>NC_140583.1:1147558870-1148158870 GCF_964204655.1 Triturus cristatus
TTGGTCAAATCAAGCAGTATGCCGGAAGACGTCTTTTTTTTCTTCTTTTGTCTCGGTAATGCAGGGAAAATCTGTTGTGAAACACTGCCACTGCTGGTCGTTCAGTATAATCTGCAGATGGCAAAGTCCACTGTTAGTCCATTTACTATAACAATTAGAAACAATCTTGATTTTAATAAAGCTTAAACAGATCAGTACTATGGAGTCTGTATTGTGAAAATCAACAGCTCATTAGAAATTAAAATCTCAATTTGAGTTTTTAACCTCGCATACTTCTCTGAATCCCATGCCTCACTTGCTAACACTGTAAACTATAGCACGCACATTAGGACATAGATAAATTGGTCTTTTTGCCAGCCAAGTGCAGGATACCCTTCTCACTTCATTTGTTTTAGGATATGGTACACCAGTAGCAATTATGTCAGCTGACAAGTTGAGAGAGGAAGGATTATGCTACAGTTAGTGGGAATAATAAAATCTATGAATAGCATATTCACCATCTTCATTTTAGCCAATTCCCACCAGTTCAGCAATAGTAAAGTCAAAACTCTTATGCTCAAACTTACGTTCATACAAATTTAGAAGTCTAAAAAAATGCCCTAGTTTCTTTCATTTCACAATCTTAGTTTTCAGCTGGGCTTCCTGCCTACCCTTCTACTCATTTCAATACCAAGATAAATGAATTCCATTGCTTGCTAGGCAACCGAGGGCCCTCATGTCAGACGACATCTTGCTTAAGCTTTATGATGTCAGGGCACCACTGGACAAAATGTCCTGGTTGAAGGTGACACAGGAGGATGAGAGATCAGCAATTATGCAGTGGGTTACTATCTCTATTCATGATTGCAAGGCAACTAGGAGGTGGAATGGTAAAGGACTGAACCAGTAAAAGCACTGGGGCCTTTTTGAAAGCGGGATGGAGATACCAAAACAGAGATTATCCTTAATCCCTCGTGAGGATCACACTCAAACATACAGAGTGCAGGGGAAGAGGTTAACTGATCTTCCGTCCGTCAGAAAGTAAGACTATCGCTCGAAAGTAAGATAGTACATTCCAGACTCAAAGGCAGCAATTTCCTCGGATGGAATATTGCGAGCACCAGAATCTAAAGCAGGCTTTGGTAGTCTTTGAGGCAGTCAGTCTTTTAGTAACTATCATGACCAACACAACGTGATCCATATTACTTCCATCTTGACAGAAATGATATTCAAGTACAGGCCCCCACAATAAGGTGGTGAGGACATTCAGATAGTGGCAATGTCTTTTTGATGCCCAAAGGAATGCTAGTGAGTTTTCTTACCATATACATTGGTCAAATCAAGCAGTATGCCGGAAGACGTCTTTTTTTTTTCTTCTTTCGTCTCGGCAATGCAGAGAAAATCTGATATGAAACACTGCCACTGCTGGTCATTCAGTATAATCTGCAGATGGAAAAGTCCACTGTTAGTGCATTTACTATAACAATTAGAAACAATCTTGATTTTAATAAAGCTTAAACAGATAAGTACTATGGAGTCTGTATTGTGGAAATCAACAGCTCATTAGAAATTAAAATCTCAATTTGAGTTTTTAACCTCGCATACTTCTCTGAATCCCATGCCTCACTGTCGAACACTGTAAACTATAGCACGCACATTAGGACATAGATAAATTGGTCTTTTTGCCAGCCAAGTGCAGGATACCCTTCTCACTTCATTTGTTTTAGGATATGGTACACCAGTAGCAATTATGTCAGCTGACAAGTTGAGAGAGGAAGGATTATGCTACAGTTAGTGGGAATAATAAAATCTATGAATAGCATATTCACCATCTTCATTTTAGCCAATTCCCACCAGTTCAGCAATAGTAAAGTCAAAACTCTTATGCTCAAACTTACGTTCAAACTTACGTTCATACAAATTTAGAAGTCTAAAAAAATGCCCTAATTTCTTTCATTTCACAATCTTAGTTTTCAGCTGGGCATCCTGCCTACCCTTCTACTCATTTCAATACCAAGATAAATGAATTCCATTGCTTGCTAGGCAACCGAGTGGCTCTCATGTCAGACGACATCTTGCTTAAGCTTTATGATGTCAGGGCACCACTGGACAAAATGTCCTGGTTGAAGGTGACACAGGATGATGAGAGATCAGCAATTATGCAGTGGGTTACTATCTCTATTCATGATTGCAAGGCAACTAGGAGGTGGAATGGTAAAGGACTGAACCAGTAAAAGCACTGGGGCCTTTTTGAAAGCGGGATGGAGATACCAAAACAGAGATTATCCTTAATCCCTCGTGAGGATCACACTCAAACATACAGAGTGCAGGGGAAGAGGTTAACTGATCTTCCGTCCGTCAGAAAGTAAGACTATCGTTCGAAAGTAAGATAGTACATTCCAGACTCAAAGGCAGCAATTTCCTCAGATGGAATATTGCGAGCACCAGAATCTAAAGCAGGCTTTGGTAGTCTTGGAGGCAGTCAGTCTTTTAGTAACTATCATGACCAACACAACGTGATCCATATTACTTCCATCTTGACAGAAATGATATTCAAGTACAGGCCCCCACAATAAGGTGGTGAGGACATTCAGATAGTGGCAATGTCTTTTTGATGCCCAAAGGAATGCTAGTGAGTTTTCTTACCATATACATTGGTCAAATCAAGCAGTATGCCGGAAGACGTCTTTTTTTTTCTTCTTTCGTCTCGGCAATGCAGAGAAAATCTGATATGAAACACTGCCACTGCTGGTCATTCAGTATAATCTGCAGATGGAAAAGTCCACTGTTAGTGCATTTACTATAACAATTAGAAACAATCTTGATTTTAATAAAGCTTAAACAGATAAGTACTATGGAGTCTGTATTGTGAAAATCAACAGCTCATTAGAAATTAAAATCTCAATTTGAGTTTTTAACCTCGCATACTTCTGTGAATCCCATGCCTCACTTGCTAACACTGTAAACTATAGCACGCACATTAGGACATAGATAAATTGGTCTTTTTGCCAGCCAAGTGCAGGATACCCTTCTCACTTCATTTGTTTTAGGATATGGTACACCAGTAGCAATTATGTCAGCTGACAAGTTGAGCGAGGAAGGATTATGCTACAGTTAGTGGGAATAATAGAATCTATGAATAGCATATTCACCATCTTCATTTTAGCCAATTCCCACCAGTTCAGCAATAGTAAAGTCAAAACTCTTATGCTCAAACTTACGTTCAAACTTACGTTCATACAAATTTAGAAGTCTAAAAAAATGCCCTAATTTCTTTCATTTCACAATCTTAGTTTTCAGCTGGGCTTCCTGCCTACCCTTCTACTCATTTCAATACCAAGATAAATGAATTCCATTGCTTGCTAGGCAACCGAGTGGCTCTCATGTCAGACGACATCTTGCTTAAGCTTTATGATGTCAGGGCACCACTGGACAAAATGTCCTGGTTGAAGGTGACACAGGAGGATGAGAGATCAGCAATTATGCAGTGGGTTACTATCTCTATTCATGATTGCAAGGCAACTAGGAGGTGGAATGGTAAAGGACTGAACCAGTAAAAGCACTGGGGCCTTTTTGAAAGCCGGATGGAGATACCAAAACAGAGATTATCCTTAATCCCTCGTGAGGATCACACTCAAACATACAGAGTGCAGGGGAAGAGGTTAACTGATCTTCCGTCCGTCAGAAAGTAAGACTATCGTTCGAAAGTAAGATAGTACATTCCAGACTCAAAGGCAGCAATTTCCTCAGATGGAATATTGCGAGCACCAGAATCTAAAGCAGGCTTTGGTAGTCTTGGAGGCAGTCAGTCTTTTAGTAACTATCATGACCAACACAACGTGATCCATATTACTTCCATCTTGACAGAAATGATATTCAAGTACAGGCCCCCACAATAAGGTGGTGAGGACATTCAGATAGTGGCAATGTCTTTTTGATGCCCAAAGGAATGCTAGTGAGTTTTCTTACCATATACATTGGTCAAATCAAGCAGTATGCCGGAAGACGTCTTTTTTTTTCTTCTTTCGTCTCGGCAATGCAGAGAAAATCTGTTGTGAAACACTGCCACTGCTGGTCATTCAGTATAATCTGCAGATGGAAAAGTCCACTGTTAGTGCATTTACTATAACAATTAGAAACAATCTTGATTTTAATAAAGCTTAAACAGATAAGTACTATGGAGTCTGTATTGTGAAAATCAACAGCTCATTAGAAATGAAAATCTCAATTTGAGTTTTTAACCTCGCATACTTCTCTGAATCCCATGCCTCACTTGCTAACACTGTAAACTATAGCACACACATTAGGACATAGATACATTGATCTTTTTGCCAGCCAAGTGCAGGATACCCTTCTCACTTCATTTGTTTTAGGATATGGTACACCAGTAGCAATTATGTCAGCTGACAAGTTGAGAGAGGAAGGATTATGCTACAGTTAGTGGGAATAATAAAATCTATGAATAGCATATTCACCATCTTCATTTTAGCCAATTCCCACCAGTTCAGCAATAGTAAAGTCAAAACTCTTATGCTCAAACTTACGTTCATACAAATTTAGAAGTCTAAAAAAATGCCCTAATTTCTTTCATTTCACAATCTTAGTTTTCAGCTGGGCTTCCTGCCTACCCTTCTACTCATTTCAATACCAAGATAAATGAATTCCATTGCTTGCTAGGCAACCGAGGGCCCTCATGTCAGACGACATCTTGCTTAAGCTTTATGATGTCAGGGCACCACTGGACAAAATGTCCTGGTTGAAGGTGACACAGGAGGATGAGAGATCAGCAATTATGCAGTGGGTTACTATCTCTATTCATGATTGCAAGGCAACTAGGAGGTGGAATGGTAAAGGACTGAACCAGTAAAAGCACTGGGGCCTTTTTGAAAGCGGGATGGAGATACCAAAACAGAGATTATCCTTAATCCCTCGTGAGGATCACACTCAAACATACAGAGTGCAGGGGAAGAGGTTAACTGATCTTCCGTCCGTCAGAAAGTAAGACTATCGCTCGAAAGTAAGATAGTACATTCCAGACTCAAAGGCAGCAATTTCCTCGGATGGAATATTGCGAGCACCAGAATCTAAAGCAGGCTTTGGTAGTCTTTGAGGCAGTCAGTCTTTTAGTAACTATCATGACCAACACAACGTGATCCATATTACTTCCATCTTGACAGAAATGATATTCAAGTACAGGCCCCCACAATAAGGTGGTGAGGACATTCAGATAGTGGCAATGTCTTTTTGATGCCCAAAGGAATGCTAGTGAGTTTTCTTACCATATACATTGGTCAAATCAAGCAGTATGCCGGAAGACGTCTTTTTTTTTTCTTCTTTCGTCTCGGCAATGCAGAGAAAATCTGATATGAAACACTGCCACTGCTGGTCATTCAGTATAATCTGCAGATGGAAAAGTCCACTGTTAGTGCATTTACTATAACAATTAGAAACAATCTTGATTTTAATAAAGCTTAAACAGATAAGTACTATGGAGTCTGTATTGTGGAAATCAACAGCTCATTAGAAATTAAAATCTCAATTTGAGTTTTTAACCTCGCATACTTCTCTGAATCCCATGCCTCACTTGCTAACACTGTAAACTATAGCACGCACATTAGGACATAGATAAATTGGTCTTTTTGCCAGCCAAGTGCAGGATACCCTTCTCACTTCATTTGTTTTAGGATATGGTACACCAGTAGCAATTATGTCAGCTGACAAGTTGAGAGAGGAAGGATTATGCTACAGTTAGTGGGAATAATAAAATCTATGAATAGCATATTCACCATCTTCATTTTAGCCAATTCCCACCAGTTCAGCAATAGTAAAGTCAAAACTCTTATGCTCAAACTTACGTTCAAACTTACGTTCATACAAATTTAGAAGTCTAAAAAAATGCCCTAATTTCTTTCATTTCACAATCTTAGTTTTCAGCTGGGCTTCCTGCCTACCCTTCTACTCATTTCAATACCAAGATAAATGAATTCCATTGCTTGCTAGGCAACCGAGTGGCTCTCATGTCAGACGACATCTTGCTTAAGCTTTATGATGTCAGGGCACCACTGGACAAAATGTCCTGGTTGAAGGTGACACAGGAGGATGAGAGATCAGCAATTATGCAGTGGGTTACTATCTCTATTCATGATTGCAAGGCAACTAGGAGGTGGAATGGTAAAGGACTGAACCAGTAAAAGCACTGGGGCCTTTTTGAAAGCCGGATGGAGATACCAAAACAGAGATTATCCTTAATCCCTCGTGAGGATCACACTCAAACATACAGAGTGCAGGGGAAGAGGTTAACTGATCTTCCGTCCGTCAGAAAGTAAGACTATCGTTCGAAAGTAAGATAGTACATTCCAGACTCAAAGGCAGCAATTTCCTCAGATGGAATATTGCGAGCACCAGAATCTAAAGCAGGCTTTGGTAGTCTTGGAGGCAGTCAGTCTTTTAGTAACTATCATGACCAACACAACGTGATCCATATTACTTCCATCTTGACAGAAATGATATTCAAGTACAGGCCCCCACAATAAGGTGGTGAGGACATTCAGATAGTGGCAATGTCTTTTTGATGCCCAAAGGAATGCTAGTGAGTTTTCTTACCATATACATTGGTCAAATCAAGCAGTATGCTGGAAGACGTCTTTTTTTTTCTTCTTTCGTCTCGGCAATGCAGAGAAAATCTGTTGTGAAACACTGCCACTGCTGGTCATTCAGTATAATCTGCAGATGGAAAAGTCCACTGTTAGTGCATTTACTATAACAATTAGAAACAATCTTGATTTTAATAAAGCTTAAACAGATAAGTACTATGGAGTCTGTATTGTGAAAATCAACAGCTCATTAGAAATGAAAATCTCAATTTGAGTTTTTAACCTCGCATACTTCTCTGAATCCCATGCCTCACTTGCTAACACTGTAAACTATAGCACGCACATTAGGACATAGATAAATTGGTCTTTTTGCCAGCCAAGTGCAGGATACCCTTCTCACTTCATTTGTTTTAGGATATGGTACACCAGTAGCAATTATGTCAGCTGACAAGTTGAGAGAGGAAGGATTATGCTACAGTTAGTGGGAATAATAAAATCTATGAATAGCATATTCACCATCTTCATTTTAGCCAATTCCCACCAGTTCAGCAATAGTAAAGTCAAAACTCTTATGCTCAAACTTACGTTCATACAAATTTAGAAGTCTAAAAAAATGCCCTAATTTCTTTCATTTCACAATCTTAGTTTTCAGCTGGGCATCCTGCCTACCCTTCTACTCATTTCAATACCAAGATAAATGAATTCCATTGCTTGCTAGGCAACCGAGTGGCTCTCATGTCAGACGACATCTTGCTTAAGCTTTATGATGTCAGGGCACCACTGGACAAAATGTCCTGGTTGAAGGTGACACAGGATGATGAGAGATCAGCAATTATGCAGTGGGTTACTATCTCTATTCATGATTGCAAGGCAACTAGGAGGTGGAATGGTAAAGGACTGAACCAGTAAAAGCACTGGGGCCTTTTTGAAAGCGGGATAGAGATACCAAAACAGAGATTATCCTTAATCCCTCGTGAGGATCACACTCAAACATACAGAGTGCAGGGGAAGAGGTTAACTGATCTTCCGTCCGTCAGAAAGTAAGACTATCGTTCGAAAGTAAGATAGTACATTCCAGACTCAAAGGCAGCAATTTCCTCAGATGGAATATTGCGAGCACCAGAATCTAAAGCAGGCTTTGGTAGTCTTGGAGGCAGTCAGTCTTTTAGTAACTATCATGACCAACACAACGTGATCCATATTACTTCCATCTTGACAGAAATGATATTCAAGTACAGGCCCCCACAATAAGGTGGTGAGGACATTCAGATAGTGGCAATGTCTTTTTGATGCCCAAAGGAATGCTAGTGAGTTTTCTTACCATATACATTGGTCAAATCAAGCAGTATGCCGGAAGACGTCTTTTTTTTTCTTCTTTCGTCTCGGCAATGCAGAGAAAATCTGTTGTGAAACACTGCCACTGCTGGTCATTCAGTATAATCTGCAGATGGAAAAGTCCACTGTTAGTGCATTTACTATAACAATTAGAAACAATCTTGATTTTAATAAAGCTTAAACAGATAAGTACTATGGAGTCTGTATTGTGAAAATCAACAGCTCATTAGAAATGAAAATCTCAATTTGAGTTTTTAACCTCGCATACTTCTCTGAATCCCATGCCTCACTTGCTAACACTGTAAACTATAGCACACACATTAGGACATAGATACATTGATCTTTTTGCCAGCCAAGTGCAGGATACCCTTCTCACTTCATTTGTTTTAGGATATGGTACACCAGTAGCAATTATGTCAGCTGACAAGTTGAGAGAGGAAGGATTATGCTACAGTTAGTGGGAATAATAAAATCTATGAATAGCATATTCACCATCTTCATTTTAGCCAATTCCCACCAGTTCAGCAATAGTAAAGTCAAAACTCTTATGCTCAAACTTACGTTCATACAAATTTAGAAGTCTAAAAAAATGCCCTAATTTCTTTCATTTCACAATCTTAGTTTTCAGCTGGGCTTCCTGCCTACCCTTCTACTCATTTCAATACCAAGATAAATGAATTCCATTGCTTGCTAGGCAACCGAGGGCCCTCATGTCAGACGACATCTTGCTTAAGCTTTATGATGTCAGGGCACCACTGGACAAAATGTCCTGGTTGAAGGTGACACAGGAGGATGAGAGATCAGCAATTATGCAGTGGGTTACTATCTCTATTCATGATTGCAAGGCAACTAGGAGGTGGAATGGTAAAGGACTGAACCAGTAAAAGCACTGGGGCCTTTTTGAAAGCGGGATGGAGATACCAAAACAGAGATTATCCTTAATCCCTCGTGAGGATCACACTCAAACATACAGAGTGCAGGGGAAGAGGTTAACTGATCTTCCGTCCGTCAGAAAGTAAGACTATCGTTCGAAAGTAAGATAGTACATTCCAGACTCAAAGGCAGCAATTTCCTCGGATGGAATATTGCGAGCACCAGAATCTAAAGCAGGCTTTGGTAGTCTTGGAGGCAGTCAGTCTTTAGTAACTATCATGACCAACACAACGTGATCCATATTACTTCCATCTTGACAGAAATGATATTCAAGTACAGGCCCCCACAATAAGGTGGTGAGGACATTCAGATAGTGGCAATGTCTTTTTGATGCCCAAAGGAATGCTAGTGAGTTTTCTTACCATATACATTGGTCAAATCAAGCAGTATGCCGGAAGACGTCTTTTTTTTTCTTCTTTCGTCTCGGCAATGCAGAGAAAATCTGATATGAAACACTGCCACTGCTGGTCATTCAGTATAATCTGCAGATGGAAAAGTCCACTGTTAGTGCATTTACTATAACAATTAGAAACAATCTTGATTTTAATAAAGCTTAAACAGATAAGTACTATGGAGTCTGTATTGTGAAAATCAACAGCTCATTAGAAATGAAAATCTCAATTTGAGTTTTTAACCTCGCATACTTCTCTGAATCCCATGCCTCACTTGCTAACACTGTAAACTATAGCACGCACATTAGGACATAGATAAATTGGTCTTTTTGCCAGCCAAGTGCAGGATACCCTTCTCACTTCATTTGTTTTAGGATATGGTACACCAGTAGCAATTATGTCAGCTGACAAGTTGAGAGAGGAAGGATTATGCTACAGTTAGTGGGAATAATAAAATCTATGAATAGCATATTCACCATCTTCATTTTAGCCAATTCCCACCAGTTCAGCAATAGTAAAGTCAAAACTCTTATGCTCAAACTTACGTTCAAACTTACGTTCATACAAATTTAGAAGTCTAAAAAAATGCCCTAATTTCTTTCATTTCACAATCTTAGTTTTCAGCTGGGCTTCCTGCCTACCCTTCTACTCATTTCAATACCAAGATAAATGAATTCCATTGCTTGCTAGGCAACCGAGTGGCTCTCATGTCAGACGACATCTTGCTTAAGCTTTATGATGTCAGGGCACCACTGGACAAAATGTCCTGGTTGAAGGTGACACAGGAGGATGAGAGATCAGCAATTATGCAGTGGGTTACTATCTCTATTCATGATTGCAAGGCAACTAGGAGGTGGAATGGTAAAGGACTGAACCAGTAAAAGCACTGGGGCCTTTTTGAAAGCCGGATGGAGATACCAAAACAGAGATTATCCTTAATCCCTCGTGAGGATCACACTCAAACATACAGAGTGCAGGGGAAGAGGTTAACTGATCTTCCGTCCGTCAGAAAGTAAGACTATCGTTCGAAAGTAAGATAGTACATTCCAGACTCAAAGGCAGCAATTTCCTCAGATGGAATATTGCGAGCACCAGAATCTAAAGCAGGCTTTGGTAGTCTTGGAGGCAGTCAGTCTTTTAGTAACTATCATGACCAACACAACGTGATCCATATTACTTCCATCTTGACAGAAATGATATTCAAGTACAGGCCCCCACAATAAGGTGGTGAGGACATTCAGATAGTGGCAATGTCTTTTTGATGCCCAAAGGAATGCTAGTGAGTTTTCTTACCATATACATTGGTCAAATCAAGCAGTATGCCGGAAGACGTCTTTTTTTTTTCTTCTTTCGTCTCGGCAATGCAGAGAAAATCTGATATGAAACACTGCCACTGCTGGTCATTCAGTATAATCTGCAGATGGAAAAGTCCACTGTTAGTGCATTTACTATAACAATTAGAAACAATCTTGATTTTAATAAAGCTTAAACAGATAAGTACTATGGAGTCTGTATTGTGGAAATCAACAGCTCATTAGAAATGAAAATCTCAATTTGAGTTTTTAACCTCGCATACTTCTCTGAATCCCATGCCTCACTTGCTAACACTGTAAACTATAGCACGCACATTAGGACATAGATAAATTGGTCTTTTTGCCAGCCAAGTGCAGGATACCCTTCTCACTTCATTTGTTTTAGGATATGGTACACCAGTAGCAATTATGTCAGCTGACAAGTTGAGAGAGGAAGGATTATGCTACAGTTAGTGGGAATAATAAAATCTATGAATAGCATATTCACCATCTTCATTTTAGCCAATTCCCACCAGTTCAGCAATAGTAAAGTCAAAACTCTTATGCTCAAACTTACGTTCAAACTTACGTTCATACAAATTTAGAAGTCTAAAAAAATGCCCTAATTTCTTTCATTTCACAATCTTAGTTTTCAGCTGGGCTTCCTGCCTACCCTTCTACTCATTTCAATACCAAGATAAATGAATTCCATTGCTTGCTAGGCAACCGAGTGGCTCTCATGTCAGACGACATCTTGCTTAAGCTTTATGATGTCAGGGCACCACTGGACAAAATGTCCTGGTTGAAGGTGACACAGGAGGATGAGAGATCAGCAATTATGCAGTGGGTTACTATCTCTATTCATGATTGCAAGGCAACTAGGAGGTGGAATGGTAAAGGACTGAACCAGTAAAAGCACTGGGGCCTTTTTGAAAGCCGGATGGAGATACCAAAACAGAGATTATCCTTAATCCCTCGTGAGGATCACACTCAAACATACAGAGTGCAGGGGAAGAGGTTAACTGATCTTCCGTCCGTCAGAAAGTAAGACTATCGTTCGAAAGTAAGATAGTACATTCCAGACTCAAAGGCAGCAATTTCCTCAGATGGAATATTGCGAGCACCAGAATCTAAAGCAGGCTTTGGTAGTCTTGGAGGCAGTCAGTCTTTTAGTAACTATCATGACCAACACAACGTGATCCATATTACTTCCATCTTGACAGAAATGATATTCAAGTACAGGCCCCCACAATAAGGTGGTGAGGACATTCAGATAGTGGCAATGTCTTTTTGATGCCCAAAGGAATGCTAGTGAGTTTTCTTACCATATACATTGGTCAAATCAAGCAGTATGCCGGAAGACGTCTTTTTTTTTCTTCTTTCGTCTCGGCAATGCAGAGAAAATCTGTTGTGAAACACTGCCACTGCTGGTCATTCAGTATAATCTGCAGATGGAAAAGTCCACTGTTAGTGCATTTACTATAACAATTAGAAACAATCTTGATTTTAATAAAGCTTAAACAGATAAGTACTATGGAGTCTGTATTGTGAAAATCAACAGCTCATTAGAAATGAAAATCTCAATTTGAGTTTTTAACCTCGCATACTTCTCTGAATCCCATGCCTCACTTGCTAACACTGTAAACTATAGCACACACATTAGGACATAGATACATTGATCTTTTTGCCAGCCAAGTGCAGGATACCCTTCTCACTTCATTTGTTTTAGGATATGGTACACCAGTAGCAATTATGTCAGCTGACAAGTTGAGAGAGGAAGGATTATGCTACAGTTAGTGGGAATAATAAAATCTATGAATAGCATATTCACCATCTTCATTTTAGCCAATTCCCACCAGTTCAGCAATAGTAAAGTCAAAACTCTTATGCTCAAACTTACGTTCAAACTTACGTTCATACAAATTTAGAAGTCTAAAAAAATGCCCTAATTTCTTTCATTTCACAATCTTAGTTTTCAGCTGGGCTTCCTGCCTACCCTTCTACTCATTTCAATACCAAGATAAATGAATTCCATTGCTTGCTAGGCAACCGAGGGCCCTCATGTCAGACGACATCTTGCTTAAGCTTTATGATGTCAGGGCACCACTGGACAAAATGTCCTGGTTGAAGGTGACACAGGAGGATGAGAGATCAGCAATTATGCAGTGGGTTACTATCTCTATTCATGATTGCAAGGCAACTAGGAGGTGGAATGGTAAAGGACTGAACCAGTAAAAGCACTGGGGCCTTTTTGAAAGCGGGATGGAGATACCAAAACAGAGATTATCCTTAATCCCTCGTGAGGATCACACTCAAACATACAGAGTGCAGGGGAAGAGGTTAACTGATCTTCCGTCCGTCAGAAAGTAAGACTATCGTTCGAAAGTAAGATAGTACATTCCAGACTCAAAGGCAGCAATTTCCTCGGATGGAATATTGCGAGCACCAGAATCTAAAGCAGGCTTTGGTAGTCTTTGAGGCAGTCAGTCTTTTAGTAACTATCATGACCAACACAACGTGATCCATATTACTTCCATCTTGACAGAAATGATATTCAAGTACAGGCCCCCACAATAAGGTGGTGAGGACATTCAGATAGTGGCAATGTCTTTTTGATGCCCAAAGGAATGCTAGTGAGTTTTCTTACCATATACATTGGTCAAATCAAGCAGTATGCCGGAAGACGTCTTTTTTTTTTCTTCTTTCGTCTCGGCAATGCAGAGAAAATCTGATATGAAACACTGCCACTGCTGGTCATTCAGTATAATCTGCAGATGGAAAAGTCCACTGTTAGTGCATTTACTATAACAATTAGAAACAATCTTGATTTTAATAAAGCTTAAACAGATAAGTACTATGGAGTCTGTATTGTGGAAATCAACAGCTCATTAGAAATTAAAATCTCAATTTGAGTTTTTAACCTCGCATACTTCTCTGAATCCCATGCCTCACTTGCTAACACTGTAAACTATAGCACGCACATTAGGACATAGATAAATTGGTCTTTTTGCCAGCCAAGTGCAGGATACCCTTCTCACTTCATTTGTTTTAGGATATGGTACACCAGTAGCAATGTCAGCTGACAAGTTGAGAGAGGAAGGATTATGCTACAGTTAGTGGGAATAATAAAATCTATGAATAGCATATTCACCATCTTCATTTTAGCCAATTCCCACCAGTTCAGCAATAGTAAAGTCAAAACTCTTATGCTCAAACTTACGTTCATACAAATTTAGAAGTCTAAAAAAATGCCCTAATTTCTTTCATTTCACAATCTTAGTTTTCAGCTGGGCTTCCTGCCTACCCTTCTACTCATTTCAATACCAAGATAAATGAATTCCATTGCTTGCTAGGCAACCGAGTGGCTCTCATGTCAGACGACATCTTGCTTAAGCTTTATGATGTCAGGGCACCACTGGACAAAATGTCCTGGTTGAAGGTGACACAGGAGGATGAGAGATCAGCAATTATGCAGTGGGTTACTATCTCTATTCATGATTGCAAGGCAACTAGGAGGTGGAATGGTAAAGGACTGAACCAGTAAAAGCACTGGGGCCTTTTTGAAAGCCGGATGGAGATACCAAAACAGAGATTATCCTTAATCCCTCGTGAGGATCACACTCAAACATACAGAGTGCAGGGGAAGAGGTTAACTGATCTTCCGTCCGTCAGAAAGTAAGACTATCGTTCGAAAGTAAGATAGTACATTCCAGACTCAAAGGCAGCAATTTCCTCAGATGGAATATTGCGAGCACCAGAATCTAAAGCAGGCTTTGGTAGTCTTGGAGGCAGTCAGTCTTTTAGTAACTATCATGACCAACACAACGTGATCCATATTACTTCCATCTTGACAGAAATGATATTCAAGTACAGGCCCCCACAATAAGGTGGTGAGGACATTCAGATAGTGGCAATGTCTTTTTGATGCCCAAAGGAATGCTAGTGAGTTTTCTTACCATATACATTGGTCAAATCAAGCAGTATGCCGGAAGACGTCTTTTTTTTTCTTCTTTCGTCTCGGCGATGCAGAGAAAATCTGTTGTGAAACACTGCCACTGCTGGTCATTCAGTATAATCTGCAGATGGAAAAGTCCACTGTTAGTGCATTTACTATAACAATTAGAAACAATCTTGATTTTAATAAAGCTTAAACAGATAAGTACTATGGAGTCTGTATTGTGAAAATCAACAGCTCATTAGAAATGAAAATCTCAATTTGAGTTTTTAACCTCGCATACTTCTCTGAATCCCATGCCTCACTTGCTAACACTGTAAACTATAGCACGCACATTAGGACATAGATAAATTGGTCTTTTTGCCAGCCAAGTGCAGGATACCCTTCTCACTTCATTTGTTTTAGGATATGGTACACCAGTAGCAATTATGTCAGCTGACAAGTTGAGAGAGGAAGGATTATGCTACAGTTAGTGGGAATAATAAAATCTATGAATAGCATATTCACCATCTTCATTTTAGCCAATTCCCACCAGTTCAGCAATAGTAAAGTCAAAACTCTTATGCTCAAACTTACGTTCAAACTTACGTTCATACAAATTTAGAAGTCTAAAAAAATGCCCTAATTTCTTTCATTTCACAATCTTAGTTTTCAGCTGGGCTTCCTGCCTACCCTTCTACTCATTTCAATACCAAGATAAATGAATTCCATTGCTTGCTAGGCAACCGAGGGCCCTCATGTCAGACGACATCTTGCTTAAGCTTTATGATGTCAGGGCACCACTGGACAAAATGTCCTGGTTGAAGGTGACACAGGAGGATGAGAGATCAGCAATTATGCAGTGGGTTACTATCTCTATTCATGATTGCAAGGCAACTAGGAGGTGGAATGGTAAAGGACTGAACCAGTAAAAGCACTGGGGCCTTTTTGAAAGCGGGATGGAGATACCAAAACAGAGATTATCCTTAATCCCTCGTGAGGATCACACTCAAACATACAGAGTGCAGGGGAAGAGGTTAACTGATCTTCCGTCCGTCAGAAAGTAAGACTATCGTTCGAAAGTAAGATAGTACATTCCAGACTCAAAGGCAGCAATTTCCTCGGATGGAATATTGCGAGCACCAGAATCTAAAGCAGGCTTTGGTAGTCTTTGAGGCAGTCAGTCTTTTAGTAACTATCATGACCAACACAACGTGATCCATATTACTTCCATCTTGACAGAAATGATATTCAAGTACAGGCCCCCACAATAAGGTGGTGAGGACATTCAGATAGTGGCAATGTCTTTTTGGTGCCCAAAGGAATGCTAGTGAGTTTTCTTACCATATACATTGGTCAAATCAAGCAGTATGCCGGAAGACTTCTTTTTTTTTTCTTCTTTCGTCTCGGCAATGCAGAGAAAATCTGATATGAAACACTGCCACTGCTGGTCATTCAGTATAATCTGCAGATGGAAAAGTCCACTGTTAGTGCATTTACTATAACAATTAGAAACAATCTTGATTTTAATAAAGCTTAAACAGATAAGTACTATGGAGTCTGTATTGTGGAAATCAACAGCTCATTAGAAATTAAAATCTCAATTTGAGTTTTTAACCTCGCATACTTCTCTGAATCCCATGCCTCACTTGCTAACACTGTAAACTATAGCACGCACATTAGGACATAGATAAATTGGTCTTTTTGCCAGCCAAGTGCAGGATACCCTTCTCACTTCATTTGTTTAAGGATATGGTACACCAGTAGCAATTATGTCAGCTGACAAGTTGAGAGAGGAAGGATTATGCTACAGTTAGTGGGAATAATAAAATCTATGAATAGCATATTCACCATCTTCATTTTAGCCAATTCCCACCAGTTCAGCAATAGTAAAGTCAAAACTCTTATGCTCAAACTTACGTTCAAACTTACGTTCATACAAATTTAGAAGTCTAAAAAAATGCCCTAATTTCTTTCATTTCACAATCTTAGTTTTCAGCTGGGCTTCCTGCCTACCCTTCTACTCATTTCAATACCAAGATAAATGAATTCCATTGCTTGCTAGGCAACCGAGTGGCTCTCATGTCAGACGACATCTTGCTTAAGCTTTATGATGTCAGGGCACCACTTCACAAAATGTCCTGGTTGAAGGTGACACAGGAGGATGAGAGATCAGCAATTATGCAGTGGGTTACTATCTCTATTCATGATTGCAAGGCAACTAGGAGGTGGAATGGTAAAGGACTGAACCAGTAAAAGCACTGGGGCCTTTTTGAAAGCCGGATGGAGATACCAAAACAGAGATTATCCTTAATCCCTCGTGAGGATCACACTCAAACATACAGAGTGCAGGGGAAGAGGTTAACTGATCTTCCGTCCGTCAGAAAGTAAGACTATCGTTCGAAAGTAAGATAGTACATTCCAGACTCAAAGGCAGCAATTTCCTCGGATGGAATATTGCGAGCACCAGAATCTAAAGCAGGCTTTGGTAGTCTTGGAGGCAGTCAGTCTTTTAGTAACTATCATGACCAACACAACGTGATCCATATTACTTCCATCTTGACAGAAATGATATTCAAGTACAGGCCCCCACAATAAGGTGGTGAGGACATTCAGATAGTGGCAATGTCTTTTTGATGCCCAAAGGAATGCTAGTGAGTTTTCTTACCATATACATTGGTCAAATCAAGCAGTATGCCGGAAGACGTCTTTTTTTTTCTTCTTTCGTCTCGGCAATGCAGAGAAAATCTGATATGAAACACTGCCACTGCTGGTCATTCAGTATAATCTGCAGATGGAAAAGTCCACTGTTAGTGCATTTACTATAACAATTAGAAACAATCTTGATTTTAATAAAGCTTAAACAGATAAGTACTATGGAGTCTGTATTGTGAAAATCAACAGCTCATTAGAAATTAAAATCTCAATTTGAGTTTTTAACCTCGCATACTTCTCTGAATCCCATGCCTCACTTGCCAACACTGTAAACTATAGCACGCACATTAGGACATAGATAAATTGGTCTTTTTGCCAGCCAAGTGCAGGATACCCTTCTCACTTCATTTGTTTTAGGATATGGTACACCAGTAGCAATTATGTCAGCTGACAAGTTGAGAGAGGAAGGATTATGCTACAGTTAGTGGGAATAATAAAATCTATGAATAGCATATTCACCATCTTCATTTTAGCCAATTCCCACCAGTTCAGCAATAGTAAAGTCAAAACTCTTATGCTCAAACTTACGTTCAAACTTACGTTCATACAAATTTAGAAGTCTAAAAAAATGCCCTAATTTCTTTCATTTCACAATCTTAGTTTTCAGCTGGGCTTCCTGCCTACCCTTCTACTCATTTCAATACCAAGATAAATGAATTCCATTGCTTGCTAGGCAACCGAGTGGCTCTCATGTCAGACGACATCTTGCTTAAGCTTTATGATGTCAGGGCACCACTGGACAAAATGTCCTGGTTGAAGGTGACACAGGAGGATGAGAGATCAGCAATTATGCAGTGGGTTACTATCTCTATTCATGATTGCAAGGCAACTAGGAGGTGGAATGGTAAAGGACTGAACCAGTAAAAGCACTGGGGCCTTTTTGAAAGCCGGATGGAGATACCAAAACAGAGATTATCCTTAATCCCTCGTGAGGATCACACTCAAACATACAGAGTGCAGGGGAAGAGGTTAACTGATCTTCCGTCCGTCAGAAAGTAAGACTATCGTTCGAAAGTAAGATAGTACATTCCAGACTCAAAGGCAGCAATTTCCTCGGATGGAATATTGCGAGCACCAGAATCTAAAGCAGGCTTTGGTAGTCTTTGAGGCAGTCAGTCTTTTAGTAACTATCATGACCAACACAACGTGATCCATATTACTTCCATCTTGACAGAAATGATATTCAAGTACAGGCCCCCACAATAAGGTGGTGAGGACATTCAGATAGTGGCAATGTCTTTTTGATGCCCAAAGGAATGCTAGTGAGTTTTCTTACCATATACATTGGTCAAATCAAGCAGTATGCCGGAAGACGTCTTTTTTTTTCTTCTTTCGTCTCGGCAATGCAGAGAAAATCTGATATGAAACACTGCCACTGCTGGTCATTCAGTATAATCTGCAGATGGAAAAGTCCACTGTTAGTGCATTTACTATAACAATTAGAAACAATCTTGATTTTAATAAAGCTTAAACAGATAAGTACTATGGAGTCTGTATTGTGAAAATCAACAGCTCATTAGAAATTAAAATCTCAATTTGAGTTTTTAACCTCGCATACTTCTCTGAATCCCATGCCTCACTTGCCAACACTGTAAACTATAGCACGCACATTAGGACATAGATAAATTGGTCTTTTTGCCAGCCAAGTGCAGGATACCCTTCTCACTTCATTTGTTTTAGGATATGGTACACCAGTAGCAATTATGTCAGCTGACAAGTTGAGAGAGGAAGGATTATGCTACAGTTAATGGGAATAATAAAATCTATGAATAGCATATTCACCATCTTCATTTTAGCCAATTCCCACCAGTTCAGCAATAGTAAAGTCAAAACTCTTATGCTCAAACTTACGTTCATACAAATTTAGAAGTCTAAAAAAATGCCCTAATTTCTTTCATTTCACAATCTTAGTTTTCAGCTGGGCATCCTGCCTACCCTTCTACTCATTTCAATACCAAGATAAATGAATTCCATTGCTTGCTAGGCAACGGAGTGGCTCTCATGTCAGACGACATCTTGCTTAAGCTTTATGATGTCAGGGCACCACTGGACAAAATGTCCTGGTTGAAGGTGACACAGGAGGATGAGAGATCAGCAATTATGCAGTGGGTTACTATCTCTATTCATGATTGCAAGGCAACTAGGAGGTGGAATGGTAAAGGACTGAACCAGTAAAAGCACTGGGGCCTTTTTGAAAGCGGGATGGAGATACCAAAACAGAGATTATCCTTAATCCCTCGTGAGGATCACACTCAAACATACAGAGTGCAGGGGAAGAGGTTAACTGATCTTCCGTCCGTCAGAAAGTAAGACTATCGTTCGAAAGTAAGATAGTACATTCCAGACTCAAAGGCAGCAATTTCCTCAGATGGAATATTGCGAGCACCAGAATCTAAAGCAGGCTTTGGTAGTCTTGGAGGCAGTCAGTCTTTTAGTAACTATCATGACCAACACAACGTGATCCATATTACTTCCATCTTGACAGAAATGATATTCAAGTACAGGCCCCCATAATAAGGTGGTGAGGACATTCAGATAGTGGCAATGTCTTTTTGATGCCCAAAGGAATGCTAGTGAGTTTTCTTACCATATACATTGGTCAAATCAAGCAGTATGCCGGAAGACGTCTTTTTTTTTCTTCTTTCGTCTCGGCAATGCAGAGAAATTCTGATATGAAACACTGCCACTGCTGGTCATTCAGTATAATCTGCAGATGGAAAAGTCCACTGTTAGTGCATTTACTATAACAATTAGAAACAATCTTGATTTTAATAAAGCTTAAACAGATAAGTACTATGGAGTCTGTATTGTGAAAATCAACAGCTCATTAGAAATGAAAATCTCAATTTGAGTTTTTAACCTCGCATACTTCTCTGAATCCCATGCCTCACTTGCTAACACTGTAAACTATAGCACGCACATTAGGACATAGATAAATTGGTCTTTTTGCCAGCCAAGTGCAGGATACCCTTCTCACTTCATTTGTTTTAGGATATGGTACACCAGTAGCAATTATGTCAGCTGACAAGTTGAGAGAGGAAGGATTATGCTACAGTTAGTGGGAATAATAAAATCTATGAATAGCATATTCACCATCTTCATTTTAGCCAATTCCCACCAGTTCAGCAATAGTAAAGTCAAAACTCTTATGCTCAAACTTACGTTCAAACTTACGTTCATACAAATTTAGAAGTCTAAAAAAATGCCCTAATTTCTTTCATTTCACAATCTTAGTTTTCAGCTGGGCTTCCTGCCTACCCTTCTACTCATTTCAATACCAAGATAAATGAATTCCATTGCTTGCTAGGCAACCGAGTGGCTCTCATGTCAGACGACATCTTGCTTAAGCTTTATGATGTCAGGGCACCACTGGACAAAATGTCCTGGTTGAAGGTGACACAGGAGGATGAGAGATCAGCAATTATGCAGTGGGTTACTATCTCTATTCATGATTGCAAGGCAACTAGGAGGTGGAATGGTAAAGGACTGAACCAGTAAAAGCACTGGGGCCTTTTTGAAAGCCGGATGGAGATACCAAAACAGAGATTATCCTTAATCCCTCGTGAGGATCACACTCAAACATACAGAGTGCAGGGGAAGAGGTTAACTGATCTTCCGTCCGTCAGAAAGTAAGACTATCGTTCGAAAGTAAGATAGTACATTCCAGACTCAAAGGCAGCAATTTCCTCAGATGGAATATTGCGAGCACCAGAATCTAAAGCAGGCTTTGGTAGTCTTGGAGGCAGTCAGTCTTTTAGTAACTATCATGACCAACACAACGTGATCCATATTACTTCCATCTTGACAGAAATGATATTCAAGTACAGGCCCCCACAATAAGGTGGTGAGGACATTCAGATAGTGGCAATGTCTTTTTGATGCCCAAAGGAATGCTAGTGAGTTTTCTTACCATATACATTGGTCAAATCAAGCAGTATGCCGGAAGACGTCTTTTTTTTTCTTCTTTCGTCTCGGCAATGCAGAGAAAATCTGTTGTGAAACACTGCCACTGCTGGTCATTCAGTATAATCTGCAGATGGAAAAGTCCACTGTTAGTGCATTTACTATAACAATTAGAAACAATCTTGATTTTAATAAAGCTTAAACAGATAAGTACTATGGAGTCTGTATTGTGAAAATCAACAGCTCATTAGAAATGAAAATCTCAATTTGAGTTTTTAACCTCGCATACTTCTCTGAATCCCATGCCTCACTTGCTAACACTGTAAACTATAGCACGCACATTAGGACATAGATAAATTGGTCTTTTTGCCAGCCAAGTGCAGGATACCCTTCTCACTTCATTTGTTTTAGGATATGGTACACCAGTAGCAATTATGTCAGCTGACAAGTTGAGAGAGGAAGGATTATGCTACAGTTAGTGGGAATAATAAAATCTATGAATAGCATATTCACCATCTTCATTTTAGCCAATTCCCACCAGTTCAGCAATAGTAAAGTCAAAACTCTTATGCTCAAACTTACGTTCAAACTTACGTTCATACAAATTTAGAAGTCTAAAAAAATGCCCTAATTTCTTTCATTTCACAATCTTAGTTTTCAGCTGGGCTTCCTGCCTACCCTTCTACTCATTTCAATACCAAGATAAATGAATTCCATTGCTTGCTAGGCAACCGAGGGCCCTCATGTCAGACGACATCTTGCTTAAGCTTTATGATGTCAGGGCACCACTGGACAAAATGTCCTGGTTGAAGGTGACACAGGAGGATGAGAGATCAGCAATTATGCAGTGGGTTACTATCTCTATTCATGATTGCAAGGCAACTAGGAGGTGGAATGGTAAAGGACTGAACCAGTAAAAGCACTGGGGCCTTTTTGAAAGCGGGATGGAGATACCAAAACAGAGATTATCCTTAATCCCTCGTGAGGATCACACTCAAACATACAGAGTGCAGGGGAAGAGGTTAACTGATCTTCCGTCCGTCAGAAAGTAAGACTATCGTTCGAAAGTAAGATAGTACATTCCAGACTCAAAGGCAGCAATTTCCTCGGATGGAATATTGCGAGCACCAGAATCTAAAGCAGGCTTTGGTAGTCTTTGAGGCAGTCAGTCTTTTAGTAACTATCATGACCAACACAACGTGATCCATATTACTTCCATCTTGACAGAAATGATATTCAAGTACAGGCCCCCACAATAAGGTGGTGAGGACATTCAGATAGTGGCAATGTCTTTTTGATGCCCAAAGGAATGCTAGTGAGTTTTCTTACCATATACATTGGTCAAATCAAGCAGTATGCCGGAAGACGTCTTTTTTTTTTCTTCTTTCGTCTCGGCAATGCAGAGAAAATCTGATATGAAACACTGCCACTGCTGGTCATTCAGTATAATCTGCAGATGGAAAAGTCCACTGTTAGTGCATTTACTATAACAATTAGAAACAATCTTGATTTTAATAAAGCTTAAACAGATAAGTACTATGGAGTCTGTATTGTGGAAATCAACAGCTCATTAGAAATTAAAATCTCAATTTGAGTTTTTAACCTCGCATACTTCTCTGAATCCCATGCCTCACTTGCTAACACTGTAAACTATAGCACGCACATTAGGACATAGATAAATTGGTCTTTTTGCCAGCCAAGTGCAGGATACCCTTCTCACTTCATTTGTTTTAGGATATGGTACACCAGTAGCAATGTCAGCTGACAAGTTGAGAGAGGAAGGATTATGCTACAGTTAGTGGGAATAATAAAATCTATGAATAGCATATTCACCATCTTCATTTTAGCCAATTCCCACCAGTTCAGCAATAGTAAAGTCAAAACTCTTATGCTCAAACTTACGTTCATACAAATTTAGAAGTCTAAAAAAATGCCCTAATTTCTTTCATTTCACAATCTTAGTTTTCAGCTGGGCTTCCTGCCTACCCTTCTACTCATTTCAATACCAAGATAAATGAATTCCATTGCTTGCTAGGCAACCGAGTGGCTCTCATGTCAGACGACATCTTGCTTAAGCTTTATGATGTCAGGGCACCACTGGACAAAATGTCCTGGTTGAAGGTGACACAGGAGGATGAGAGATCAGCAATTATGCAGTGGGTTACTATCTCTATTCATGATTGCAAGGCAACTAGGAGGTGGAATGGTAAAGGACTGAACCAGTAAAAGCACTGGGGCCTTTTTGAAAGCCGGATGGAGATACCAAAACAGAGATTATCCTTAATCCCTCGTGAGGATCACACTCAAACATACAGAGTGCAGGGGAAGAGGTTAACTGATCTTCCGTCCGTCAGAAAGTAAGACTATCGTTCGAAAGTAAGATAGTACATTCCAGACTCAAAGGCAGCAATTTCCTCAGATGGAATATTGCGAGCACCAGAATCTAAAGCAGGCTTTGGTAGTCTTGGAGGCAGTCAGTCTTTTAGTAACTATCATGACCAACACAACGTGATCCATATTACTTCCATCTTGACAGAAATGATATTCAAGTACAGGCCCCCACAATAAGGTGGTGAGGACATTCAGATAGTGGCAATGTCTTTTTGATGCCCAAAGGAATGCTAGTGAGTTTTCTTACCATATACATTGGTCAAATCAAGCAGTATGCCGGAAGACGTCTTTTTTTTTCTTCTTTCGTCTCGGCGATGCAGAGAAAATCTGTTGTGAAACACTGCCACTGCTGGTCATTCAGTATAATCTGCAGATGGAAAAGTCCACTGTTAGTGCATTTACTATAACAATTAGAAACAATCTTGATTTTAATAAAGCTTAAACAGATAAGTACTATGGAGTCTGTATTGTGAAAATCAACAGCTCATTAGAAATGAAAATCTCAATTTGAGTTTTTAACCTCGCATACTTCTCTGAATCCCATGCCTCACTTGCTAACACTGTAAACTATAGCACGCACATTAGGACATAGATAAATTGGTCTTTTTGCCAGCCAAGTGCAGGATACCCTTCTCACTTCATTTGTTTTAGGATATGGTACACCAGTAGCAATTATGTCAGCTGACAAGTTGAGAGAGGAAGGATTATGCTACAGTTAGTGGGAATAATAAAATCTATGAATAGCATATTCACCATCTTCATTTTAGCCAATTCCCACCAGTTCAGCAATAGTAAAGTCAAAACTCTTATGCTCAAACTTACGTTCATACAAATTTAGAAGTCTAAAAAAATGCCCTAATTTCTTTCATTTCACAATCTTAGTTTTCAGCTGGGCTTCCTGCCTACCCTTCTACTCATTTCAATACCAAGATAAATGAATTCCATTGCTTGCTAGGCAACCGAGTGGCTCTCATGTCAGACGACATCTTGCTTAAGCTTTATGATGTCAGGGCACCACTTCACAAAATGTCCTGGTTGAAGGTGACACAGGAGGATGAGAGATCAGCAATTATGCAGTGGGTTACTATCTCTATTCATGATTGCAAGGCAACTAGGAGGTGGAATGGTAAAGGACTGAACCAGTAAAAGCACTGGGGCCTTTTTGAAAGCCGGATGGAGATACCAAAACAGAGATTATCCTTAATCCCTCGTGAGGATCACACTCAAACATACAGAGTGCAGGGGAAGAGGTTAACTGATCTTCCGTCCGTCAGAAAGTAAGACTATCGTTCGAAAGTAAGATAGTACATTCCAGACTCAAAGGCAGCAATTTCCTCGGATGGAATATTGCGAGCACCAGAATCTAAAGCAGGCTTTGGTAGTCTTGGAGGCAGTCAGTCTTTTAGTAACTATCATGACCAACACAACGTGATCCATATTACTTCCATCTTGACAGAAATGATATTCAAGTACAGGCCCCCACAATAAGGTGGTGAGGACATTCAGATAGTGGCAATGTCTTTTTGATGCCCAAAGGAATGCTAGTGAGTTTTCTTACCATATACATTGGTCAAATCAAGCAGTATGCCGGAAGACGTCTTTTTTTTTCTTCTTTCGTCTCGGCAATGCAGAGAAAATCTGATATGAAACACTGCCACTGCTGGTCATTCAGTATAATCTGCAGATGGAAAAGTCCACTGTTAGTGCATTTACTATAACAATTAGAAACAATCTTGATTTTAATAAAGCTTAAACAGATAAGTACTATGGAGTCTGTATTGTGAAAATCAACAGCTCATTAGAAATTAAAATCTCAATTTGAGTTTTTAACCTCGCATACTTCTCTGAATCCCATGCCTCACTTGCCAACACTGTAAACTATAGCACGCACATTAGGACATAGATAAATTGGTCTTTTTGCCAGCCAAGTGCAGGATACCCTTCTCACTTCATTTGTTTTAGGATATGGTACACCAGTAGCAATTATGTCAGCTGACAAGTTGAGAGAGGAAGGATTATGCTACAGTTAGTGGGAATAATAAAATCTATGAATAGCATATTCACCATCTTCATTTTAGCCAATTCCCACCAGTTCAGCAATAGTAAAGTCAAAACTCTTATGCTCAAACTTACGTTCAAACTTACGTTCATACAAATTTAGAAGTCTAAAAAAATGCCCTAATTTCTTTCATTTCACAATCTTAGTTTTCAGCTGGGCTTCCTGCCTACCCTTCTACTCATTTCAATACCAAGATAAATGAATTCCATTGCTTGCTAGGCAACCGAGGGCCCTCATGTCAGACGACATCTTGCTTAAGCTTTATGATGTCAGGGCACCACTGGACAAAATGTCCTGGTTGAAGGTGACACAGGAGGATGAGAGATCAGCAATTATGCAGTGGGTTACTATCTCTATTCATGATTGCAAGGCAACTAGGAGGTGGAATGGTAAAGGACTGAACCAGTAAAAGCACTGGGGCCTTTTTGAAAGCGGGATGGAGATACCAAAACAGAGATTATCCTTAATCCCTCGTGAGGATCACACTCAAACATACAGAGTGCAGGGGAAGAGGTTAACTGATCTTCCGTCCGTCAGAAAGTAAGACTATCGTTCGAAAGTAAGATAGTACATTCCAGACTCAAAGGCAGCAATTTCCTCGGATGGAATATTGCGAGCACCAGAATCTAAAGCAGGCTTTGGTAGTCTTTGAGGCAGTCAGTCTTTTAGTAACTATCATGACCAACACAACGTGATCCATATTACTTCCATCTTGACAGAAATGATATTCAAGTACAGGCCCCCACAATAAGGTGGTGAGGACATTCAGATAGTGGCAATGTCTTTTTGGTGCCCAAAGGAATGCTAGTGAGTTTTCTTACCATATACATTGGTCAAATCAAGCAGTATGCCGGAAGACTTCTTTTTTTTTTCTTCTTTCGTCTCGGCAATGCAGAGAAAATCTGATATGAAACACTGCCACTGCTGGTCATTCAGTATAATCTGCAGATGGAAAAGTCCACTGTTAGTGCATTTACTATAACAATTAGAAACAATCTTGATTTTAATAAAGCTTAAACAGATAAGTACTATGGAGTCTGTATTGTGGAAATCAACAGCTCATTAGAAATTAAAATCTCAATTTGAGTTTTTAACCTCGCATACTTCTCTGAATCCCATGCCTCACTTGCTAACACTGTAAACTATAGCACGCACATTAGGACATAGATAAATTGGTCTTTTTGCCAGCCAAGTGCAGGATACCCTTCTCACTTCATTTGTTTAAGGATATGGTACACCAGTAGCAATTATGTCAGCTGACAAGTTGAGAGAGGAAGGATTATGCTACAGTTAGTGGGAATAATAAAATCTATGAATAGCATATTCACCATCTTCATTTTAGCCAATTCCCACCAGTTCAGCAATAGTAAAGTCAAAACTCTTATGCTCAAACTTACGTTCAAACTTACGTTCATACAAATTTAGAAGTCTAAAAAAATGCCCTAATTTCTTTCATTTCACAATCTTAGTTTTCAGCTGGGCTTCCTGCCTACCCTTCTACTCATTTCAATACCAAGATAAATGAATTCCATTGCTTGCTAGGCAACCGAGTGGCTCTCATGTCAGACGACATCTTGCTTAAGCTTTATGATGTCAGGGCACCACTTCACAAAATGTCCTGGTTGAAGGTGACACAGGAGGATGAGAGATCAGCAATTATGCAGTGGGTTACTATCTCTATTCATGATTGCAAGGCAACTAGGAGGTGGAATGGTAAAGGACTGAACCAGTAAAAGCACTGGGGCCTTTTTGAAAGCCGGATGGAGATATCAAAACAGAGATTATCCTTAATCCCTCGTGAGGATCACACTCAAACATACAGAGTGCAGGGGAAGAGGTTAACTGATCTTCCGTCCGTCAGAAAGTAAGACTATCGTTCGAAAGTAAGATAGTACATTCCAGACTCAAAGGCAGCAATTTCCTCGGATGGAATATTGCGAGCACCAGAATCTAAAGCAGGCTTTGGTAGTCTTGGAGGCAGTCAGTCTTTTAGTAACTATCATGACCAACACAACGTGATCCATATTACTTCCATCTTGACAGAAATGATATTCAAGTACAGGCCCCCACAATAAGGTGGTGAGGACATTCAGATAGTGGCAATGTCTTTTTGATGCCCAAAGGAATGCTAGTGAGTTTTCTTACCATATACATTGGTCAAATCAAGCAGTATGCCGGAAGACGTCTTTTTTTTTCTTCTTTCGTCTCGGCAATGCAGAGAAAATCTGATATGAAACACTGCCACTGCTGGTCATTCAGTATAATCTGCAGATGGAAAAGTCCACTGTTAGTGCATTTACTATAACAATTAGAAACAATCTTGATTTTAATAAAGCTTAAACAGATAAGTACTATGGAGTCTGTATTGTGAAAATCAACAGCTCATTAGAAATTAAAATCTCAATTTGAGTTTTTAACCTCGCATACTTCTCTGAATCCCATGCCTCACTTGCCAACACTGTAAACTATAGCACGCACATTAGGACATAGATAAATTGGTCTTTTTGCCAGCCAAGTGCAGGATACCCTTCTCACTTCATTTGTTTTAGGATATGGTACACCAGTAGCAATTATGTCAGCTGACAAGTTGAGAGAGGAAGGATTATGCTACAGTTAGTGGGAATAATAAAATCTATGAATAGCATATTCACCATCTTCATTTTAGCCAATTCCCACCAGTTCAGCAATAGTAAAGTCAAAACTCTTATGCTCAAACTTACGTTCATACAAATTTAGAAGTCTAAAAAAATGCCCTAATTTCTTTCATTTCACAATCTTAGTTTTCAGCTGGGCTTCCTGCCTACCCTTCTACTCATTTCAATACCAAGATAAATGAATTCCATTGCTTGCTAGGCAACCGAGTGGCTCTCATGTCAGACGACATCTTGCTTAAGCTTTATGATGTCAGGGCACCACTTCACAAAATGTCCTGGTTGAAGGTGACACAGGAGGATGAGAGATCAGCAATTATGCAGTGGGTTACTATCTCTATTCATGATTGCAAGGCAACTAGGAGGTGGAATGGTAAAGGACTGAACCAGTAAAAGCACTGGGGCCTTTTTGAAAGCCGGATGGAGATACCAAAACAGAGATTATCCTTAATCCCTCGTGAGGATCACACTCAAACATACAGAGTGCAGGGGAAGAGGTTAACTGATCTTCCGTCCGTCAGAAAGTAAGACTATCGTTCGAAAGTAAGATAGTACATTCCAGACTCAAAGGCAGCAATTTCCTCGGATGGAATATTGCGAGCACCAGAATCTAAAGCAGGCTTTGGTAGTCTTGGAGGCAGTCAGTCTTTTAGTAACTATCATGACCAACACAACGTGATCCATATTACTTCCATCTTGACAGAAATGATATTCAAGTACAGGCCCCCACAATAAGGTGGTGAGGACATTCAGATAGTGGCAATGTCTTTTTGATGCCCAAAGGAATGCTAGTGAGTTTTCTTACCATATACATTGGTCAAATCAAGCAGTATGCCGGAAGACGTCTTTTTTTTTCTTCTTTCGTCTCGGCAATGCAGAGAAAATCTGATATGAAACACTGCCACTGCTGGTCATTCAGTATAATCTGCAGATGGAAAAGTCCACTGTTAGTGCATTTACTATAACAATTAGAAACAATCTTGATTTTAATAAAGCTTAAACAGATAAGTACTATGGAGTCTGTATTGTGAAAATCAACAGCTCATTAGAAATTAAAATCTCAATTTGAGTTTTTAACCTCGCATACTTCTCTGAATCCCATGCCTCACTTGCCAACACTGTAAACTATAGCACGCACATTAGGACATAGATAAATTGGTCTTTTTGCCAGCCAAGTGCAGGATACCCTTCTCACTTCATTTGTTTTAGGATATGGTACACCAGTAGCAATTATGTCAGCTGACAAGTTGAGAGAGGAAGGATTATGCTACAGTTAATGGGAATAATAAAATCTATGAATAGCATATTCACCATCTTCATTTTAGCCAATTCCCACCAGTTCAGCAATAGTAAAGTCAAAACTCTTATGCTCAAACTTACGTTCATACAAATTTAGAAGTCTAAAAAAATGCCCTAATTTCTTTCATTTCACAATCTTAGTTTTCAGCTGGGCTTCCTGCCTACCCTTCTACTCATTTCAATACCAAGATAAATGAATTCCATTGCTTGCTAGGCAACCGAGTGGCTCTCATGTCAGACGACATCTTGCTTAAGCTTTATGATGTCAGGGCACCACTTCACAAAATGTCCTGGTTGAAGGTGACACAGGAGGATGAGAGATCAGCAATTATGCAGTGGGTTACTATCTCTATTCATGATTGCAAGGCAACTAGGAGGTGGAATGGTAAAGGACTGAACCAGTAAAAGCACTGGGGCCTTTTTGAAAGCCGGATGGAGATACCAAAACAGAGATTATCCTTAATCCCTCGTGAGGATCACACTCAAACATACAGAGTGCAGGGGAAGAGGTTAACTGATCTTCCGTCCGTCAGAAAGTAAGACTATCGTTCGAAAGTAAGATAGTACATTCCAGACTCAAAGGCAGCAATTTCCTCGGATGGAATATTGCGAGCACCAGAATCTAAAGCAGGCTTTGGTAGTCTTGGAGGCAGTCAGTCTTTTAGTAACTATCATGACCAACACAACGTGATCCATATTACTTCCATCTTGACAGAAATGATATTCAAGTACAGGCCCCCACAATAAGGTGGTGAGGACATTCAGATAGTGGCAATGTCTTTTTGATGCCCAAAGGAATGCTAGTGAGTTTTCTTACCATATACATTGGTCAAATCAAGCAGTATGCCGGAAGACGTCTTTTTTTTTCTTCTTTCGTCTCGGCAATGCAGAGAAAATCTGATATGAAACACTGCCACTGCTGGTCATTCAGTATAATCTGCAGATGGAAAAGTCCACTGTTAGTGCATTTACTATAACAATTAGAAACAATCTTGATTTTAATAAAGCTTAAACAGATAAGTACTATGGAGTCTGTATTGTGAAAATCAACAGCTCATTAGAAATTAAAATCTCAATTTGAGTTTTTAACCTCGCATACTTCTCTGAATCCCATGCCTCACTTGCCAACACTGTAAACTATAGCACGCACATTAGGACATAGATAAATTGGTCTTTTTGCCAGCCAAGTGCAGGATACCCTTCTCACTTCATTTGTTTTAGGATATGGTACACCAGTAGCAATTATGTCAGCTGACAAGTTGAGAGAGGAAGGATTATGCTACAGTTAGTGGGAATAATAAAATCTATGAATAGCATATTCACCATCTTCATTTTAGCCAATTCCCACCAGTTCAGCAATAGTAAAGTCAAAACTCTTATGCTCAAACTTACGTTCATACAAATTTAGAAGTCTAAAAAAATGCCCTAATTTCTTTCATTTCACAATCTTAGTTTTCAGCTGGGCATCCTGCCTACCCTTCTACTCATTTCAATACCAAGATAAATGAATTCCATTGCTTGCTAGGCAACGGAGTGGCTCTCATGTCAGACGACATCTTGCTTAAGCTTTATGATGTCAGGGCACCACTGGACAAAATGTCCTGGTTGAAGGTGACACAGGAGGATGAGAGATCAGCAATTATGCAGTGGGTTACTATCTCTATTCATGATTGCAAGGCAACTAGGAGGTGGAATGGTAAAGGACTGAACCAGTAAAAGCACTGGGGCCTTTTTGAAAGCGGGATGGAGATACCAAAACAGAGATTATCCTTAATCCCTCGTGAGGATCACACTCAAACATACAGAGTGCAGGGGAAGAGGTTAACTGATCTTCCGTCCGTCAGAAAGTAAGACTATCGTTCGAAAGTAAGATAGTACATTCCAGACTCAAAGGCAGCAATTTCCTCAGATGGAATATTGCGAGCACCAGAATCTAAAGCAGGCTTTGGTAGTCTTGGAGGCAGTCAGTCTTTTAGTAACTATCATGACCAACACAACGTGATCCATATTACTTCCATCTTGACAGAAATGATATTCAAGTACAGGCCCCCATAATAAGGTGGTGAGGACATTCAGATAGTGGCAATGTCTTTTTGATGCCCAAAGGAATGCTAGTGAGTTTTCTTACCATATACATTGGTCAAATCAAGCAGTATGCCGGAAGACGTCTTTTTTTTTCTTCTTTCGTCTCGGCAATGCAGAGAAATTCTGATATGAAACACTGCCACTGCTGGTCATTCAGTATAATCTGCAGATGGAAAAGTCCACTGTTAGTGCATTTACTATAACAATTAGAAACAATCTTGATTTTAATAAAGCTTAAACAGATAAGTACTATGGAGTCTGTATTGTGAAAATCAACAGCTCATTAGAAATGAAAATCTCAATTTGAGTTTTTAACCTCGCATACTTCTCTGAATCCCATGCCTCACTTGCTAACACTGTAAACTATAGCACGCACATTAGGACATAGATAAATTGGTCTTTTTGCCAGCCAAGTGCAGGATACCCTTCTCACTTCATTTGTTTTAGGATATGGTACACCAGTAGCAATTATGTCAGCTGACAAGTTGAGAGAGGAAGGATTATGCTACAGTTAGTGGGAATAATAAAATCTATGAATAGCATATTCACCATCTTCATTTTAGCCAATTCCCACCAGTTCAGCAATAGTAAAGTCAAAACTCTTATGCTCAAACTTACGTTCATACAAATTTAGAAGTCTAAAAAAATGCCCTAATTTCTTTCATTTCACAATCTTAGTTTTCAGCTGGGCATCCTGCCTACCCTTCTACTCATTTCAATACCAAGATAAATGAATTCCATTGCTTGCTAGGCAACCGAGTGGCTCTCATGTCAGACGACATCTTGCTTAAGCTTTATGATGTCAGGGCACCACTGGACAAAATGTCCTGGTTGAAGGTGACACAGGAGGATGAGAGATCAGCAATTATGCAGTGGGTTACTATCTCTATTCATGATTGCAAGGCAACTAGGAGGTGGAATGGTAAAGGACTGAACCAGTAAAAGCACTGGGGCCTTTTTGAAAGCGGGATGGAGATACCAAAACAGAGATTATCCTTAATCCCTCGTGAGGATCACACTCAAACATACAGAGTGCAGGGGAAGAGGTTAACTGATCTTCCGTCCGTCAGAAAGTAAGACTATCGTTCGAAAGTAAGATAGTACATTCCAGACTCAAAGGCAGCAATTTCCTCAGATGGAATATTGCGAGCACCAGAATCTAAAGCAGGCTTTGGTAGTCTTGGAGGCAGTCAGTCTTTTAGTAACTATCATGACCAACACAACGTGATCCATATTACTTCCATCTTGACAGAAATGATATTCAAGTACAGGCCCCCATAATAAGGTGGTGAGGACATTCAGATAGTGGCAATGTCTTTTTGATGCCCAAAGGAATGCTAGTGAGTTTTCTTACCATATACATTGGTCAAATCAAGCAGTATGCCGGAAGACGTCTTTTTTTTTCTTCTTTCGTCTCGGCAATGCAGAGAAATTCTGATATGAAACACTGCCACTGCTGGTCATTCAGTATAATCTGCAGATGGAAAAGTCCACTGTTAGTGCATTTACTATAACAATTAGAAACAATCTTGATTTTAATAAAGCTTAAACAGATAAGTACTATGGAGTCTGTATTGTGAAAATCAACAGCTCATTAGAAATGAAAATCTCAATTTGAGTTTTTAACCTCGCATACTTCTCTGAATCCCATGCCTCACTTGCTAACACTGTAAACTATAGCACGCACATTAGGACATAGATAAATTGGTCTTTTTGCCAGCCAAGTGCAGGATACCCTTCTCACTTCATTTGTTTTAGGATATGGTACACCAGTAGCAATTATGTCAGCTGACAAGTTGAGAGAGGAAGGATTATGCTACAGTTAGTGGGAATAATAAAATCTATGAATAGCATATTCACCATCTTCATTTTAGCCAATTCCCACCAGTTCAGCAATAGTAAAGTCAAAACTCTTATGCTCAAACTTACGTTCATACAAATTTAGAAGTCTAAAAAAATGCCCTAATTTCTTTCATTTCACAATCTTAGTTTTCAGCTGGGCATCCTGCCTACCCTTCTACTCATTTCAATACCAAGATAAATGAATTCCATTGCTTGCTAGGCAACCGAGTGGCTCTCATGTCAGACGACATCTTGCTTAAGCTTTATGATGTCAGGGCACCACTGGACAAAATGTCCTGGTTGAAGGTGACACAGGAGGATGAGAGATCAGCAATTATGCAGTGGGTTACTATCTCTATTCATGATTGCAAGGCAACTAGGAGGTGGAATGGTAAAGGACTGAACCAGTAAAAGCACTGGGGCCTTTTTGAAAGCGGGATGGAGATACCAAAACAGAGATTATCCTTAATCCCTCGTGAGGATCACACTCAAACATACAGAGTGCAGGGGAAGAGGTTAACTGATCTTCCGTCCGTCAGAAAGTAAGACTATCGTTCGAAAGTAAGATAGTACATTCCAGACTCAAAGGCAGCAATTTCCTCGGATGGAATATTGCGAGCACCAGAATCTAAAGCAGGCTTTGGTAGTCTTTGAGGCAGTCAGTCTTTTAGTAACTATCATGACCAACACAACGTGATCCATATTACTTCCATCTTGACAGAAATGATATTCAAGTACAGGCCCCCACAATAAGGTGGTGAGGACATTCAGATAGTGGCAATGTCTTTTTGATGCCCAAAGGAATGCTAGTGAGTTTTCTTACCATATACATTGGTCAAATCAAGCAGTATGCCGGAAGACGTCTTTTTTTTTTCTTCTTTCGTCTCGGCAATGCAGAGAAAATCTGATATGAAACACTGCCACTGCTGGTCATTCAGTATAATCTGCAGATGGAAAAGTCCACTGTTAGTGCATTTACTATAACAATTAGAAACAATCTTGATTTTAATAAAGCTTAAACAGATAAGTACTATGGAGTCTGTATTGTGAAAATCAACAGCTCATTAGAAATTAAAATCTCAATTTGAGTTTTTAACCTCGCATACTTCTCTGAATCCCATGCCTCACTTGCTAACACTGTAAACTATAGCACGCACATTAGGACATAGATAAATTGGTCTTTTTGCCAGCCAAGTGCAGGATACCCTTCTCACTTCATTTGTTTTAGGATATGGTACACCAGTAGCAATTATGTCAGCTGACAAGTTGAGAGAGGAAGGATTATGCTACAGTTAGTGGGAATAATAAAATCTATGAATAGCATATTCACCATCTTCATTTTAGCCAATTCCCACCAGTTCAGCAATAGTAAAGTCAAAACTCTTATGCTCAAACTTACGTTCAAACTTACGTTCATACAAATTTAGAAGTCTAAAAAAATGCCCTAATTTCTTTCATTTCACAATCTTAGTTTTCAGCTGGGCTTCCTGCCTACCCTTCTACTCATTTCAATACCAAGATAAATGAATTCCATTGCTTGCTAGGCAACCGAGGGCCCTCATGTCAGACGACATCTTGCTTAAGCTTTATGATGTCAGGGCACCACTGGACAAAATGTCCTGGTTGAAGGTGACACAGGAGGATGAGAGATCAGCAATTATGCAGTGGGTTACTATCTCTATTCATGATTGCAAGGCAACTAGGAGGTGGAATGGTAAAGGACTGAACCAGTAAAAGCACTGGGGCCTTTTTGAAAGCGGGATGGAGATACCAAAACAGAGATTATCCTTAATCCCTCGTGAGGATCACACTCAAACATACAGAGTGCAGGGGAAGAGGTTAACTGATCTTCCGTCCGTCAGAAAGTAAGACTATCGTTCGAAAGTAAGATAGTACATTCCAGACTCAAAGGCAGCAATTTCCTCGGATGGAATATTGCGAGCACCAGAATCTAAAGCAGGCTTTGGTAGTCTTTGAGGCAGTCAGTCTTTTAGTAACTATCATGACCAACACAACGTGATCCATATTACTTCCATCTTGACAGAAATGATATTCAAGTACAGGCCCCCACAATAAGGTGGTGAGGACATTCAGATAGTGGCAATGTCTTTTTGATGCCCAAAGGAATGCTAGTGAGTTTTCTTACCATATACATTGGTCAAATCAAGCAGTATGCCGGAAGACGTCTTTTTTTTTTCTTCTTTCGTCTCGGCAATGCAGAGAAAATCTGATATGAAACACTGCCACTGCTGGTCATTCAGTATAATCTGCAGATGGAAAAGTCCACTGTTAGTGCATTTACTATAACAATTAGAAACAATCTTGATTTTAATAAAGCTTAAACAGATAAGTACTATGGAGTCTGTATTGTGGAAATCAACAGCTCATTAGAAATTAAAATCTCAATTTGAGTTTTTAACCTCGCATACTTCTCTGAATCCCATGCCTCACTTGCTAACACTGTAAACTATAGCACGCACATTAGGACATAGATAAATTGGTCTTTTTGCCAGCCAAGTGCAGGATACCCTTCTCACTTCATTTGTTTTAGGATATGGTACACCAGTAGCAATTATGTCAGCTGACAAGTTGAGAGAGGAAGGATTATGCTACAGTTAGTGGGAATAATAAAATCTATGAATAGCATATTCACCATCTTCATTTTAGCCAATTCCCACCAGTTCAGCAATAGTAAAGTCAAAACTCTTATGCTCAAACTTACGTTCATACAAATTTAGAAGTCTAAAAAAATGCCCTAATTTCTTTCATTTCACAATCTTAGTTTTCAGCTGGGCTTCCTGCCTACCCTTCTACTCATTTCAATACCAAGATAAATGAATTCCATTGCTTGCTAGGCAACCGAGTGGCTCTCATGTCAGACGACATCTTGCTTAAGCTTTATGATGTCAGGGCACCACTGGACAAAATGTCCTGGTTGAAGGTGACACAGGAGGATGAGAGATCAGCAATTATGCAGTGGGTTACTATCTCTATTCATGATTGCAAGGCAACTAGGAGGTGGAATGGTAAAGGACTGAACCAGTAAAAGCACTGGGGCCTTTTTGAAAGCGGGATGGAGATACCAAAACAGAGATTATCCTTAATCCCTCGTGAGGATCACACTCAAACATACAGAGTGCAGGGGAAGAGGTTAACTGATCTTCCGTCCGTCAGAAAGTAAGACTATCGTTCGAAAGTAAGATAGTACATTCCAGACTCAAAGGCAGCAATTTCCTCGGATGGAATATTGCGAGCACCAGAATCTAAAGCAGGCTTTGGTAGTCTTTGAGGCAGTCAGTCTTTTAGTAACTATCATGACCAACACAACGTGATCCATATTACTTCCATCTTGACAGAAATGATATTCAAGTACAGGCCCCCACAATAAGGTGGTGAGGACATTCAGATAGTGGCAATGTCTTTTTGGTGCCCAAAGGAATGCTAGTGAGTTTTCTTACCATATACATTGGTCAAATCAAGCAGTATGCCGGAAGACGTCTTTTTTTTTCTTCTTTCGTCTCGGCAATGCAGAGAAAATCTGATATGAAACACTGCCACTGCTGGTCATTCAGTATAATCTGCAGATGGAAAAGTCCACTGTTAGTGCATTTACTATAACAATTAGAAACAATCTTGATTTTAATAAAGCTTAAACAGATAAGTACTATGGAGTCTGTATTGTGAAAATCAACAGCTCATTAGAAATTAAAATCTCAATTTGAGTTTTTAACCTCGCATACTTCTCTGAATCCCATGCCTCACTTGCCAACACTGTAAACTATAGCACGCACATTAGGACATAGATAAATTGGTCTTTTTGCCAGCCAAGTGCAGGATACCCTTCTCACTTCATTTGTTTTAGGATATGGTACACCAGTAGCAATTATGTCAGCTGACAAGTTGAGAGAGGAAGGATTATGCTACAGTTAATGGGAATAATAAAATCTATGAATAGCATATTCACCATCTTCATTTTAGCCAATTCCCACCAGTTCAGCAATAGTAAAGTCAAAACTCTTATGCTCAAACTTACGTTCATACAAATTTAGAAGTCTAAAAAAATGCCCTAATTTCTTTCATTTCACAATCTTAGTTTTCAGCTGGGCTTCCTGCCTACCCTTCTACTCATTTCAATACCAAGATAAATGAATTCCATTGCTTGCTAGGCAACCGAGTGGCTCTCATGTCAGACGACATCTTGCTTAAGCTTTATGATGTCAGGGCACCACTTCACAAAATGTCCTGGTTGAAGGTGACACAGGAGGATGAGAGATCAGCAATTATGCAGTGGGTTACTATCTCTATTCATGATTGCAAGGCAACTAGGAGGTGGAATGGTAAAGGACTGAACCAGTAAAAGCACTGGGGCCTTTTTGAAAGCGGGATGGAGATACCAAAACAGAGATTATCCTTAATCCCTCGTGAGGATCACACTCAAACATACAGAGTGCAGGGGAAGAGGTTAACTGATCTTCCGTCCGTCAGAAAGTAAGACTATCGTTCGAAAGTAAGATAGTACATTCCAGACTCAAAGGCAGCAATTTCCTCGGATGGAATATTGCGAGCACCAGAATCTAAAGCAGGCTTTGGTAGTCTTGGAGGCAGTCAGTCTTTTAGTAACTATCATGACCAACACAACGTGATCCATATTACTTCCATCTTGACAGAAATGATATTCAAGTACAGGCCCCCACAATAAGGTGGTGAGGACATTCAGATAGTGGCAATGTCTTTTTGATGCCCAAAGGAATGCTAGTGAGTTTTCTTACCATATACATTGGTCAAATCAAGCAGTATGCCGGAAGACGTCTTTTTTTTTTCTTCTTTCGTCTCGGCAATGCAGAGAAAATCTGATATGAAACACTGCCACTGCTGGTCATTCAGTATAATCTGCAGATGGAAAAGTCCACTGTTAGTGCATTTACTATAACAATTAGAAACAATCTTGATTTTAATAAAGCTTAAACAGATAAGTACTATGGAGTCTGTATTGTGGAAATCAACAGCTCATTAGAAATTAAAATCTCAATTTGAGTTTTTAACCTCGCATACTTCTCTGAATCCCATGCCTCACTTGCTAACACTGTAAACTATAGCACGCACATTAGGACATAGATAAATTGGTCTTTTTGCCAGCCAAGTGCAGGATACCCTTCTCACTTCATTTGTTTTAGGATATGGTACACCAGTAGCAATGTCAGCTGACAAGTTGAGAGAGGAAGGATTATGCTACAGTTAGTGGGAATAATAAAATCTATGAATAGCATATTCACCATCTTCATTTTAGCCAATTCCCACCAGTTCAGCAATAGTAAAGTCAAAACTCTTATGCTCAAACTTACGTTCATACAAATTTAGAAGTCTAAAAAAATGCCCTAATTTCTTTCATTTCACAATCTTAGTTTTCAGCTGGGCTTCCTGCCTACCCTTCTACTCATTTCAATACCAAGATAAATGAATTCCATTGCTTGCTAGGCAACCGAGTGGCTCTCATGTCAGACGACATCTTGCTTAAGCTTTATGATGTCAGGGCACCACTGGACAAAATGTCCTGGTTGAAGGTGACACAGGAGGATGAGAGATCAGCAATTATGCAGTGGGTTACTATCTCTATTCATGATTGCAAGGCAACTAGGAGGTGGAATGGTAAAGGACTGAACCAGTAAAAGCACTGGGGCCTTTTTGAAAGCCGGATGGAGATACCAAAACAGAGATTATCCTTAATCCCTCGTGAGGATCACACTCAAACATACAGAGTGCAGGGGAAGAGGTTAACTGATCTTCCGTCCGTCAGAAAGTAAGACTATCGTTCGAAAGTAAGATAGTACATTCCAGACTCAAAGGCAGCAATTTCCTCAGATGGAATATTGCGAGCACCAGAATCTAAAGCAGGCTTTGGTAGTCTTGGAGGCAGTCAGTCTTTTAGTAACTATCATGACCAACACAACGTGATCCATATTACTTCCATCTTGACAGAAATGATATTCAAGTACAGGCCCCCACAATAAGGTGGTGAGGACATTCAGATAGTGGCAATGTCTTTTTGATGCCCAAAGGAATGCTAGTGAGTTTTCTTACCATATACATTGGTCAAATCAAGCAGTATGCCGGAAGACGTCTTTTTTTTTCTTCTTTCGTCTCGGCGATGCAGAGAAAATCTGTTGTGAAACACTGCCACTGCTGGTCATTCAGTATAATCTGCAGATGGAAAAGTCCACTGTTAGTGCATTTACTATAACAATTAGAAACAATCTTGATTTTAATAAAGCTTAAACAGATAAGTACTATGGAGTCTGTATTGTGAAAATCAACAGCTCATTAGAAATGAAAATCTCAATTTGAGTTTTTAACCTCGCATACTTCTCTGAATCCCATGCCTCACTTGCTAACACTGTAAACTATAGCACGCACATTAGGACATAGATAAATTGGTCTTTTTGCCAGCCAAGTGCAGGATACCCTTCTCACTTCATTTGTTTTAGGATATGGTACACCAGTAGCAATTATGTCAGCTGACAAGTTGAGAGAGGAAGGATTATGCTACAGTTAGTGGGAATAATAAAATCTATGAATAGCATATTCACCATCTTCATTTTAGCCAATTCCCACCAGTTCAGCAATAGTAAAGTCAAAACTCTTATGCTCAAACTTACGTTCATACAAATTTAGAAGTCTAAAAAAATGCCCTAATTTCTTTCATTTCACAATCTTAGTTTTCAGCTGGGCTTCCTGCCTACCCTTCTACTCATTTCAATACCAAGATAAATGAATTCCATTGCTTGCTAGGCAACCGAGTGGCTCTCATGTCAGACGACATCTTGCTTAAGCTTTATGATGTCAGGGCACCACTTCACAAAATGTCCTGGTTGAAGGTGACACAGGAGGATGAGAGATCAGCAATTATGCAGTGGGTTACTATCTCTATTCATGATTGCAAGGCAACTAGGAGGTGGAATGGTAAAGGACTGAACCAGTAAAAGCACTGGGGCCTTTTTGAAAGCCGGATGGAGATACCAAAACAGAGATTATCCTTAATCCCTCGTGAGGATCACACTCAAACATACAGAGTGCAGGGGAAGAGGTTAACTGATCTTCCGTCCGTCAGAAAGTAAGACTATCGTTCGAAAGTAAGATAGTACATTCCAGACTCAAAGGCAGCAATTTCCTCGGATGGAATATTGCGAGCACCAGAATCTAAAGCAGGCTTTGGTAGTCTTGGAGGCAGTCAGTCTTTTAGTAACTATCATGACCAACACAACGTGATCCATATTACTTCCATCTTGACAGAAATGATATTCAAGTACAGGCCCCCACAATAAGGTGGTGAGGACATTCAGATAGTGGCAATGTCTTTTTGATGCCCAAAGGAATGCTAGTGAGTTTTCTTACCATATACATTGGTCAAATCAAGCAGTATGCCGGAAGACGTCTTTTTTTTTCTTCTTTCGTCTCGGCAATGCAGAGAAAATCTGATATGAAACACTGCCACTGCTGGTCATTCAGTATAATCTGCAGATGGAAAAGTCCACTGTTAGTGCATTTACTATAACAATTAGAAACAATCTTGATTTTAATAAAGCTTAAACAGATAAGTACTATGGAGTCTGTATTGTGAAAATCAACAGCTCATTAGAAATTAAAATCTCAATTTGAGTTTTTAACCTCGCATACTTCTCTGAATCCCATGCCTCACTTGCCAACACTGTAAACTATAGCACGCACATTAGGACATAGATAAATTGGTCTTTTTGCCAGCCAAGTGCAGGATACCCTTCTCACTTCATTTGTTTTAGGATATGGTACACCAGTAGCAATTATGTCAGCTGACAAGTTGAGAGAGGAAGGATTATGCTACAGTTAGTGGGAATAATAAAATCTATGAATAGCATATTCACCATCTTCATTTTAGCCAATTCCCACCAGTTCAGCAATAGTAAAGTCAAAACTCTTATGCTCAAACTTACGTTCAAACTTACGTTCATACAAATTTAGAAGTCTAAAAAAATGCCCTAATTTCTTTCATTTCACAATCTTAGTTTTCAGCTGGGCTTCCTGCCTACCCTTCTACTCATTTCAATACCAAGATAAATGAATTCCATTGCTTGCTAGGCAACCGAGGGCCCTCATGTCAGACGACATCTTGCTTAAGCTTTATGATGTCAGGGCACCACTGGACAAAATGTCCTGGTTGAAGGTGACACAGGAGGATGAGAGATCAGCAATTATGCAGTGGGTTACTATCTCTATTCATGATTGCAAGGCAACTAGGAGGTGGAATGGTAAAGGACTGAACCAGTAAAAGCACTGGGGCCTTTTTGAAAGCGGGATGGAGATACCAAAACAGAGATTATCCTTAATCCCTCGTGAGGATCACACTCAAACATACAGAGTGCAGGGGAAGAGGTTAACTGATCTTCCGTCCGTCAGAAAGTAAGACTATCGTTCGAAAGTAAGATAGTACATTCCAGACTCAAAGGCAGCAATTTCCTCGGATGGAATATTGCGAGCACCAGAATCTAAAGCAGGCTTTGGTAGTCTTTGAGGCAGTCAGTCTTTTAGTAACTATCATGACCAACACAACGTGATCCATATTACTTCCATCTTGACAGAAATGATATTCAAGTACAGGCCCCCACAATAAGGTGGTGAGGACATTCAGATAGTGGCAATGTCTTTTTGGTGCCCAAAGGAATGCTAGTGAGTTTTCTTACCATATACATTGGTCAAATCAAGCAGTATGCCGGAAGACTTCTTTTTTTTTTCTTCTTTCGTCTCGGCAATGCAGAGAAAATCTGATATGAAACACTGCCACTGCTGGTCATTCAGTATAATCTGCAGATGGAAAAGTCCACTGTTAGTGCATTTACTATAACAATTAGAAACAATCTTGATTTTAATAAAGCTTAAACAGATAAGTACTATGGAGTCTGTATTGTGGAAATCAACAGCTCATTAGAAATTAAAATCTCAATTTGAGTTTTTAACCTCGCATACTTCTCTGAATCCCATGCCTCACTTGCTAACACTGTAAACTATAGCACGCACATTAGGACATAGATAAATTGGTCTTTTTGCCAGCCAAGTGCAGGATACCCTTCTCACTTCATTTGTTTAAGGATATGGTACACCAGTAGCAATTATGTCAGCTGACAAGTTGAGAGAGGAAGGATTATGCTACAGTTAGTGGGAATAATAAAATCTATGAATAGCATATTCACCATCTTCATTTTAGCCAATTCCCACCAGTTCAGCAATAGTAAAGTCAAAACTCTTATGCTCAAACTTACGTTCAAACTTACGTTCATACAAATTTAGAAGTCTAAAAAAATGCCCTAATTTCTTTCATTTCACAATCTTAGTTTTCAGCTGGGCTTCCTGCCTACCCTTCTACTCATTTCAATACCAAGATAAATGAATTCCATTGCTTGCTAGGCAACCGAGTGGCTCTCATGTCAGACGACATCTTGCTTAAGCTTTATGATGTCAGGGCACCACTTCACAAAATGTCCTGGTTGAAGGTGACACAGGAGGATGAGAGATCAGCAATTATGCAGTGGGTTACTATCTCTATTCATGATTGCAAGGCAACTAGGAGGTGGAATGGTAAAGGACTGAACCAGTAAAAGCACTGGGGCCTTTTTGAAAGCCGGATGGAGATATCAAAACAGAGATTATCCTTAATCCCTCGTGAGGATCACACTCAAACATACAGAGTGCAGGGGAAGAGGTTAACTGATCTTCCGTCCGTCAGAAAGTAAGACTATCGTTCGAAAGTAAGATAGTACATTCCAGACTCAAAGGCAGCAATTTCCTCGGATGGAATATTGCGAGCACCAGAATCTAAAGCAGGCTTTGGTAGTCTTGGAGGCAGTCAGTCTTTTAGTAACTATCATGACCAACACAACGTGATCCATATTACTTCCATCTTGACAGAAATGATATTCAAGTACAGGCCCCCACAATAAGGTGGTGAGGACATTCAGATAGTGGCAATGTCTTTTTGATGCCCAAAGGAATGCTAGTGAGTTTTCTTACCATATACATTGGTCAAATCAAGCAGTATGCCGGAAGACGTCTTTTTTTTTCTTCTTTCGTCTCGGCAATGCAGAGAAAATCTGATATGAAACACTGCCACTGCTGGTCATTCAGTATAATCTGCAGATGGAAAAGTCCACTGTTAGTGCATTTACTATAACAATTAGAAACAATCTTGATTTTAATAAAGCTTAAACAGATAAGTACTATGGAGTCTGTATTGTGAAAATCAACAGCTCATTAGAAATTAAAATCTCAATTTGAGTTTTTAACCTCGCATACTTCTCTGAATCCCATGCCTCACTTGCCAACACTGTAAACTATAGCACGCACATTAGGACATAGATAAATTGGTCTTTTTGCCAGCCAAGTGCAGGATACCCTTCTCACTTCATTTGTTTTAGGATATGGTACACCAGTAGCAATTATGTCAGCTGACAAGTTGAGAGAGGAAGGATTATGCTACAGTTAGTGGGAATAATAAAATCTATGAATAGCATATTCACCATCTTCATTTTAGCCAATTCCCACCAGTTCAGCAATAGTAAAGTCAAAACTCTTATGCTCAAACTTACGTTCATACAAATTTAGAAGTCTAAAAAAATGCCCTAATTTCTTTCATTTCACAATCTTAGTTTTCAGCTGGGCTTCCTGCCTACCCTTCTACTCATTTCAATACCAAGATAAATGAATTCCATTGCTTGCTAGGCAACCGAGTGGCTCTCATGTCAGACGACATCTTGCTTAAGCTTTATGATGTCAGGGCACCACTTCACAAAATGTCCTGGTTGAAGGTGACACAGGAGGATGAGAGATCAGCAATTATGCAGTGGGTTACTATCTCTATTCATGATTGCAAGGCAACTAGGAGGTGGAATGGTAAAGGACTGAACCAGTAAAAGCACTGGGGCCTTTTTGAAAGCCGGATGGAGATACCAAAACAGAGATTATCCTTAATCCCTCGTGAGGATCACACTCAAACATACAGAGTGCAGGGGAAGAGGTTAACTGATCTTCCGTCCGTCAGAAAGTAAGACTATCGTTCGAAAGTAAGATAGTACATTCCAGACTCAAAGGCAGCAATTTCCTCGGATGGAATATTGCGAGCACCAGAATCTAAAGCAGGCTTTGGTAGTCTTGGAGGCAGTCAGTCTTTTAGTAACTATCATGACCAACACAACGTGATCCATATTACTTCCATCTTGACAGAAATGATATTCAAGTACAGGCCCCCACAATAAGGTGGTGAGGACATTCAGATAGTGGCAATGTCTTTTTGATGCCCAAAGGAATGCTAGTGAGTTTTCTTACCATATACATTGGTCAAATCAAGCAGTATGCCGGAAGACGTCTTTTTTTTTCTTCTTTCGTCTCGGCAATGCAGAGAAAATCTGATATGAAACACTGCCACTGCTGGTCATTCAGTATAATCTGCAGATGGAAAAGTCCACTGTTAGTGCATTTACTATAACAATTAGAAACAATCTTGATTTTAATAAAGCTTAAACAGATAAGTACTATGGAGTCTGTATTGTGAAAATCAACAGCTCATTAGAAATTAAAATCTCAATTTGAGTTTTTAACCTCGCATACTTCTCTGAATCCCATGCCTCACTTGCCAACACTGTAAACTATAGCACGCACATTAGGACATAGATAAATTGGTCTTTTTGCCAGCCAAGTGCAGGATACCCTTCTCACTTCATTTGTTTTAGGATATGGTACACCAGTAGCAATTATGTCAGCTGACAAGTTGAGAGAGGAAGGATTATGCTACAGTTAATGGGAATAATAAAATCTATGAATAGCATATTCACCATCTTCATTTTAGCCAATTCCCACCAGTTCAGCAATAGTAAAGTCAAAACTCTTATGCTCAAACTTACGTTCATACAAATTTAGAAGTCTAAAAAAATGCCCTAATTTCTTTCATTTCACAATCTTAGTTTTCAGCTGGGCTTCCTGCCTACCCTTCTACTCATTTCAATACCAAGATAAATGAATTCCATTGCTTGCTAGGCAACCGAGTGGCTCTCATGTCAGACGACATCTTGCTTAAGCTTTATGATGTCAGGGCACCACTTCACAAAATGTCCTGGTTGAAGGTGACACAGGAGGATGAGAGATCAGCAATTATGCAGTGGGTTACTATCTCTATTCATGATTGCAAGGCAACTAGGAGGTGGAATGGTAAAGGACTGAACCAGTAAAAGCACTGGGGCCTTTTTGAAAGCCGGATGGAGATACCAAAACAGAGATTATCCTTAATCCCTCGTGAGGATCACACTCAAACATACAGAGTGCAGGGGAAGAGGTTAACTGATCTTCCGTCCGTCAGAAAGTAAGACTATCGTTCGAAAGTAAGATAGTACATTCCAGACTCAAAGGCAGCAATTTCCTCGGATGGAATATTGCGAGCACCAGAATCTAAAGCAGGCTTTGGTAGTCTTGGAGGCAGTCAGTCTTTTAGTAACTATCATGACCAACACAACGTGATCCATATTACTTCCATCTTGACAGAAATGATATTCAAGTACAGGCCCCCACAATAAGGTGGTGAGGACATTCAGATAGTGGCAATGTCTTTTTGATGCCCAAAGGAATGCTAGTGAGTTTTCTTACCATATACATTGGTCAAATCAAGCAGTATGCCGGAAGACGTCTTTTTTTTTCTTCTTTCGTCTCGGCAATGCAGAGAAAATCTGATATGAAACACTGCCACTGCTGGTCATTCAGTATAATCTGCAGATGGAAAAGTCCACTGTTAGTGCATTTACTATAACAATTAGAAACAATCTTGATTTTAATAAAGCTTAAACAGATAAGTACTATGGAGTCTGTATTGTGAAAATCAACAGCTCATTAGAAATTAAAATCTCAATTTGAGTTTTTAACCTCGCATACTTCTCTGAATCCCATGCCTCACTTGCCAACACTGTAAACTATAGCACGCACATTAGGACATAGATAAATTGGTCTTTTTGCCAGCCAAGTGCAGGATACCCTTCTCACTTCATTTGTTTTAGGATATGGTACACCAGTAGCAATTATGTCAGCTGACAAGTTGAGAGAGGAAGGATTATGCTACAGTTAGTGGGAATAATAAAATCTATGAATAGCATATTCACCATCTTCATTTTAGCCAATTCCCACCAGTTCAGCAATAGTAAAGTCAAAACTCTTATGCTCAAACTTACGTTCATACAAATTTAGAAGTCTAAAAAAATGCCCTAATTTCTTTCATTTCACAATCTTAGTTTTCAGCTGGGCATCCTGCCTACCCTTCTACTCATTTCAATACCAAGATAAATGAATTCCATTGCTTGCTAGGCAACGGAGTGGCTCTCATGTCAGACGACATCTTGCTTAAGCTTTATGATGTCAGGGCACCACTGGACAAAATGTCCTGGTTGAAGGTGACACAGGAGGATGAGAGATCAGCAATTATGCAGTGGGTTACTATCTCTATTCATGATTGCAAGGCAACTAGGAGGTGGAATGGTAAAGGACTGAACCAGTAAAAGCACTGGGGCCTTTTTGAAAGCGGGATGGAGATACCAAAACAGAGATTATCCTTAATCCCTCGTGAGGATCACACTCAAACATACAGAGTGCAGGGGAAGAGGTTAACTGATCTTCCGTCCGTCAGAAAGTAAGACTATCGTTCGAAAGTAAGATAGTACATTCCAGACTCAAAGGCAGCAATTTCCTCAGATGGAATATTGCGAGCACCAGAATCTAAAGCAGGCTTTGGTAGTCTTGGAGGCAGTCAGTCTTTTAGTAACTATCATGACCAACACAACGTGATCCATATTACTTCCATCTTGACAGAAATGATATTCAAGTACAGGCCCCCATAATAAGGTGGTGAGGACATTCAGATAGTGGCAATGTCTTTTTGATGCCCAAAGGAATGCTAGTGAGTTTTCTTACCATATACATTGGTCAAATCAAGCAGTATGCCGGAAGACGTCTTTTTTTTTCTTCTTTCGTCTCGGCAATGCAGAGAAATTCTGATATGAAACACTGCCACTGCTGGTCATTCAGTATAATCTGCAGATGGAAAAGTCCACTGTTAGTGCATTTACTATAACAATTAGAAACAATCTTGATTTTAATAAAGCTTAAACAGATAAGTACTATGGAGTCTGTATTGTGAAAATCAACAGCTCATTAGAAATGAAAATCTCAATTTGAGTTTTTAACCTCGCATACTTCTCTGAATCCCATGCCTCACTTGCTAACACTGTAAACTATAGCACGCACATTAGGACATAGATAAATTGGTCTTTTTGCCAGCCAAGTGCAGGATACCCTTCTCACTTCATTTGTTTTAGGATATGGTACACCAGTAGCAATTATGTCAGCTGACAAGTTGAGAGAGGAAGGATTATGCTACAGTTAGTGGGAATAATAAAATCTATGAATAGCATATTCACCATCTTCATTTTAGCCAATTCCCACCAGTTCAGCAATAGTAAAGTCAAAACTCTTATGCTCAAACTTACGTTCATACAAATTTAGAAGTCTAAAAAAATGCCCTAATTTCTTTCATTTCACAATCTTAGTTTTCAGCTGGGCATCCTGCCTACCCTTCTACTCATTTCAATACCAAGATAAATGAATTCCATTGCTTGCTAGGCAACCGAGTGGCTCTCATGTCAGACGACATCTTGCTTAAGCTTTATGATGTCAGGGCACCACTGGACAAAATGTCCTGGTTGAAGGTGACACAGGAGGATGAGAGATCAGCAATTATGCAGTGGGTTACTATCTCTATTCATGATTGCAAGGCAACTAGGAGGTGGAATGGTAAAGGACTGAACCAGTAAAAGCACTGGGGCCTTTTTGAAAGCGGGATGGAGATACCAAAACAGAGATTATCCTTAATCCCTCGTGAGGATCACACTCAAACATACAGAGTGCAGGGGAAGAGGTTAACTGATCTTCCGTCCGTCAGAAAGTAAGACTATCGTTCGAAAGTAAGATAGTACATTCCAGACTCAAAGGCAGCAATTTCCTCAGATGGAATATTGCGAGCACCAGAATCTAAAGCAGGCTTTGGTAGTCTTGGAGGCAGTCAGTCTTTTAGTAACTATCATGACCAACACAACGTGATCCATATTACTTCCATCTTGACAGAAATGATATTCAAGTACAGGCCCCCATAATAAGGTGGTGAGGACATTCAGATAGTGGCAATGTCTTTTTGATGCCCAAAGGAATGCTAGTGAGTTTTCTTACCATATACATTGGTCAAATCAAGCAGTATGCCGGAAGACGTCTTTTTTTTTCTTCTTTCGTCTCGGCAATGCAGAGAAATTCTGATATGAAACACTGCCACTGCTGGTCATTCAGTATAATCTGCAGATGGAAAAGTCCACTGTTAGTGCATTTACTATAACAATTAGAAACAATCTTGATTTTAATAAAGCTTAAACAGATAAGTACTATGGAGTCTGTATTGTGAAAATCAACAGCTCATTAGAAATGAAAATCTCAATTTGAGTTTTTAACCTCGCATACTTCTCTGAATCCCATGCCTCACTTGCTAACACTGTAAACTATAGCACGCACATTAGGACATAGATAAATTGGTCTTTTTGCCAGCCAAGTGCAGGATACCCTTCTCACTTCATTTGTTTTAGGATATGGTACACCAGTAGCAATTATGTCAGCTGACAAGTTGAGAGAGGAAGGATTATGCTACAGTTAGTGGGAATAATAAAATCTATGAATAGCATATTCACCATCTTCATTTTAGCCAATTCCCACCAGTTCAGCAATAGTAAAGTCAAAACTCTTATGCTCAAACTTACGTTCATACAAATTTAGAAGTCTAAAAAAATGCCCTAATTTCTTTCATTTCACAATCTTAGTTTTCAGCTGGGCATCCTGCCTACCCTTCTACTCATTTCAATACCAAGATAAATGAATTCCATTGCTTGCTAGGCAACCGAGTGGCTCTCATGTCAGACGACATCTTGCTTAAGCTTTATGATGTCAGGGCACCACTGGACAAAATGTCCTGGTTGAAGGTGACACAGGAGGATGAGAGATCAGCAATTATGCAGTGGGTTACTATCTCTATTCATGATTGCAAGGCAACTAGGAGGTGGAATGGTAAAGGACTGAACCAGTAAAAGCACTGGGGCCTTTTTGAAAGCGGGATGGAGATACCAAAACAGAGATTATCCTTAATCCCTCGTGAGGATCACACTCAAACATACAGAGTGCAGGGGAAGAGGTTAACTGATCTTCCGTCCGTCAGAAAGTAAGACTATCGTTCGAAAGTAAGATAGTACATTCCAGACTCAAAGGCAGCAATTTCCTCGGATGGAATATTGCGAGCACCAGAATCTAAAGCAGGCTTTGGTAGTCTTTGAGGCAGTCAGTCTTTTAGTAACTATCATGACCAACACAACGTGATCCATATTACTTCCATCTTGACAGAAATGATATTCAAGTACAGGCCCCCACAATAAGGTGGTGAGGACATTCAGATAGTGGCAATGTCTTTTTGATGCCCAAAGGAATGCTAGTGAGTTTTCTTACCATATACATTGGTCAAATCAAGCAGTATGCCGGAAGACGTCTTTTTTTTTTCTTCTTTCGTCTCGGCAATGCAGAGAAAATCTGATATGAAACACTGCCACTGCTGGTCATTCAGTATAATCTGCAGATGGAAAAGTCCACTGTTAGTGCATTTACTATAACAATTAGAAACAATCTTGATTTTAATAAAGCTTAAACAGATAAGTACTATGGAGTCTGTATTGTGAAAATCAACAGCTCATTAGAAATTAAAATCTCAATTTGAGTTTTTAACCTCGCATACTTCTCTGAATCCCATGCCTCACTTGCTAACACTGTAAACTATAGCACGCACATTAGGACATAGATAAATTGGTCTTTTTGCCAGCCAAGTGCAGGATACCCTTCTCACTTCATTTGTTTTAGGATATGGTACACCAGTAGCAATTATGTCAGCTGACAAGTTGAGAGAGGAAGGATTATGCTACAGTTAGTGGGAATAATAAAATCTATGAATAGCATATTCACCATCTTCATTTTAGCCAATTCCCACCAGTTCAGCAATAGTAAAGTCAAAACTCTTATGCTCAAACTTACGTTCAAACTTACGTTCATACAAATTTAGAAGTCTAAAAAAATGCCCTAATTTCTTTCATTTCACAATCTTAGTTTTCAGCTGGGCTTCCTGCCTACCCTTCTACTCATTTCAATACCAAGATAAATGAATTCCATTGCTTGCTAGGCAACCGAGGGCCCTCATGTCAGACGACATCTTGCTTAAGCTTTATGATGTCAGGGCACCACTGGACAAAATGTCCTGGTTGAAGGTGACACAGGAGGATGAGAGATCAGCAATTATGCAGTGGGTTACTATCTCTATTCATGATTGCAAGGCAACTAGGAGGTGGAATGGTAAAGGACTGAACCAGTAAAAGCACTGGGGCCTTTTTGAAAGCGGGATGGAGATACCAAAACAGAGATTATCCTTAATCCCTCGTGAGGATCACACTCAAACATACAGAGTGCAGGGGAAGAGGTTAACTGATCTTCCGTCCGTCAGAAAGTAAGACTATCGTTCGAAAGTAAGATAGTACATTCCAGACTCAAAGGCAGCAATTTCCTCGGATGGAATATTGCGAGCACCAGAATCTAAAGCAGGCTTTGGTAGTCTTTGAGGCAGTCAGTCTTTTAGTAACTATCATGACCAACACAACGTGATCCATATTACTTCCATCTTGACAGAAATGATATTCAAGTACAGGCCCCCACAATAAGGTGGTGAGGACATTCAGATAGTGGCAATGTCTTTTTGATGCCCAAAGGAATGCTAGTGAGTTTTCTTACCATATACATTGGTCAAATCAAGCAGTATGCCGGAAGACGTCTTTTTTTTTTCTTCTTTCGTCTCGGCAATGCAGAGAAAATCTGATATGAAACACTGCCACTGCTGGTCATTCAGTATAATCTGCAGATGGAAAAGTCCACTGTTAGTGCATTTACTATAACAATTAGAAACAATCTTGATTTTAATAAAGCTTAAACAGATAAGTACTATGGAGTCTGTATTGTGGAAATCAACAGCTCATTAGAAATTAAAATCTCAATTTGAGTTTTTAACCTCGCATACTTCTCTGAATCCCATGCCTCACTTGCTAACACTGTAAACTATAGCACGCACATTAGGACATAGATAAATTGGTCTTTTTGCCAGCCAAGTGCAGGATACCCTTCTCACTTCATTTGTTTTAGGATATGGTACACCAGTAGCAATTATGTCAGCTGACAAGTTGAGAGAGGAAGGATTATGCTACAGTTAGTGGGAATAATAAAATCTATGAATAGCATATTCACCATCTTCATTTTAGCCAATTCCCACCAGTTCAGCAATAGTAAAGTCAAAACTCTTATGCTCAAACTTACGTTCATACAAATTTAGAAGTCTAAAAAAATGCCCTAATTTCTTTCATTTCACAATCTTAGTTTTCAGCTGGGCTTCCTGCCTACCCTTCTACTCATTTCAATACCAAGATAAATGAATTCCATTGCTTGCTAGGCAACCGAGTGGCTCTCATGTCAGACGACATCTTGCTTAAGCTTTATGATGTCAGGGCACCACTGGACAAAATGTCCTGGTTGAAGGTGACACAGGAGGATGAGAGATCAGCAATTATGCAGTGGGTTACTATCTCTATTCATGATTGCAAGGCAACTAGGAGGTGGAATGGTAAAGGACTGAACCAGTAAAAGCACTGGGGCCTTTTTGAAAGCGGGATGGAGATACCAAAACAGAGATTATCCTTAATCCCTCGTGAGGATCACACTCAAACATACAGAGTGCAGGGGAAGAGGTTAACTGATCTTCCGTCCGTCAGAAAGTAAGACTATCGTTCGAAAGTAAGATAGTACATTCCAGACTCAAAGGCAGCAATTTCCTCGGATGGAATATTGCGAGCACCAGAATCTAAAGCAGGCTTTGGTAGTCTTTGAGGCAGTCAGTCTTTTAGTAACTATCATGACCAACACAACGTGATCCATATTACTTCCATCTTGACAGAAATGATATTCAAGTACAGGCCCCCACAATAAGGTGGTGAGGACATTCAGATAGTGGCAATGTCTTTTTGGTGCCCAAAGGAATGCTAGTGAGTTTTCTTACCATATACATTGGTCAAATCAAGCAGTATGCCGGAAGACGTCTTTTTTTTTCTTCTTTCGTCTCGGCAATGCAGAGAAAATCTGATATGAAACACTGCCACTGCTGGTCATTCAGTATAATCTGCAGATGGAAAAGTCCACTGTTAGTGCATTTACTATAACAATTAGAAACAATCTTGATTTTAATAAAGCTTAAACAGATAAGTACTATGGAGTCTGTATTGTGAAAATCAACAGCTCATTAGAAATTAAAATCTCAATTTGAGTTTTTAACCTCGCATACTTCTCTGAATCCCATGCCTCACTTGCCAACACTGTAAACTATAGCACGCACATTAGGACATAGATAAATTGGTCTTTTTGCCAGCCAAGTGCAGGATACCCTTCTCACTTCATTTGTTTTAGGATATGGTACACCAGTAGCAATTATGTCAGCTGACAAGTTGAGAGAGGAAGGATTATGCTACAGTTAATGGGAATAATAAAATCTATGAATAGCATATTCACCATCTTCATTTTAGCCAATTCCCACCAGTTCAGCAATAGTAAAGTCAAAACTCTTATGCTCAAACTTACGTTCATACAAATTTAGAAGTCTAAAAAAATGCCCTAATTTCTTTCATTTCACAATCTTAGTTTTCAGCTGGGCTTCCTGCCTACCCTTCTACTCATTTCAATACCAAGATAAATGAATTCCATTGCTTGCTAGGCAACCGAGTGGCTCTCATGTCAGACGACATCTTGCTTAAGCTTTATGATGTCAGGGCACCACTTCACAAAATGTCCTGGTTGAAGGTGACACAGGAGGATGAGAGATCAGCAATTATGCAGTGGGTTACTATCTCTATTCATGATTGCAAGGCAACTAGGAGGTGGAATGGTAAAGGACTGAACCAGTAAAAGCACTGGGGCCTTTTTGAAAGCCGGATGGAGATACCAAAACAGAGATTATCCTTAATCCCTCATGAGGATCACACTCAAACATACAGAGTGCAGGGGAAGAGGTTAACTGATCTTCCGTCCGTCAGAAAGTAAGACTATCGTTCGAAAGTAAGATAGTACATTCCAGACTCAAAGGCAGCAATTTCCTCGGATGGAATATTGCGAGCACCAGAATCTAAAGCAGGCTTTGGTAGTCTTGGAGGCAGTCAGTCTTTTAGTAACTATCATGACCAACACAACGTGATCCATATTACTTCCATCTTGACAGAAATGATATTCAAGTACAGGCCCCCACAATAAGGTGGTGAGGACATTCAGATAGTGGCAATGTCTTTTTGATGCCCAAAGGAATGCTAGTGAGTTTTCTTACCATATACATTGGTCAAATCAAGCAGTATGCCGGAAGACGTCTTTTTTTTTCTTCTTTCGTCTCGGCAATGCAGAGAAAATCTGATATGAAACACTGCCACTGCTGGTCATTCAGTATAATCTGCAGATGGAAAAGTCCACTGTTAGTGCATTTACTATAACAATTAGAAACAATCTTGATTTTAATAAAGCTTAAACAGATAAGTACTATGGAGTCTGTATTGTGAAAATCAACAGCTCATTAGAAATTAAAATCTCAATTTGAGTTTTTAACCTCGCATACTTCTCTGAATCCCATGCCTCACTTGCCAACACTGTAAACTATAGCACGCACATTAGGACATAGATAAATTGGTCTTTTTGCCAGCCAAGTGCAGGATACCCTTCTCACTTCATTTGTTTTAGGATATGGTACACCAGTAGCAATTATGTCAGCTGACAAGTTGAGAGAGGAAGGATTATGCTACAGTTAGTGGGAATAATAAAATCTATGAATAGCATATTCACCATCTTCATTTTAGCCAATTCCCACCAGTTCAGCAATAGTAAAGTCAAAACTCTTATGCTCAAACTTACGTTCATACAAATTTAGAAGTCTAAAAAAATGCCCTAATTTCTTTCATTTCACAATCTTAGTTTTCAGCTGGGCATCCTGCCTACCCTTCTACTCATTTCAATACCAAGATAAATGAATTCCATTGCTTGCTAGGCAACGGAGTGGCTCTCATGTCAGACGACATCTTGCTTAAGCTTTATGATGTCAGGGCACCACTGGACAAAATGTCCTGGTTGAAGGTGACACAGGAGGATGAGAGATCAGCAATTATGCAGTGGGTTACTATCTCTATTCATGATTGCAAGGCAACTAGGAGGTGGAATGGTAAAGGACTGAACCAGTAAAAGCACTGGGGCCTTTTTGAAAGCGGGATGGAGATACCAAAACAGAGATTATCCTTAATCCCTCGTGAGGATCACACTCAAACATACAGAGTGCAGGGGAAGAGGTTAACTGATCTTCCGTCCGTCAGAAAGTAAGACTATCGTTCGAAAGTAAGATAGTACATTCCAGACTCAAAGGCAGCAATTTCCTCAGATGGAATATTGCGAGCACCAGAATCTAAAGCAGGCTTTGGTAGTCTTGGAGGCAGTCAGTCTTTTAGTAACTATCATGACCAACACAACGTGATCCATATTACTTCCATCTTGACAGAAATGATATTCAAGTACAGGCCCCCATAATAAGGTGGTGAGGACATTCAGATAGTGGCAATGTCTTTTTGATGCCCAAAGGAATGCTAGTGAGTTTTCTTACCATATACATTGGTCAAATCAAGCAGTATGCCGGAAGACGTCTTTTTTTTTCTTCTTTCGTCTCGGCAATGCAGAGAAATTCTGATATGAAACACTGCCACTGCTGGTCATTCAGTATAATCTGCAGATGGAAAAGTCCACTGTTAGTGCATTTACTATAACAATTAGAAACAATCTTGATTTTAATAAAGCTTAAACAGATAAGTACTATGGAGTCTGTATTGTGAAAATCAACAGCTCATTAGAAATGAAAATCTCAATTTGAGTTTTTAACCTCGCATACTTCTCTGAATCCCATGCCTCACTTGCTAACACTGTAAACTATAGCACGCACATTAGGACATAGATAAATTGGTCTTTTTGCCAGCCAAGTGCAGGATACCCTTCTCACTTCATTTGTTTTAGGATATGGTACACCAGTAGCAATTATGTCAGCTGACAAGTTGAGAGAGGAAGGATTATGCTACAGTTAGTGGGAATAATAAAATCTATGAATAGCATATTCACCATCTTCATTTTAGCCAATTCCCACCAGTTCAGCAATAGTAAAGTCAAAACTCTTATGCTCAAACTTACGTTCATACAAATTTAGAAGTCTAAAAAAATGCCCTAATTTCTTTCATTTCACAATCTTAGTTTTCAGCTGGGCATCCTGCCTACCCTTCTACTCATTTCAATACCAAGATAAATGAATTCCATTGCTTGCTAGGCAACCGAGTGGCTCTCATGTCAGACGACATCTTGCTTAAGCTTTATGATGTCAGGGCACCACTGGACAAAATGTCCTGGTTGAAGGTGACACAGGAGGATGAGAGATCAGCAATTATGCAGTGGGTTACTATCTCTATTCATGATTGCAAGGCAACTAGGAGGTGGAATGGTAAAGGACTGAACCAGTAAAAGCACTGGGGCCTTTTTGAAAGCGGGATGGAGATACCAAAACAGAGATTATCCTTAATCCCTCGTGAGGATCACACTCAAACATACAGAGTGCAGGGGAAGAGGTTAACTGATCTTCCGTCCGTCAGAAAGTAAGACTATCGTTCGAAAGTAAGATAGTACATTCCAGACTCAAAGGCAGCAATTTCCTCGGATGGAATATTGCGAGCACCAGAATCTAAAGCAGGCTTTGGTAGTCTTTGAGGCAGTCAGTCTTTTAGTAACTATCATGACCAACACAACGTGATCCATATTACTTCCATCTTGACAGAAATGATATTCAAGTACAGGCCCCCACAATAAGGTGGTGAGGACATTCAGATAGTGGCAATGTCTTTTTGATGCCCAAAGGAATGCTAGTGAGTTTTCTTACCATATACATTGGTCAAATCAAGCAGTATGCCGGAAGACGTCTTTTTTTTTTCTTCTTTCGTCTCGGCAATGCAGAGAAAATCTGATATGAAACACTGCCACTGCTGGTCATTCAGTATAATCTGCAGATGGAAAAGTCCACTGTTAGTGCATTTACTATAACAATTAGAAACAATCTTGATTTTAATAAAGCTTAAACAGATAAGTACTATGGAGTCTGTATTGTGAAAATCAACAGCTCATTAGAAATTAAAATCTCAATTTGAGTTTTTAACCTCGCATACTTCTCTGAATCCCATGCCTCACTTGCTAACACTGTAAACTATAGCACGCACATTAGGACATAGATAAATTGGTCTTTTTGCCAGCCAAGTGCAGGATACCCTTCTCACTTCATTTGTTTTAGGATATGGTACACCAGTAGCAATTATGTCAGCTGACAAGTTGAGAGAGGAAGGATTATGCTACAGTTAGTGGGAATAATAAAATCTATGAATAGCATATTCACCATCTTCATTTTAGCCAATTCCCACCAGTTCAGCAATAGTAAAGTCAAAACTCTTATGCTCAAACTTACGTTCATACAAATTTAGAAGTCTAAAAAAATGCCCTAATTTCTTTCATTTCACAATCTTAGTTTTCAGCTGGGCTTCCTGCCTACCCTTCTACTCATTTCAATACCAAGATAAATGAATTCCATTGCTTGCTAGGCAACCGAGTGGCTCTCATGTCAGACGACATCTTGCTTAAGCTTTATGATGTCAGGGCACCACTGGACAAAATGTCCTGGTTGAAGGTGACACAGGAGGATGAGAGATCAGCAATTATGCAGTGGGTTACTATCTCTATTCATGATTGCAAGGCAACTAGGAGGTGGAATGGTAAAGGACTGAACCAGTAAAAGCACTGGGGCCTTTTTGAAAGCGGGATGGAGATACCAAAACAGAGATTATCCTTAATCCCTCGTGAGGATCACACTCAAACATACAGAGTGCAGGGGAAGAGGTTAACTGATCTTCCGTCCGTCAGAAAGTAAGACTATCGTTCGAAAGTAAGATAGTACATTCCAGACTCAAAGGCAGCAATTTCCTCGGATGGAATATTGCGAGCACCAGAATCTAAAGCAGGCTTTGGTAGTCTTTGAGGCAGTCAGTCTTTTAGTAACTATCATGACCAACACAACGTGATCCATATTACTTCCATCTTGACAGAAATGATATTCAAGTACAGGCCCCCACAATAAGGTGGTGAGGACATTCAGATAGTGGCAATGTCTTTTTGGTGCCCAAAGGAATGCTAGTGAGTTTTCTTACCATATACATTGGTCAAATCAAGCAGTATGCCGGAAGACTTCTTTTTTTTTTTCTTCTTTCGTCTCGGCAATGCAGAGAAAATCTGATATGAAACACTGCCACTGCTGGTCATTCAGTATAATCTGCAGATGGAAAAGTCCACTGTTAGTGCATTTACTATAACAATTAGAAACAATCTTGATTTTAATAAAGCTTAAACAGATAAGTACTATGGAGTCTGTATTGTGGAAATCAACAGCTCATTAGAAATTAAAATCTCAATTTGAGTTTTTAACCTCGCATACTTCTCTGAATCCCATGCCTCACTTGCTAACACTGTAAACTATAGCACGCACATTAGGACATAGATAAATTGGTCTTTTTGCCAGCCAAGTGCAGGATACCCTTCTCACTTCATTTGTTTTAGGATATGGTACACCAGTAGCAATTATGTCAGCTGACAAGTTGAGAGAGGAAGGATTATGCTACAGTTAGTGGGAATAATAAAATCTATGAATAGCATATTCACCATCTTCATTTTAGCCAATTCCCACCAGTTCAGCAATAGTAAAGTCAAAACTCTTATGCTCAAACTTACGTTCATACAAATTTAGAAGTCTAAAAAAATGCCCTAATTTCTTTCATTTCACAATCTTAGTTTTCAGCTGGGCTTCCTGCCTACCCTTCTACTCATTTCAATACCAAGATAAATGAATTCCATTGCTTGCTAGGCAACCAAGTGGCTCTCATGTCAGACGACATCTTGCTTAAGCTTTATGATGTCAGGGCACCACTTCACAAAATGTCCTGGTTGAAGGTGACACAGGAGGATGAGAGATCAGCAATTATGCAGTGGGTTACTATCTCTATTCATGATTGCAAGGCAACTAGGAGGTGGAATGGTAAAGGACTGAACCAGTAAAAGCACTGGGGCCTTTTTGAAAGCGGGATGGAGATACCAAAACAGAGATTATCCTTAATCCCTCGTGAGGATCACACTCAAACATACAGAGTGCAGGGGAAGAGGTTAACTGATCTTCCGTCCGTCAGAAAGTAAGACTATCGTTCGAAAGTAAGATAGTACATTCCAGACTCAAAGGCAGCAATTTCCTCAGATGGAATATTGCGAGCACCAGAATCTAAAGCAGGCTTTGGTAGTCTTGGAGGCAGTCAGTCTTTTAGTAACTATCATGACCAACACAACGTGATCCATATTACTTCCATCTTGACAGAAATGATATTCAAGTACAGGCCCCCATAAAAAGGTGGTGAGGACATTCAGATAGTGGCAATGTCTTTTTGATGCCCAAAGGAATGCTAGTGAGTTTTCTTACCATATACATTGGTCAAATCAAGCAGTATGCCGGAAGACGTCTTTTTTTTTCTTCTTTCGTCTCGGCAATGCAGAGAAATTCTGATATGAAACACTGCCACTGCTGGTCATTCAGTATAATCTGCAGATGGAAAAGTCCACTGTTAGTGCATTTACTATAACAATTAGAAACAATCTTGATTTTAATAAAGCTTAAACAGATAAGTACTATGGAGTCTGTATTGTGAAAATCAACAGCTCATTAGAAATGAAAATCTCAATTTGAGTTTTTAACCTCGCATACTTCTCTGAATCCCATGCCTCACTTGCTAACACTGTAAACTATAGCACGCACATTAGGACATAGATAAATTGGTCTTTTTGCCAGCCAAGTGCAGGATACCCTTCTCACTTCATTTGTTTTAGGATATGGTACACCAGTAGCAATTATGTCAGCTGACAAGTTGAGAGAGGAAGGATTATGCTACAGTTAGTGGGAATAATAAAATCTATGAATAGCATATTCACCATCTTCATTTTAGCCAATTCCCACCAGTTCAGCAATAGTAAAGTCAAAACTCTTATGCTCAAACTTACGTTCATACAAATTTAGAAGTCTAAAAAAATGCCCTAATTTCTTTCATTTCACAATCTTAGTTTTCAGCTGGGCATCCTGCCTACCCTTCTACTCATTTCAATACCAAGATAAATGAATTCCATTGCTTGCTAGGCAACCGAGTGGCTCTCATGTCAGACGACATCTTGCTTAAGCTTTATGATGTCAGGGCACCACTGGACAAAATGTCCTGGTTGAAGGTGACACAGGAGGATGAGAGATCAGCAATTATGCAGTGGGTTACTATCTCTATTCATGATTGCAAGGCAACTAGGAGGTGGAATGGTAAAGGACTGAACCAGTAAAAGCACTGGGGCCTTTTTGAAAGCGGGATGGAGATACCAAAACAGAGATTATCCTTAATCCCTCGTGAGGATCACACTCAAACATACAGAGTGCAGGGGAAGAGGTTAACTGATCTTCCGTCCGTCAGAAAGTAAGACTATCGTTCGAAAGTAAGATAGTACATTCCAGACTCAAAGGCAGCAATTTCCTCGGATGGAATATTGCGAGCACCAGAATCTAAAGCAGGCTTTGGTAGTCTTTGAGGCAGTCAGTCTTTTAGTAACTATCATGACCAACACAACGTGATCCATATTACTTCCATCTTGACAGAAATGATATTCAAGTACAGGCCCCCACAATAAGGTGGTGAGGACATTCAGATAGTGGCAATGTCTTTTTGATGCCCAAAGGAATGCTAGTGAGTTTTCTTACCATATACATTGGTCAAATCAAGCAGTATGCCGGAAGACGTCTTTTTTTTTTCTTCTTTCGTCTCGGCAATGCAGAGAAAATCTGATATGAAACACTGCCACTGCTGGTCATTCAGTATAATCTGCAGATGGAAAAGTCCACTGTTAGTGCATTTACTATAACAATTAGAAACAATCTTGATTTTAATAAAGCTTAAACAGATAAGTACTATGGAGTCTGTATTGTGAAAATCAACAGCTCATTAGAAATTAAAATCTCAATTTGAGTTTTTAACCTCGCATACTTCTCTGAATCCCATGCCTCACTTGCTAACCCTGTAAACTATAGCACGCACATTAGGACATAGATAAATTGGTCTTTTTGCCAGCCAAGTGCAGGATACCCTTCTCACTTCATTTGTTTTAGGATATGGTACACCAGTAGCAATTATGTCAGCTGACAAGTTGAGAGAGGAAGGATTATGCTACAGTTAGTGGGAATAATAAAATCTATGAATAGCATATTCACCATCTTCATTTTAGCCAATTCCCACCAGTTCAGCAATAGTAAAGTCAAAACTCTTATGCTCAAACTTACGTTCATACAAATTTAGAAGTCTAAAAAAATGCCCTAATTTCTTTCATTTCACAATCTTAGTTTTCAGCTGGGCTTCCTGCCTACCCTTCTACTCATTTCAATACCAAGATAAATGAATTCCATTGCTTGCTAGGCAACCGAGGGCCCTCATGTCAGACGACATCTTGCTTAAGCTTTATGATGTCAGGGCACCACTGGACAAAATGTCCTGGTTGAAGGTGACACAGGAGGATGAGAGATCAGCAATTATGCAGTGGGTTACTATCTCTATTCATGATTGCAAGGCAACTAGGAGGTGGAATGGTAAAGGACTGAACCAGTAAAAGCACTGGGGCCTTTTTGAAAGCGGGATGGAGATACCAAAACAGAGATTATCCTTAATCCCTCGTGAGGATCACACTCAAACATACAGAGTGCAGGGGAAGAGGTTAACTGATCTTCCGTCCGTCAGAAAGTAAGACTATCGTTCGAAAGTAAGATAGTACATTCCAGACTCAAAGGCAGCAATTTCCTCGGATGGAATATTGCGAGCACCAGAATCTAAAGCAGGCTTTGGTAGTCTTTGAGGCAGTCAGTCTTTTAGTAACTATCATGACCAACACAACGTGATCCATATTACTTCCATCTTGACAGAAATGATATTCAAGTACAGGCCCCCACAATAAGGTGGTGAGGACATTCAGATAGTGGCAATGTCTTTTTGATGCCCAAAGGAATGCTAGTGAGTTTTCTTACCATATACATTGGTCAAATCAAGCAGTATGCCGGAAGACGTCTTTTTTTTTTCTTCTTTCGTCTCGGCAATGCAGAGAAAATCTGATATGAAACACTGCCACTGCTGGTCATTCAGTATAATCTGCAGATGGAAAAGTCCACTGTTAGTGCATTTACTATAACAATTAGAAACAATCTTGATTTTAATAAAGCTTAAACAGATAAGTACTATGGAGTCTGTATTGTGGAAATCAACAGCTCATTAGAAATTAAAATCTCAATTTGAGTTTTTAACCTCGCATACTTCTCTGAATCCCATGCCTCACTTGCTAACACTGTAAACTATAGCACGCACATTAGGACATAGATAAATTGGTCTTTTTGCCAGCCAAGTGCAGGATACCCTTCTCACTTCATTTGTTTTAGGATATGGTACACCAGTAGCAATTATGTCAGCTGACAAGTTGAGAGAGGAAGGATTATGCTACAGTTAGTGGGAATAATAAAATCTATGAATAGCATATTCACCATCTTCATTTTAGCCAATTCCCACCAGTTCAGCAATAGTAAAGTCAAAACTCTTATGCTCAAACTTACGTTCATACAAATTTAGAAGTCTAAAAAAATGCCCTAATTTCTTTCATTTCACAATCTTAGTTTTCAGCTGGGCTTCCTGCCTACCCTTCTACTCATTTCAATACCAAGATAAATGAATTCCATTGCTTGCTAGGCAACCGAGTGGCTCTCATGTCAGACGACATCTTGCTTAAGCTTTATGATGTCAGGGCACCACTTCACAAAATGTCCTGGTTGAAGGTGACACAGGAGGATGAGAGATCAGCAATTATGCAGTGGGTTACTATCTCTATTCATGATTGCAAGGCAACTAGGAGGTGGAATGGTAAAGGACTGAACCAGTAAAAGCACTGGGGCCTTTTTGAAAGCCGGATGGAGATACCAAAACAGAGATTATCCTTAATCCCTCGTGAGGATCACACTCAAACATACAGAGTGCAGGGGAAGAGGTTAACTGATCTTCCGTCCGTCAGAAAGTAAGACTATCGTTCGAAAGTAAGATAGTACATTCCAGACTCAAAGGCAGCAATTTCCTCGGATGGAATATTGCGAGCACCAGAATCTAAAGCAGGCTTTGGTAGTCTTGGAGGCAGTCAGTCTTTTAGTAACTATCATGACCAACACAACGTGATCCATATTACTTCCATCTTGACAGAAATGATATTCAAGTACAGGCCCCCACAATAAGGTGGTGAGGACATTCAGATAGTGGCAATGTCTTTTTGATGCCCAAAGGAATGCTAGTGAGTTTTCTTACCATATACATTGGTCAAATCAAGCAGTATGCCGGAAGACGTCTTTTTTTTTCTTCTTTCGTCTCGGCAATGCAGAGAAAATCTGATATGAAACACTGCCACTGCTGGTCATTCAGTATAATCTGCAGATGGAAAAGTCCACTGTTAGTGCATTTACTATAACAATTAGAAACAATCTTGATTTTAATAAAGCTTAAACAGATAAGTACTATGGAGTCTGTATTGTGAAAATCAACAGCTCATTAGAAATGAAAATCTCAATTTGAGTTTTTAACCTCGCATACTTCTCTGAATCCCATGCCTCACTTGCTAACACTGTAAACTATAGCACGCACATTAGGACATAGATAAATTGGTCTTTTTGCCAGCCAAGTGCAGGATACCCTTCTCACTTCATTTGTTTTAGGATATGGTACACCAGTAGCAATTATGTCAGCTGACAAGTTGAGAGAGGAAGGATTATGCTACAGTTAGTGGGAATAATAAAATCTATGAATAGCATATTCACCATCTTCATTTTAGCCAATTCCCACCAGTTCAGCAATAGTAAAGTCAAAACTCTTATGCTCAAACTTACGTTCATACAAATTTAGAAGTCTAAAAAAATGCCCTAATTTCTTTCATTTCACAATCTTAGTTTTCAGCTGGGCATCCTGCCTACCCTTCTACTCATTTCAATACCAAGATAAATGAATTCCATTGCTTGCTAGGCAACCGAGTGGCTCTCATGTCAGACGACATCTTGCTTAAGCTTTATGATGTCAGGGCACCACTGGACAAAATGTCCTGGTTGAAGGTGACACAGGAGGATGAGAGATCAGCAATTATGCAGTGGGTTACTATCTCTATTCATGATTGCAAGGCAACTAGGAGGTGGAATGGTAAAGGACTGAACCAGTAAAAGCACTGGGGCCTTTTTGAAAGCGGGATGGAGATACCAAAACAGAGATTATCCTTAATCCCTCGTGAGGATCACACTCAAACATACAGAGTGCAGGGGAAGAGGTTAACTGATCTTCCGTCCGTCAGAAAGTAAGACTATCGTTCGAAAGTAAGATAGTACATTCCAGACTCAAAGGCAGCAATTTCCTCAGATGGAATATTGCGAGCACCAGAATCTAAAGCAGGCTTTGGTAGTCTTTGAGGCAGTCAGTCTTTTAGTAACTATCATGACCAACACAACGTGATCCATATTACTTCCATCTTGACAGAAATGATATTCAAGTACAGGCCCCCACAATAAGGTGGTGAGGACATTCAGATAGTGGCAATGTCTTTTTGATGCCCAAAGGAATGCTAGTGAGTTTTCTTACCATATACATTGGTCAAATCAAGCAGTATGCCGGAAGACGTCTTTTTTTTTTCTTCTTTCGTCTCGGCAATGCAGAGAAAATCTGATATGAAACACTGCCACTGCTGGTCATTCAGTATAATCTGCAGATGGAAAAGTCCACTGTTAGTGCATTTACTATAACAATTAGAAACAATCTTGATTTTAATAAAGCTTAAACAGATAAGTACTATGGAGTCTGTATTGTGAAAATCAACAGCTCATTAGAAATGAAAATCTCAATTTGAGTTTTTAACCTCGCATACTTCTCTGAATCCCATGCCTCACTTGCTAACACTGTAAACTATAGCACGCACATTAGGACATAGATAAATTGGTCTTTTTGCCAGCCAAGTGCAGGATACCCTTCTCACTTCATTTGTTTTAGGATATGGTACACCAGTAGCAATTATGTCAGCTGACAAGTTGAGAGAGGAAGGATTATGCTACAGTTAGTGGGAATAATAAAATCTATGAATAGCATATTCACCATCTTCATTTTAGCCAATTCCCACCAGTTCAGCAATAGTAAAGTCAAAACTCTTATGCTCAAACTTACGTTCAAACTTACGTTCATACAAATTTAGAAGTCTAAAAAAATGCCCTAATTTCTTTCATTTCACAATCTTAGTTTTCAGCTGGGCATCCTGCCTACCCTTCTACTCATTTCAATACCAAGATAAATGAATTCCATTGCTTGCTAGGCAACCGAGTGGCTCTCATGTCAGACGACATCTTGCTTAAGCTTTATGATGTCAGGGCACCACTGGACAAAATGTCCTGGTTGAAGGTGACACAGGAGGATGAGAGATCAGCAATTATGCAGTGGGTTACTATCTCTATTCATGATTGCAAGGCAACTAGGAGGTGGAATGGTAAAGGACTGAACCAGTAAAAGCACTGGGGCCTTTTTGAAAGCGGGATGGAGATACCAAAACAGAGATTATCCTTAATCCCTCGTGAGGATCACACTCAAACATACAGAGTGCAGGGGAAGAGGTTAACTGATCTTCCGTCCGTCAGAAAGTAAGACTATCGTTCGAAAGTAAGATAGTACATTCCAGACTCAAAGGCAGCAATTTCCTCAGATGGAATATTGCGAGCACCAGAATCTAAAGCAGGCTTTGGTAGTCTTGGAGGCAGTCAGTCTTTTAGTAACTATCATGACCAACACAACGTGATCCATATTACTTCCATCTTGACAGAAATGATATTCAAGTACAGGCCCCCATAATAAGGTGGTGAGGACATTCAGATAGTGGCAATGTCTTTTTGATGCCCAAAGGAATGCTAGTGAGTTTTCTTACCATATACATTGGTCAAATCAAGCAGTATGCCGGAAGACGTCTTTTTTTTTCTTCTTTCGTCTCGGCAATGCAGAGAAAATCTGATATGAAACACTGCCACTGCTGGTCATTCAGTATAATCTGCAGATGGAAAAGTCCACTGTTAGTGCATTTACTATAACAATTAGAAACAATCTTGATTTTAATAAAGCTTAAACAGATAAGTACTATGGAGTCTGTATTGTGAAAATCAACAGCTCATTAGAAATGAAAATCTCAATTTGAGTTTTTAACCTCGCATACTTCTCTGAATCCCATGCCTCACTTGCTAACACTGTAAACTATAGCACGCACATTAGGACATAGATAAATTGGTCTTTTTGCCAGCCAAGTGCAGGATACCCTTCTCACTTCATTTGTTTTAGGATATGGTACACCAGTAGCAATTATGTCAGCTGACAAGTTGAGAGAGGAAGGATTATGCTACAGTTAGTGGGAATAATAAAATCTATGAATAGCATATTCACCATCTTCATTTTAGCCAATTCCCACCAGTTCAGCAATAGTAAAGTCAAAACTCTTATGCTCAAACTTACGTTCATACAAATTTAGAAGTCTAAAAAAATGCCCTAATTTCTTTCATTTCACAATCTTAGTTTTCAGCTGGGCATCCTGCCTACCCTTCTACTCATTTCAATACCAAGATAAATGAATTCCATTGCTTGCTAGGCAACCGAGTGGCTCTCATGTCAGACGACATCTTGCTTAAGCTTTATGATGTCAGGGCACCACTGGACAAAATGTCCTGGTTGAAGGTGACACAGGAGGATGAGAGATCAGCAATTATGCAGTGGGTTACTATCTCTATTCATGATTGCAAGGCAACTAGGAGGTGGAATGGTAAAGGACTGAACCAGTAAAAGCACTGGGGCCTTTTTGAAAGCGGGATGGAGATACCAAAACAGAGATTATCCTTAATCCCTCGTGAGGATCACACTCAAACATACAGAGTGCAGGGGAAGAGGTTAACTGATCTTCCGTCCGTCAGAAAGTAAGACTATCGTTCGAAAGTAAGATAGTACATTCCAGACTCAAAGGCAGCAATTTCCTCGGATGGAATATTGCGAGCACCAGAATCTAAAGCAGGCTTTGGTAGTCTTTGAGGCAGTCAGTCTTTTAGTAACTATCATGACCAACACAACGTGATCCATATTACTTCCATCTTGACAGAAATGATATTCAAGTACAGGCCCCCACAATAAGGTGGTGAGGACATTCAGATAGTGGCAATGTCTTTTTGATGCCCAAAGGAATGCTAGTGAGTTTTCTTACCATATACATTGGTCAAATCAAGCAGTATGCCGGAAGACGTCTTTTTTTTTTCTTCTTTCGTCTCGGCAATGCAGAGAAAATCTGATATGAAACACTGCCACTGCTGGTCATTCAGTATAATCTGCAGATGGAAAAGTCCACTGTTAGTGCATTTACTATAACAATTAGAAACAATCTTGATTTTAATAAAGCTTAAACAGATAAGTACTATGGAGTCTGTATTGTGAAAATCAACAGCTCATTAGAAATGAAAATCTCAATTTGAGTTTTTAACCTCGCATACTTCTCTGAATCCCATGCCTCACTTGCTAACACTGTAAACTATAGCACGCACATTAGGACATAGATAAATTGGTCTTTTTGCCAGCCAAGTGCAGGATACCCTTCTCACTTCATTTGTTTTAGGATATGGTACACCAGTAGCAATTATGTCAGCTGACAAGTTGAGAGAGGAAGGATTATGCTACAGTTAGTGGGAATAATAAAATCTATGAATAGCATATTCACCATCTTCATTTTAGCCAATTCCCACCAGTTCAGCAATAGTAAAGTCAAAACTCTTATGCTCAAACTTACGTTCATACAAATTTAGAAGTCTAAAAAAATGCCCTAATTTCTTTCATTTCACAATCTTAGTTTTCAGCTGGGCATCCTGCCTACCCTTCTACTCATTTCAATACCAAGATAAATGAATTCCATTGCTTGCTAGGCAACCGAGTGGCTCTCATGTCAGACGACATCTTGCTTAAGCTTTATGATGTCAGGGCACCACTGGACAAAATGTCCTGGTTGAAGGTGACACAGGAGGATGAGAGATCAGCAATTATGCAGTGGGTTACTATCTCTATTCATGATTGCAAGGCAACTAGGAGGTGGAATGGTAAAGGACTGAACCAGTAAAAGCACTGGGGCCTTTTTGAAAGCGGGATGGAGATACCAAAACAGAGATTATCCTTAATCCCTCGTGAGGATCACACTCAAACATACAGAGTGCAGGGGAAGAGGTTAACTGATCTTCCGTCCGTCAGAAAGTAAGACTATCGTTCGAAAGTAAGATAGTACATTCCAGACTCAAAGGCAGCAATTTCCTCAGATGGAATATTGCGAGCACCAGAATCTAAAGCAGGCTTTGGTAGTCTTGGAGGCAGTCAGTCTTTTAGTAACTATCATGACCAACACAACGTGATCCATATTACTTCCATCTTGACAGAAATGATATTCAAGTACAGGCCCCCACAATAAGGTGGTGAGGACATTCAGATAGTGGCAATGTCTTTTTGATGCCCAAAGGAATGCTAGTGAGTTTTCTTACCATATACATTGGTCAAATCAAGCAGTATGCCGGAAGACGTCTTTTTTTTTCTTCTTTCGTCTCGGCAATGCAGAGAAAATCTGATATGAAACACTGCCACTGCTGGTCATTCAGTATAATCTGCAGATGGAAAAGTCCACTGTTAGTGCATTTACTATAACAATTAGAAACAATCTTGATTTTAATAAAGCTTAAACAGATAAGTACTATGGAGTCTGTATTGTGAAAATCAACAGCTCATTAGAAATGAAAATCTCAATTTGAGTTTTTAACCTCGCATACTTCTCTGAATCCCATGCCTCACTTGCTAACACTGTAAACTATAGCACGCACATTAGGACATAGATAAATTGGTCTTTTTGCCAGCCAAGTGCAGGATACCCTTCTCACTTCATTTGTTTTAGGATATGGTACACCAGTAGCAATTATGTCAGCTGACAAGTTGAGAGAGGAAGGATTATGCTACAGTTAGTGGGAATAATAAAATCTATGAATAGCATATTCACCATCTTCATTTTAGCCAATTCCCACCAGTTCAGCAATAGTAAAGTCAAAACTCTTATGCTCAAACTTACGTTCATACAAATTTAGAAGTCTAAAAAAATGCCCTAATTTCTTTCATTTCACAATCTTAGTTTTCAGCTGGGCATCCTGCCTACCCTTCTACTCATTTCAATACCAAGATAAATGAATTCCATTGCTTGCTAGGCAACGGAGTGGCTCTCATGTCAGACGACATCTTGCTTAAGCTTTATGATGTCAGGGCACCACTGGACAAAATGTCCTGGTTGAAGGTGACACAGGAGGATGAGAGATCAGCAATTATGCAGTGGGTTACTATCTCTATTCATGATTGCAAGGCAACTAGGAGGTGGAATGGTAAAGGACTGAACCAGTAAAAGCACTGGGGCCTTTTTGAAAGCGGGATGGAGATACCAAAACAGAGATTATCCTTAATCCCTCGTGAGGATCACACTCAAACATACAGAGTGCAGGGGAAGAGGTTAACTGATCTTCCGTCCGTCAGAAAGTAAGACTATCGTTCGAAAGTAAGATAGTACATTCCAGACTCAAAGGCAGCAATTTCCTCAGATGGAATATTGCGAGCACCAGAATCTAAAGCAGGCTTTGGTAGTCTTGGAGGCAGTCAGTCTTTTAGTAACTATCATGACCAACACAACGTGATCCATATTACTTCCATCTTGACAGAAATGATATTCAAGTACAGGCCCCCATAATAAGGTGGTGAGGACATTCAGATAGTGGCAATGTCTTTTTGATGCCCAAAGGAATGCTAGTGAGTTTTCTTACCATATACATTGGTCAAATCAAGCAGTATGCCGGAAGACGTCTTTTTTTTTCTTCTTTCGTCTCGGCAATGCAGAGAAAATCTGATATGAAACACTGCCACTGCTGGTCATTCAGTATAATCTGCAGATGGAAAAGTCCACTGTTAGTGCATTTACTATAACAATTAGAAACAATCTTGATTTTAATAAAGCTTAAACAGATAAGTACTATGGAGTCTGTATTGTGAAAATCAACAGCTCATTAGAAATGAAAATCTCAATTTGAGTTTTTAACCTCGCATACTTCTCTGAATCCCATGCCTCACTTGCTAACACTGTAAACTATAGCACGCACATTAGGACATAGATAAATTGGTCTTTTTGCCAGCCAAGTGCAGGATACCCTTCTCACTTCATTTGTTTTAGGATATGGTACACCAGTAGCAATTATGTCAGCTGACAAGTTGAGAGAGGAAGGATTATGCTACAGTTAGTGGGAATAATAAAATCTATGAATAGCATATTCACCATCTTCATTTTAGCCAATTCCCACCAGTTCAGCAATAGTAAAGTCAAAACTCTTATGCTCAAACTTACGTTCAAACTTACGTTCATACAAATTTAGAAGTCTAAAAAAATGCCCTAATTTCTTTCATTTCACAATCTTAGTTTTCAGCTGGGCTTCCTGCCTACCCTTCTACTCATTTCAATACCAAGATAAATGAATTCCATTGCTTGCTAGGCAACCGAGTGGCTCTCATGTCAGACGACATCTTGCTTAAGCTTTATGATGTCAGGGCACCACTGGACAAAATGTCCTGGTTGAAGGTGACACAGGAGGATGAGAGATCAGCAATTATGCAGTGGGTTACTATCTCTATTCATGATTGCAAGGCAACTAGGAGGTGGAATGGTAAAGGACTGAACCAGTAAAAGCACTGGGGCCTTTTTGAAAGCGGGATGGAGATACCAAAACAGAGATTATCCTTAATCCCTCGTGAGGATCACACTCAAACATACAGAGTGCAGGGGAAGAGGTTAACTGATCTTCCGTCCGTCAGAAAGTAAGACTATCGTTCGAAAGTAAGATAGTACATTCCAGACTCAAAGGCAGCAATTTCCTCGGATGGAATATTGCGAGCACCAGAATCTAAAGCAGGCTTTGGTAGTCTTGGAGGCAGTCAGTCTTTTAGTAACTATCATGACCAACACAACGTGATCCATATTACTTCCATCTTGACAGAAATGATATTCAAGTACAGGCCCCCACAATAAGGTGGTGAGGACATTCAGATAGTGGCAATGTCTTTTTGATGCCCAAAGGAATGCTAGTGAGTTTTCTTACCATATACATTGGTCAAATCAAGCAGTATGCCGGAAGACGTCTTTTTTTTTCTTCTTTCGTCTCGGCAATGCAGAGAAAATCTGATATGAAACACTGCCACTGCTGGTCATTCAGTATAATCTGCAGATGGAAAAGTCCACTGTTAGTGCATTTACTATAACAATTAGAAACAATCTTGATTTTAATAAAGCTTAAACAGATAAGTACTATGGAGTCTGTATTGTGAAAATCAACAGCTCATTAGAAATGAAAATCTCAATTTGAGTTTTTAACCTCGCATACTTCTCTGAATCCCATGCCTCACTTGCTAACACTGTAAACTATAGCACGCACATTAGGACATAGATAAATTGGTCTTTTTGCCAGCCAAGTGCAGGATACCCTTCTCACTTCATTTGTTTTAGGATATGGTACACCAGTAGCAATTATGTCAGCTGACAAGTTGAGAGAGGAAGGATTATGCTACAGTTAGTGGGAATAATAAAATCTATGAATAGCATATTCACCATCTTCATTTTAGCCAATTCCCACCAGTTCAGCAATAGTAAAGTCAAAACTCTTATGCTCAAACTTACGTTCATACAAATTTAGAAGTCTAAAAAAATGCCCTAATTTCTTTCATTTCACAATCTTAGTTTTCAGCTGGGCATCCTGCCTACCCTTCTACTCATTTCAATACCAAGATAAATGAATTCCATTGCTTGCTAGGCAACGGAGTGGCTCTCATGTCAGACGACATCTTGCTTAAGCTTTATGATGTCAGGGCACCACTGGACAAAATGTCCTGGTTGAAGGTGACACAGGAGGATGAGAGATCAGCAATTATGCAGTGGGTTACTATCTCTATTCATGATTGCAAGGCAACTAGGAGGTGGAATGGTAAAGGACTGAACCAGTAAAAGCACTGGGGCCTTTTTGAAAGCGGGATGGAGATACCAAAACAGAGATTATCCTTAATCCCTCGTGAGGATCACACTCAAACATACAGAGTGCAGGGGAAGAGGTTAACTGATCTTCCGTCCGTCAGAAAGTAAGACTATCGTTCGAAAGTAAGATAGTACATTCCAGACTCAAAGGCAGCAATTTCCTCAGATGGAATATTGCGAGCACCAGAATCTAAAGCAGGCTTTGGTAGTCTTGGAGGCAGTCAGTCTTTTAGTAACTATCATGACCAACACAACGTGATCCATATTACTTCCATCTTGACAGAAATGATATTCAAGTACAGGCCCCCATAATAAGGTGGTGAGGACATTCAGATAGTGGCAATGTCTTTTTGATGCCCAAAGGAATGCTAGTGAGTTTTCTTACCATATACATTGGTCAAATCAAGCAGTATGCCGGAAGACGTCTTTTTTTTTCTTCTTTCGTCTCGGCAATGCAGAGAAAATCTGATATGAAACACTGCCACTGCTGGTCATTCAGTATAATCTGCAGATGGAAAAGTCCACTGTTAGTGCATTTACTATAACAATTAGAAACAATCTTGATTTTAATAAAGCTTAAACAGATAAGTACTATGGAGTCTGTATTGTGAAAATCAACAGCTCATTAGAAATGAAAATCTCAATTTGAGTTTTTAACCTCGCATACTTCTCTGAATCCCATGCCTCACTTGCTAACACTGTAAACTATAGCACGCACATTAGGACATAGATAAATTGGTCTTTTTGCCAGCCAAGTGCAGGATACCCTTCTCACTTCATTTGTTTTAGGATATGGTACACCAGTAGCAATTATGTCAGCTGACAAGTTGAGAGAGGAAGGATTATGCTACAGTTAGTGGGAATAATAAAATCTATGAATAGCATATTCACCATCTTCATTTTAGCCAATTCCCACCAGTTCAGCAATAGTAAAGTCAAAACTCTTATGCTCAAACTTACGTTCATACAAATTTAGAAGTCTAAAAAAATGCCCTAATTTCTTTCATTTCACAATCTTAGTTTTCAGCTGGGCATCCTGCCTACCCTTCTACTCATTTCAATACCAAGATAAATGAATTCCATTGCTTGCTAGGCAACCGAGTGGCTCTCATGTCAGACGACATCTTGCTTAAGCTTTATGATGTCAGGGCACCACTGGACAAAATGTCCTGGTTGAAGGTGACACAGGAGGATGAGAGATCAGCAATTATGCAGTGGGTTACTATCTCTATTCATGATTGCAAGGCAACTAGGAGGTGGAATGGTAAAGGACTGAACCAGTAAAAGCACTGGGGCCTTTTTGAAAGCGGGATGGAGATACCAAAACAGAGATTATCCTTAATCCCTCGTGAGGATCACACTCAAACATACAGAGTGCAGGGGAAGAGGTTAACTGATCTTCCGTCCGTCAGAAAGTAAGACTATCGTTCGAAAGTAAGATAGTACATTCCAGACTCAAAGGCAGCAATTTCCTCAGATGGAATATTGCGAGCACCAGAATCTAAAGCAGGCTTTGGTAGTCTTGGAGGCAGTCAGTCTTTTAGTAACTATCATGACCAACACAACGTGATCCATATTACTTCCATCTTGACAGAAATGATATTCAAGTACAGGCCCCCATAATAAGGTGGTGAGGACATTCAGATAGTGGCAATGTCTTTTTGATGCCCAAAGGAATGCTAGTGAGTTTTCTTACCATATACATTGGTCAAATCAAGCAGTATGCCGGAAGACGTCTTTTTTTTTCTTCTTTCGTCTCGGCAATGCAGAGAAAATCTGATATGAAACACTGCCACTGCTGGTCATTCAGTATAATCTGCAGATGGAAAAGTCCACTGTTAGTGCATTTACTATAACAATTAGAAACAATCTTGATTTTAATAAAGCTTAAACAGATAAGTACTATGGAGTCTGTATTGTGAAAATCAACAGCTCATTAGAAATTAAAATCTCAATTTGAGTTTTTAACCTCGCATACTTCTCTGAATCCCATGCCTCACTTGCTAACACTGTAAACTATAGCACGCACATTAGGACATAGATAAATTGGTCTTTTTGCCAGCCAAGTGCAGGATACCCTTCTCACTTCATTTGTTTTAGGATATGGTACACCAGTAGCAATTATGTCAGCTGACAAGTTGAGAGAGGAAGGATTATGCTACAGTTAGTGGGAATAATAAAATCTATGAATAGCATATTCACCATCTTCATTTTAGCCAATTCCCACCAGTTCAGCAATAGTAAAGTCAAAACTCTTATGCTCAAACTTACGTTCAAACTTACGTTCATACAAATTTAGAAGTCTAAAAAAATGCCCTAATTTCTTTCATTTCACAATCTTAGTTTTCAGCTGGGCTTCCTGCCTACCCTTCTACTCATTTCAATACCAAGATAAATGAATTCCATTGCTTGCTAGGCAACCGAGTGGCTCTCATGTCAGACGACATCTTGCTTAAGCTTTATGATGTCAGGGCACCACTGGACAAAATGTCCTGGTTGAAGGTGACACAGGAGGATGAGAGATCAGCAATTATGCAGTGGGTTACTATCTCTATTCATGATTGCAAGGCAACTAGGAGGTGGAATGGTAAAGGACTGAACCAGTAAAAGCACTGGGGCCTTTTTGAAAGCGGGATGGAGATACCAAAACAGAGATTATCCTTAATCCCTCGTGAGGATCACACTCAAACATACAGAGTGCAGGGGAAGAGGTTAACTGATCTTCCGTCCGTCAGAAAGTAAGACTATCGTTCGAAAGTAAGATAGTACATTCCAGACTCAAAGGCAGCAATTTCCTCGGATGGAATATTGCGAGCACCAGAATCTAAAGCAGGCTTTGGTAGTCTTGGAGGCAGTCAGTCTTTTAGTAACTATCATGACCAACACAACGTGATCCATATTACTTCCATCTTGACAGAAATGATATTCAAGTACAGGCCCCCACAATAAGGTGGTGAGGACATTCAGATAGTGGCAATGTCTTTTTGATGCCCAAAGGAATGCTAGTGAGTTTTCTTACCATATACATTGGTCAAATCAAGCAGTATGCCGGAAGACGTCTTTTTTTTTCTTCTTTCGTCTCGGCAATGCAGAGAAAATCTGATATGAAACACTGCCACTGCTGGTCATTCAGTATAATCTGCAGATGGAAAAGTCCACTGTTAGTGCATTTACTATAACAATTAGAAACAATCTTGATTTTAATAAAGCTTAAACAGATAAGTACTATGGAGTCTGTATTGTGAAAATCAACAGCTCATTAGAAATGAAAATCTCAATTTGAGTTTTTAACCTCGCATACTTCTCTGAATCCCATGCCTCACTTGCTAACACTGTAAACTATAGCACGCACATTAGGACATAGATAAATTGGTCTTTTTGCCAGCCAAGTGCAGGATACCCTTCTCACTTCATTTGTTTTAGGATATGGTACACCAGTAGCAATTATGTCAGCTGACAAGTTGAGAGAGGAAGGATTATGCTACAGTTAGTGGGAATAATAAAATCTATGAATAGCATATTCACCATCTTCATTTTAGCCAATTCCCACCAGTTCAGCAATAGTAAAGTCAAAACTCTTATGCTGAAACTTACGTTCATACAAATTTAGAAGTCTAAAAAAATGCCCTAATTTCTTTCATTTCACAATCTTAGTTTTCAGCTGGGCATCCTGCCTACCCTTCTACTCATTTCAATACCAAGATAAATGAATTCCATTGCTTGCTAGGCAACGGAGTGGCTCTCATGTCAGACGACATCTTGCTTAAGCTTTATGATGTCAGGGCACCACTGGACAAAATGTCCTGGTTGAAGGTGACACAGGAGGATGAGAGATCAGCAATTATGCAGTGGGTTACTATCTCTATTCATGATTGCAAGGCAACTAGGAGGTGGAATGGTAAAGGACTGAACCAGTAAAAGCACTGGGGCCTTTTTGAAAGCGGGATGGAGATACCAAAACAGAGATTATCCTTAATCCCTCGTGAGGATCACACTCAAACATACAGAGTGCAGGGGAAGAGGTTAACTGATCTTCCGTCCGTCAGAAAGTAAGACTATCGTTCGAAAGTAAGATAGTACATTCCAGACTCAAAGGCAGCAATTTCCTCGGATGGAATATTGCGAGCACCAGAATCTAAAGCAGGCTTTGGTAGTCTTTGAGGCAGTCAGTCTTTTAGTAACTATCATGACCAACACAACGTGATCCATATTACTTCCATCTTGACAGAAATGATATTCAAGTACAGGCCCCCACAATAAGGTGGTGAGGACATTCAGATAGTGGCAATGTCTTTTTGATGCCCAAAGGAATGCTAGTGAGTTTTCTTACCATATACATTGGTCAAATCAAGCAGTATGCCGGAAGACGTCTTTTTTTTTTCTTCTTTCGTCTCGGCAATGCAGAGAAAATCTGATATGAAACACTGCCACTGCTGGTCATTCAGTATAATCTGCAGATGGAAAAGTCCACTGTTAGTGCATTTACTATAACAATTAGAAACAATCTTGATTTTAATAAAGCTTAAACAGATAAGTACTATGGAGTCTGTATTGTGGAAATCAACAGCTCATTAGAAATTAAAATCTCAATTTGAGTTTTTAACCTCGCATACTTCTCTGAATCCCATGCCTCACTTGCTAACACTGTAAACTATAGCACGCACATTAGGACATAGATAAATTGGTCTTTTTGCCAGCCAAGTGCAGGATACCCTTCTCACTTCATTTGTTTTAGGATATGGTACACCAGTAGCAATTATGTCAGCTGACAAGTTGAGAGAGGAAGGATTATGCTACAGTTAGTGGGAATAATAAAATCTATGAATAGCATATTCACCATCTTCATTTTAGCCAATTCCCACCAGTTCAGCAATAGTAAAGTCAAAACTCTTATGCTCAAACTTACGTTCATACAAATTTAGAAGTCTAAAAAAATGCCCTAATTTCTTTCATTTCACAATCTTAGTTTTCAGCTGGGCTTCCTGCCTACCCTTCTACTCATTTCAATACCAAGATAAATGAATTCCATTGCTTGCTAGGCAACCGAGTGGCTCTCATGTCAGACGACATCTTGCTTAAGCTTTATGATGTCAGGGCACCACTGGACAAAATGTCCTGGTTGAAGGTGACACAGGAGGATGAGAGATCAGCAATTATGCAGTGGGTTACTATCTCTATTCATGATTGCAAGGCAACTAGGAGGTGGAATGGTAAAGGACTGAACCAGTAAAAGCACTGGGGCCTTTTTGAAAGCGGGATGGAGATACCAAAACAGAGATTATCCTTAATCCCTCGTGAGGATCACACTCAAACATACAGAGTGCAGGGGAAGAGGTTAACTGATCTTCCGTCCGTCAGAAAGTAAGACTATCGTTCGAAAGTAAGATAGTACATTCCAGACTCAAAGGCAGCAATTTCCTCGGATGGAATATTGCGAGCACCAGAATCTAAAGCAGGCTTTGGTAGTCTTTGAGGCAGTCAGTCTTTTAGTAACTATCATGACCAACACAACGTGATCCATATTACTTCCATCTTGACAGAAATGATATTCAAGTACAGGCCCCCACAATAAGGTGGTGAGGACATTCAGATAGTGGCAATGTCTTTTTGGTGCCCAAAGGAATGCTAGTGAGTTTTCTTACCATATACATTGGTCAAATCAAGCAGTATGCCGGAAGACTTCTTTTTTTTTTTCTTCTTTCGTCTCGGCAATGCAGAGAAAATCTGATATGAAACACTGCCACTGCTGGTCATTCAGTATAATCTGCAGATGGAAAAGTCCACTGTTAGTGCATTTACTATAACAATTAGAAACAATCTTGATTTTAATAAAGCTTAAACAGATAAGTACTATGGAGTCTGTATTGTGGAAATCAACAGCTCATTAGAAATTAAAATCTCAATTTGAGTTTTTAACCTCGCATACTTCTCTGAATCCCATGCCTCACTTGCTAACACTGTAAACTATAGCACGCACATTAGGACATAGATAAATTGGTCTTTTTGCCAGCCAAGTGCAGGATACCCTTCTCACTTCATTTGTTTTAGGATATGGTACACCAGTAGCAATTATGTCAGCTGACAAGTTGAGAGAGGAAGGATTATGCTACAGTTAGTGGGAATAATAAAATCTATGAATAGCATATTCACCATCTTCATTTTAGCCAATTCCCACCAGTTCAGCAATAGTAAAGTCAAAACTCTTATGCTCAAACTTACGTTCATACAAATTTAGAAGTCTAAAAAAATGCCCTAATTTCTTTCATTTCACAATCTTAGTTTTCAGCTGGGCTTCCTGCCTACCCTTCTACTCATTTCAATACCAAGATAAATGAATTCCATTGCTTGCTAGGCAACCAAGTGGCTCTCATGTCAGACGACATCTTGCTTAAGCTTTATGATGTCAGGGCACCACTTCACAAAATGTCCTGGTTGAAGGTGACACAGGAGGATGAGAGATCAGCAATTATGCAGTGGGTTACTATCTCTATTCATGATTGCAAGGCAACTAGGAGGTGGAATGGTAAAGGACTGAACCAGTAAAAGCACTGGGGCCTTTTTGAAAGCGGGATGGAGATACCAAAACAGAGATTATCCTTAATCCCTCGTGAGGATCACACTCAAACATACAGAGTGCAGGGGAAGAGGTTAACTGATCTTCCGTCCGTCAGAAAGTAAGACTATCGTTCGAAAGTAAGATAGTACATTCCAGACTCAAAGGCAGCAATTTCCTCGGATGGAATATTGCGAGCACCAGAATCTAAAGCAGGCTTTGGTAGTCTTTGAGGCAGTCAGTCTTTTAGTAACTATCATGACCAACACAACGTGATCCATATTACTTCCATCTTGACAGAAATGATATTCAAGTACAGGCCCCCACAATAAGGTGGTGAGGACATTCAGATAGTGGCAATGTCTTTTTGATGCCCAAAGGAATGCTAGTGAGTTTTCTTACCATATACATTGGTCAAATCAAGCAGTATGCCGGAAGACGTCTTTTTTTTTTCTTCTTTCGTCTCGGCAATGCAGAGAAAATCTGATATGAAACACTGCCACTGCTGGTCATTCAGTATAATCTGCAGATGGAAAAGTCCACTGTTAGTGCATTTACTATAACAATTAGAAACAATCTTGATTTTAATAAAGCTTAAACAGATAAGTACTATGGAGTCTGTATTGTGAAAATCAACAGCTCATTAGAAATGAAAATCTCAATTTGAGTTTTTAACCTCGCATACTTCTCTGAATCCCATGCCTCACTTGCTAACCCTGTAAACTATAGCACGCACATTAGGACATAGATAAATTGGTCTTTTTGCCAGCCAAGTGCAGGATACCCTTCTCACTTCATTTGTTTTAGGATATGGTACACCAGTAGCAATTATGTCAGCTGACAAGTTGAGAGAGGAAGGATTATGCTACAGTTAGTGGGAATAATAAAATCTATGAATAGCATATTCACCATCTTCATTTTAGCCAATTCCCACCAGTTCAGCAATAGTAAAGTCAAAACTCTTATGCTCAAACTTACGTTCATACAAATTTAGAAGTCTAAAAAAATGCCCTAATTTCTTTCATTTCACAATCTTAGTTTTCAGCTGGGCTTCCTGCCTACCCTTCTACTCATTTCAATACCAAGATAAATGAATTCCATTGCTTGCTAGGCAACCGAGGGCCCTCATGTCAGACGACATCTTGCTTAAGCTTTATGATGTCAGGGCACCACTGGACAAAATGTCCTGGTTGAAGGTGACACAGGAGGATGAGAGATCAGCAATTATGCAGTGGGTTACTATCTCTATTCATGATTGCAAGGCAACTAGGAGGTGGAATGGTAAAGGACTGAACCAGTAAAAGCACTGGGGCCTTTTTGAAAGCGGGATGGAGATACCAAAACAGAGATTATCCTTAATCCCTCGTGAGGATCACACTCAAACATACAGAGTGCAGGGGAAGAGGTTAACTGATCTTCCGTCCGTCAGAAAGTAAGACTATCGTTCGAAAGTAAGATAGTACATTCCAGACTCAAAGGCAGCAATTTCCTCGGATGGAATATTGCGAGCACCAGAATCTAAAGCAGGCTTTGGTAGTCTTTGAGGCAGTCAGTCTTTTAGTAACTATCATGACCAACACAACGTGATCCATATTACTTCCATCTTGACAGAAATGATATTCAAGTACAGGCCCCCACAATAAGGTGGTGAGGACATTCAGATAGTGGCAATGTCTTTTTGATGCCCAAAGGAATGCTAGTGAGTTTTCTTACCATATACATTGGTCAAATCAAGCAGTATGCCGGAAGACGTCTTTTTTTTTTCTTCTTTCGTCTCGGCAATGCAGAGAAAATCTGATATGAAACACTGCCACTGCTGGTCATTCAGTATAATCTGCAGATGGAAAAGTCCACTGTTAGTGCATTTACTATAACAATTAGAAACAATCTTGATTTTAATAAAGCTTAAACAGATAAGTACTATGGAGTCTGTATTGTGGAAATCAACAGCTCATTAGAAATTAAAATCTCAATTTGAGTTTTTAACCTCGCATACTTCTCTGAATCCCATGCCTCACTTGCTAACACTGTAAACTATAGCACGCACATTAGGACATAGATAAATTGGTCTTTTTGCCAGCCAAGTGCAGGATACCCTTCTCACTTCATTTGTTTTAGGATATGGTACACCAGTAGCAATTATGTCAGCTGACAAGTTGAGAGAGGAAGGATTATGCTACAGTTAGTGGGAATAATAAAATCTATGAATAGCATATTCACCATCTTCATTTTAGCCAATTCCCACCAGTTCAGCAATAGTAAAGTCAAAACTCTTATGCTCAAACTTACGTTCATACAAATTTAGAAGTCTAAAAAAATGCCCTAATTTCTTTCATTTCACAATCTTAGTTTTCAGCTGGGCTTCCTGCCTACCCTTCTACTCATTTCAATACCAAGATAAATGAATTCCATTGCTTGCTAGGCAACCGAGTGGCTCTCATGTCAGACGACATCTTGCTTAAGCTTTATGATGTCAGGGCACCACTTCACAAAATGTCCTGGTTGAAGGTGACACAGGAGGATGAGAGATCAGCAATTATGCAGTGGGTTACTATCTCTATTCATGATTGCAAGGCAACTAGGAGGTGGAATGGTAAAGGACTGAACCAGTAAAAGCACTGGGGCCTTTTTGAAAGCCGGATGGAGATACCAAAACAGAGATTATCCTTAATCCCTCGTGAGGATCACACTCAAACATACAGAGTGCAGGGGAAGAGGTTAACTGATCTTCCGTCCGTCAGAAAGTAAGACTATCGTTCGAAAGTAAGATAGTACATTCCAGACTCAAAGGCAGCAATTTCCTCGGATGGAATATTGCGAGCACCAGAATCTAAAGCAGGCTTTGGTAGTCTTGGAGGCAGTCAGTCTTTTAGTAACTATCATGACCAACACAACGTGATCCATATTACTTCCATCTTGACAGAAATGATATTCAAGTACAGGCCCCCACAATAAGGTGGTGAGGACATTCAGATAGTGGCAATGTCTTTTTGATGCCCAAAGGAATGCTAGTGAGTTTTCTTACCATATACATTGGTCAAATCAAGCAGTATGCCGGAAGACGTCTTTTTTTTTCTTCTTTCGTCTCGGCAATGCAGAGAAAATCTGATATGAAACACTGCCACTGCTGGTCATTCAGTATAATCTGCAGATGGAAAAGTCCACTGTTAGTGCATTTACTATAACAATTAGAAACAATCTTGATTTTAATAAAGCTTAAACAGATAAGTACTATGGAGTCTGTATTGTGAAAATCAACAGCTCATTAGAAATGAAAATCTCAATTTGAGTTTTTAACCTCGCATACTTCTCTGAATCCCATGCCTCACTTGCTAACACTGTAAACTATAGCACGCACATTAGGACATAGATAAATTGGTCTTTTTGCCAGCCAAGTGCAGGATACCCTTCTCACTTCATTTGTTTTAGGATATGGTACACCAGTAGCAATTATGTCAGCTGACAAGTTGAGAGAGGAAGGATTATGCTACAGTTAGTGGGAATAATAAAATCTATGAATAGCATATTCACCATCTTCATTTTAGCCAATTCCCACCAGTTCAGCAATAGTAAAGTCAAAACTCTTATGCTCAAACTTACGTTCATACAAATTTAGAAGTCTAAAAAAATGCCCTAATTTCTTTCATTTCACAATCTTAGTTTTCAGCTGGGCATCCTGCCTACCCTTCTACTCATTTCAATACCAAGATAAATGAATTCCATTGCTTGCTAGGCAACCGAGTGGCTCTCATGTCAGACGACATCTTGCTTAAGCTTTATGATGTCAGGGCACCACTGGACAAAATGTCCTGGTTGAAGGTGACACAGGAGGATGAGAGATCAGCAATTATGCAGTGGGTTACTATCTCTATTCATGATTGCAAGGCAACTAGGAGGTGGAATGGTAAAGGACTGAACCAGTAAAAGCACTGGGGCCTTTTTGAAAGCGGGATGGAGATACCAAAACAGAGATTATCCTTAATCCCTCGTGAGGATCACACTCAAACATACAGAGTGCAGGGGAAGAGGTTAACTGATCTTCCGTCCGTCAGAAAGTAAGACTATCGTTCGAAAGTAAGATAGTACATTCCAGACTCAAAGGCAGCAATTTCCTCAGATGGAATATTGCGAGCACCAGAATCTAAAGCAGGCTTTGGTAGTCTTTGAGGCAGTCAGTCTTTTAGTAACTATCATGACCAACACAACGTGATCCATATTACTTCCATCTTGACAGAAATGATATTCAAGTACAGGCCCCCACAATAAGGTGGTGAGGACATTCAGATAGTGGCAATGTCTTTTTGATGCCCAAAGGAATGCTAGTGAGTTTTCTTACCATATACATTGGTCAAATCAAGCAGTATGCCGGAAGACGTCTTTTTTTTTTCTTCTTTCGTCTCGGCAATGCAGAGAAAATCTGATATGAAACACTGCCACTGCTGGTCATTCAGTATAATCTGCAGATGGAAAAGTCCACTGTTAGTGCATTTACTATAACAATTAGAAACAATCTTGATTTTAATAAAGCTTAAACAGATAAGTACTATGGAGTCTGTATTGTGAAAATCAACAGCTCATTAGAAATGAAAATCTCAATTTGAGTTTTTAACCTCGCATACTTCTCTGAATCCCATGCCTCACTTGCTAACACTGTAAACTATAGCACGCACATTAGGACATAGATAAATTGGTCTTTTTGCCAGCCAAGTGCAGGATACCCTTCTCACTTCATTTGTTTTAGGATATGGTACACCAGTAGCAATTATGTCAGCTGACAAGTTGAGAGAGGAAGGATTATGCTACAGTTAGTGGGAATAATAAAATCTATGAATAGCATATTCACCATCTTCATTTTAGCCAATTCCCACCAGTTCAGCAATAGTAAAGTCAAAACTCTTATGCTCAAACTTACGTTCAAACTTACGTTCATACAAATTTAGAAGTCTAAAAAAATGCCCTAATTTCTTTCATTTCACAATCTTAGTTTTCAGCTGGGCATCCTGCCTACCCTTCTACTCATTTCAATACCAAGATAAATGAATTCCATTGCTTGCTAGGCAACCGAGTGGCTCTCATGTCAGACGACATCTTGCTTAAGCTTTATGATGTCAGGGCACCACTGGACAAAATGTCCTGGTTGAAGGTGACACAGGAGGATGAGAGATCAGCAATTATGCAGTGGGTTACTATCTCTATTCATGATTGCAAGGCAACTAGGAGGTGGAATGGTAAAGGACTGAACCAGTAAAAGCACTGGGGCCTTTTTGAAAGCGGGATGGAGATACCAAAACAGAGATTATCCTTAATCCCTCGTGAGGATCACACTCAAACATACAGAGTGCAGGGGAAGAGGTTAACTGATCTTCCGTCCGTCAGAAAGTAAGACTATCGTTCGAAAGTAAGATAGTACATTCCAGACTCAAAGGCAGCAATTTCCTCAGATGGAATATTGCGAGCACCAGAATCTAAAGCAGGCTTTGGTAGTCTTGGAGGCAGTCAGTCTTTTAGTAACTATCATGACCAACACAACGTGATCCATATTACTTCCATCTTGACAGAAATGATATTCAAGTACAGGCCCCCATAATAAGGTGGTGAGGACATTCAGATAGTGGCAATGTCTTTTTGATGCCCAAAGGAATGCTAGTGAGTTTTCTTACCATATACATTGGTCAAATCAAGCAGTATGCCGGAAGACGTCTTTTTTTTTCTTCTTTCGTCTCGGCAATGCAGAGAAAATCTGATATGAAACACTGCCACTGCTGGTCATTCAGTATAATCTGCAGATGGAAAAGTCCACTGTTAGTGCATTTACTATAACAATTAGAAACAATCTTGATTTTAATAAAGCTTAAACAGATAAGTACTATGGAGTCTGTATTGTGAAAATCAACAGCTCATTAGAAATGAAAATCTCAATTTGAGTTTTTAACCTCGCATACTTCTCTGAATCCCATGCCTCACTTGCTAACACTGTAAACTATAGCACGCACATTAGGACATAGATAAATTGGTCTTTTTGCCAGCCAAGTGCAGGATACCCTTCTCACTTCATTTGTTTTAGGATATGGTACACCAGTAGCAATTATGTCAGCTGACAAGTTGAGAGAGGAAGGATTATGCTACAGTTAGTGGGAATAATAAAATCTATGAATAGCATATTCACCATCTTCATTTTAGCCAATTCCCACCAGTTCAGCAATAGTAAAGTCAAAACTCTTATGCTCAAACTTACGTTCATACAAATTTAGAAGTCTAAAAAAATGCCCTAATTTCTTTCATTTCACAATCTTAGTTTTCAGCTGGGCATCCTGCCTACCCTTCTACTCATTTCAATACCAAGATAAATGAATTCCATTGCTTGCTAGGCAACCGAGTGGCTCTCATGTCAGACGACATCTTGCTTAAGCTTTATGATGTCAGGGCACCACTGGACAAAATGTCCTGGTTGAAGGTGACACAGGAGGATGAGAGATCAGCAATTATGCAGTGGGTTACTATCTCTATTCATGATTGCAAGGCAACTAGGAGGTGGAATGGTAAAGGACTGAACCAGTAAAAGCACTGGGGCCTTTTTGAAAGCGGGATGGAGATACCAAAACAGAGATTATCCTTAATCCCTCGTGAGGATCACACTCAAACATACAGAGTGCAGGGGAAGAGGTTAACTGATCTTCCGTCCGTCAGAAAGTAAGACTATCGTTCGAAAGTAAGATAGTACATTCCAGACTCAAAGGCAGCAATTTCCTCGGATGGAATATTGCGAGCACCAGAATCTAAAGCAGGCTTTGGTAGTCTTTGAGGCAGTCAGTCTTTTAGTAACTATCATGACCAACACAACGTGATCCATATTACTTCCATCTTGACAGAAATGATATTCAAGTACAGGCCCCCACAATAAGGTGGTGAGGACATTCAGATAGTGGCAATGTCTTTTTGATGCCCAAAGGAATGCTAGTGAGTTTTCTTACCATATACATTGGTCAAATCAAGCAGTATGCCGGAAGACGTCTTTTTTTTTTCTTCTTTCGTCTCGGCAATGCAGAGAAAATCTGATATGAAACACTGCCACTGCTGGTCATTCAGTATAATCTGCAGATGGAAAAGTCCACTGTTAGTGCATTTACTATAACAATTAGAAACAATCTTGATTTTAATAAAGCTTAAACAGATAAGTACTATGGAGTCTGTATTGTGAAAATCAACAGCTCATTAGAAATGAAAATCTCAATTTGAGTTTTTAACCTCGCATACTTCTCTGAATCCCATGCCTCACTTGCTAACACTGTAAACTATAGCACGCACATTAGGACATAGATAAATTGGTCTTTTTGCCAGCCAAGTGCAGGATACCCTTCTCACTTCATTTGTTTTAGGATATGGTACACCAGTAGCAATTATGTCAGCTGACAAGTTGAGAGAGGAAGGATTATGCTACAGTTAGTGGGAATAATAAAATCTATGAATAGCATATTCACCATCTTCATTTTAGCCAATTCCCACCAGTTCAGCAATAGTAAAGTCAAAACTCTTATGCTCAAACTTACGTTCATACAAATTTAGAAGTCTAAAAAAATGCCCTAATTTCTTTCATTTCACAATCTTAGTTTTCAGCTGGGCATCCTGCCTACCCTTCTACTCATTTCAATACCAAGATAAATGAATTCCATTGCTTGCTAGGCAACCGAGTGGCTCTCATGTCAGACGACATCTTGCTTAAGCTTTATGATGTCAGGGCACCACTGGACAAAATGTCCTGGTTGAAGGTGACACAGGAGGATGAGAGATCAGCAATTATGCAGTGGGTTACTATCTCTATTCATGATTGCAAGGCAACTAGGAGGTGGAATGGTAAAGGACTGAACCAGTAAAAGCACTGGGGCCTTTTTGAAAGCGGGATGGAGATACCAAAACAGAGATTATCCTTAATCCCTCGTGAGGATCACACTCAAACATACAGAGTGCAGGGGAAGAGGTTAACTGATCTTCCGTCCGTCAGAAAGTAAGACTATCGTTCGAAAGTAAGATAGTACATTCCAGACTCAAAGGCAGCAATTTCCTCAGATGGAATATTGCGAGCACCAGAATCTAAAGCAGGCTTTGGTAGTCTTGGAGGCAGTCAGTCTTTTAGTAACTATCATGACCAACACAACGTGATCCATATTACTTCCATCTTGACAGAAATGATATTCAAGTACAGGCCCCCACAATAAGGTGGTGAGGACATTCAGATAGTGGCAATGTCTTTTTGATGCCCAAAGGAATGCTAGTGAGTTTTCTTACCATATACATTGGTCAAATCAAGCAGTATGCCGGAAGACGTCTTTTTTTTTCTTCTTTCGTCTCGGCAATGCAGAGAAAATCTGATATGAAACACTGCCACTGCTGGTCATTCAGTATAATCTGCAGATGGAAAAGTCCACTGTTAGTGCATTTACTATAACAATTAGAAACAATCTTGATTTTAATAAAGCTTAAACAGATAAGTACTATGGAGTCTGTATTGTGAAAATCAACAGCTCATTAGAAATGAAAATCTCAATTTGAGTTTTTAACCTCGCATACTTCTCTGAATCCCATGCCTCACTTGCTAACACTGTAAACTATAGCACGCACATTAGGACATAGATAAATTGGTCTTTTTGCCAGCCAAGTGCAGGATACCCTTCTCACTTCATTTGTTTTAGGATATGGTACACCAGTAGCAATTATGTCAGCTGACAAGTTGAGAGAGGAAGGATTATGCTACAGTTAGTGGGAATAATAAAATCTATGAATAGCATATTCACCATCTTCATTTTAGCCAATTCCCACCAGTTCAGCAATAGTAAAGTCAAAACTCTTATGCTCAAACTTACGTTCAAACTTACGTTCATACAAATTTAGAAGTCTAAAAAAATGCCCTAATTTCTTTCATTTCACAATCTTAGTTTTCAGCTGGGCTTCCTGCCTACCCTTCTACTCATTTCAATACCAAGATAAATGAATTCCATTGCTTGCTAGGCAACCGAGTGGCTCTCATGTCAGACGACATCTTGCTTAAGCTTTATGATGTCAGGGCACCACTGGACAAAATGTCCTGGTTGAAGGTGACACAGGAGGATGAGAGATCAGCAATTATGCAGTGGGTTACTATCTCTATTCATGATTGCAAGGCAACTAGGAGGTGGAATGGTAAAGGACTGAACCAGTAAAAGCACTGGGGCCTTTTTGAAAGCGGGATGGAGATACCAAAACAGAGATTATCCTTAATCCCTCGTGAGGATCACACTCAAACATACAGAGTGCAGGGGAAGAGGTTAACTGATCTTCCGTCCGTCAGAAAGTAAGACTATCGTTCGAAAGTAAGATAGTACATTCCAGACTCAAAGGCAGCAATTTCCTCGGATGGAATATTGCGAGCACCAGAATCTAAAGCAGGCTTTGGTAGTCTTGGAGGCAGTCAGTCTTTTAGTAACTATCATGACCAACACAACGTGATCCATATTACTTCCATCTTGACAGAAATGATATTCAAGTACAGGCCCCCACAATAAGGTGGTGAGGACATTCAGATAGTGGCAATGTCTTTTTGATGCCCAAAGGAATGCTAGTGAGTTTTCTTACCATATACATTGGTCAAATCAAGCAGTATGCCAAAAGACGTCTTTTTTTTTCTTCTTTCGTCTCGGCAATGCAGAGAAAATCTGATATGAAACACTGCCACTGCTGGTCATTCAGTATAATCTGCAGATGGAAAAGTCCACTGTTAGTGCATTTACTATAACAATTAGAAACAATCTTGATTTTAATAAAGCTTAAACAGATAAGTACTATGGAGTCTGTATTGTGAAAATCAACAGCTCATTAGAAATTAAAATCTCAATTTGAGTTTTTAACCTCGCATACTTCTCTGAATCCCATGCCTCACTTGCCAACACTGTAAACTATAGCACGCACATTAGGACATAGATAAATTGGTCTTTTTGCCAGCCAAGTGCAGGATACCCTTCTCACTTCATTTGTTTTAGGATATGGTACACCAGTAGCAATTATGTCAGCTGACAAGTTGAGAGAGGAAGGATTATGCTACAGTTAGTGGGAATAATAAAATCTATGAATAGCATATTCACCATCTTCATTTTAGCCAATTCCCACCAGTTCAGCAATAGTAAAGTCAAAACTCTTATGCTCAAACTTACGTTCATACAAATTTAGAAGTCTAAAAAAATGCCCTAATTTCTTTCATTTCACAATCTTAGTTTTCAGCTGGGCATCCTGCCTACCCTTCTACTCATTTCAATACCAAGATAAATGAATTCCATTGCTTGCTAGGCAACGGAGTGGCTCTCATGTCAGACGACATCTTGCTTAAGCTTTATGATGTCAGGGCACCACTGGACAAAATGTCCTGGTTGAAGGTGACACAGGAGGATGAGAGATCAGCAATTATGCAGTGGGTTACTATCTCTATTCATGATTGCAAGGCAACTAGGAGGTGGAATGGTAAAGGACTGAACCAGTAAAAGCACTGGGGCCTTTTTGAAAGCGGGATGGAGATACCAAAACAGAGATTATCCTTAATCCCTCGTGAGGATCACACTCAAACATACAGAGTGCAGGGGAAGAGGTTAACTGATCTTCCGTCCGTCAGAAAGTAAGACTATCGTTCGAAAGTAAGATAGTACATTCCAGACTCAAAGGCAGCAATTTCCTCAGATGGAATATTGCGAGCACCAGAATCTAAAGCAGGCTTTGGTAGTCTTGGAGGCAGTCAGTCTTTTAGTAACTATCATGACCAACACAACGTGATCCATATTACTTCCATCTTGACAGAAATGATATTCAAGTACAGGCCCCCATAATAAGGTGGTGAGGACATTCAGATAGTGGCAATGTCTTTTTGATGCCCAAAGGAATGCTAGTGAGTTTTCTTACCATATACATTGGTCAAATCAAGCAGTATGCCGGAAGACGTCTTTTTTTTTCTTCTTTCGTCTCGGCAATGCAGAGAAAATCTGATATGAAACACTGCCACTGCTGGTCATTCAGTATAATCTGCAGATGGAAAAGTCCACTGTTAGTGCATTTACTATAACAATTAGAAACAATCTTGATTTTAATAAAGCTTAAACAGATAAGTACTATGGAGTCTGTATTGTGAAAATCAACAGCTCATTAGAAATGAAAATCTCAATTTGAGTTTTTAACCTCGCATACTTCTCTGAATCCCATGCCTCACTTGCTAACACTGTAAACTATAGCACGCACATTAGGACATAGATAAATTGGTCTTTTTGCCAGCCAAGTGCAGGATACCCTTCTCACTTCATTTGTTTTAGGATATGGTACACCAGTAGCAATTATGTCAGCTGACAAGTTGAGAGAGGAAGGATTATGCTACAGTTAGTGGGAATAATAAAATCTATGAATAGCATATTCACCATCTTCATTTTAGCCAATTCCCACCAGTTCAGCAATAGTAAAGTCAAAACTCTTATGCTCAAACTTACGTTCAAACTTACGTTCATACAAATTTAGAAGTCTAAAAAAATGCCCTAATTTCTTTCATTTCACAATCTTAGTTTTCAGCTGGGCTTCCTGCCTACCCTTCTACTCATTTCAATACCAAGATAAATGAATTCCATTGCTTGCTAGGCAACCGAGTGGCTCTCATGTCAGACGACATCTTGCTTAAGCTTTATGATGTCAGGGCACCACTGGACAAAATGTCCTGGTTGAAGGTGACACAGGAGGATGAGAGATCAGCAATTATGCAGTGGGTTACTATCTCTATTCATGATTGCAAGGCAACTAGGAGGTGGAATGGTAAAGGACTGAACCAGTAAAAGCACTGGGGCCTTTTTGAAAGCGGGATGGAGATACCAAAACAGAGATTATCCTTAATCCCTCGTGAGGATCACACTCAAACATACAGAGTGCAGGGGAAGAGGTTAACTGATCTTCCGTCCGTCAGAAAGTAAGACTATCGTTCGAAAGTAAGATAGTACATTCCAGACTCAAAGGCAGCAATTTCCTCGGATGGAATATTGCGAGCACCAGAATCTAAAGCAGGCTTTGGTAGTCTTGGAGGCAGTCAGTCTTTTAGTAACTATCATGACCAACACAACGTGATCCATATTACTTCCATCTTGACAGAAATGATATTCAAGTACAGGCCCCCACAATAAGGTGGTGAGGACATTCAGATAGTGGCAATGTCTTTTTGATGCCCAAAGGAATGCTAGTGAGTTTTCTTACCATATACATTGGTCAAATCAAGCAGTATGCCGGAAGACGTCTTTTTTTTTCTTCTTTCGTCTCGGCAATGCAGAGAAAATCTGATATGAAACACTGCCACTGCTGGTCATTCAGTATAATCTGCAGATGGAAAAGTCCACTGTTAGTGCATTTACTATAACAATTAGAAACAATCTTGATTTTAATAAAGCTTAAACAGATAAGTACTATGGAGTCTGTATTGTGAAAATCAACAGCTCATTAGAAATGAAAATCTCAATTTGAGTTTTTAACCTCGCATACTTCTCTGAATCCCATGCCTCACTTGCTAACACTGTAAACTATAGCACGCACATTAGGACATAGATAAATTGGTCTTTTTGCCAGCCAAGTGCAGGATACCCTTCTCACTTCATTTGTTTTAGGATATGGTACACCAGTAGCAATTATGTCAGCTGACAAGTTGAGAGAGGAAGGATTATGCTACAGTTAGTGGGAATAATAAAATCTATGAATAGCATATTCACCATCTTCATTTTAGCCAATTCCCACCAGTTCAGCAATAGTAAAGTCAAAACTCTTATGCTCAAACTTACGTTCATACAAATTTAGAAGTCTAAAAAAATGCCCTAATTTCTTTCATTTCACAATCTTAGTTTTCAGCTGGGCATCCTGCCTACCCTTCTACTCATTTCAATACCAAGATAAATGAATTCCATTGCTTGCTAGGCAACGGAGTGGCTCTCATGTCAGACGACATCTTGCTTAAGCTTTATGATGTCAGGGCACCACTGGACAAAATGTCCTGGTTGAAGGTGACACAGGAGGATGAGAGATCAGCAATTATGCAGTGGGTTACTATCTCTATTCATGATTGCAAGGCAACTAGGAGGTGGAATGGTAAAGGACTGAACCAGTAAAAGCACTGGGGCCTTTTTGAAAGCGGGATGGAGATACCAAAACAGAGATTATCCTTAATCCCTCGTGAGGATCACACTCAAACATACAGAGTGCAGGGGAAGAGGTTAACTGATCTTCCGTCCGTCAGAAAGTAAGACTATCGTTCGAAAGTAAGATAGTACATTCCAGACTCAAAGGCAGCAATTTCCTCAGATGGAATATTGCGAGCACCAGAATCTAAAGCAGGCTTTGGTAGTCTTGGAGGCAGTCAGTCTTTTAGTAACTATCATGACCAACACAACGTGATCCATATTACTTCCATCTTGACAGAAATGATATTCAAGTACAGGCCCCCATAATAAGGTGGTGAGGACATTCAGATAGTGGCAATGTCTTTTTGATGCCCAAAGGAATGCTAGTGAGTTTTCTTACCATATACATTGGTCAAATCAAGCAGTATGCCGGAAGACGTCTTTTTTTTTCTTCTTTCGTCTCGGCAATGCAGAGAAAATCTGATATGAAACACTGCCACTGCTGGTCATTCAGTATAATCTGCAGATGGAAAAGTCCACTGTTAGTGCATTTACTATAACAATTAGAAACAATCTTGATTTTAATAAAGCTTAAACAGATAAGTACTATGGAGTCTGTATTGTGAAAATCAACAGCTCATTAGAAATGAAAATCTCAATTTGAGTTTTTAACCTCGCATACTTCTCTGAATCCCATGCCTCACTTGCTAACACTGTAAACTATAGCACGCACATTAGGACATAGATAAATTGGTCTTTTTGCCAGCCAAGTGCAGGATACCCTTCTCACTTCATTTGTTTTAGGATATGGTACACCAGTAGCAATTATGTCAGCTGACAAGTTGAGAGAGGAAGGATTATGCTACAGTTAGTGGGAATAATAAAATCTATGAATAGCATATTCACCATCTTCATTTTAGCCAATTCCCACCAGTTCAGCAATAGTAAAGTCAAAACTCTTATGCTCAAACTTACGTTCATACAAATTTAGAAGTCTAAAAAAATGCCCTAATTTCTTTCATTTCACAATCTTAGTTTTCAGCTGGGCATCCTGCCTACCCTTCTACTCATTTCAATACCAAGATAAATGAATTCCATTGCTTGCTAGGCAACCGAGTGGCTCTCATGTCAGACGACATCTTGCTTAAGCTTTATGATGTCAGGGCACCACTGGACAAAATGTCCTGGTTGAAGGTGACACAGGAGGATGAGAGATCAGCAATTATGCAGTGGGTTACTATCTCTATTCATGATTGCAAGGCAACTAGGAGGTGGAATGGTAAAGGACTGAACCAGTAAAAGCACTGGGGCCTTTTTGAAAGCGGGATGGAGATACCAAAACAGAGATTATCCTTAATCCCTCGTGAGGATCACACTCAAACATACAGAGTGCAGGGGAAGAGGTTAACTGATCTTCCGTCCGTCAGAAAGTAAGACTATCGTTCGAAAGTAAGATAGTACATTCCAGACTCAAAGGCAGCAATTTCCTCAGATGGAATATTGCGAGCACCAGAATCTAAAGCAGGCTTTGGTAGTCTTGGAGGCAGTCAGTCTTTTAGTAACTATCATGACCAACACAACGTGATCCATATTACTTCCATCTTGACAGAAATGATATTCAAGTACAGGCCCCCATAATAAGGTGGTGAGGACATTCAGATAGTGGCAATGTCTTTTTGATGCCCAAAGGAATGCTAGTGAGTTTTCTTACCATATACATTGGTCAAATCAAGCAGTATGCCGGAAGACGTCTTTTTTTTTCTTCTTTCGTCTCGGCAATGCAGAGAAAATCTGATATGAAACACTGCCACTGCTGGTCATTCAGTATAATCTGCAGATGGAAAAGTCCACTGTTAGTGCATTTACTATAACAATTAGAAACAATCTTGATTTTAATAAAGCTTAAACAGATAAGTACTATGGAGTCTGTATTGTGAAAATCAACAGCTCATTAGAAATTAAAATCTCAATTTGAGTTTTTAACCTCGCATACTTCTCTGAATCCCATGCCTCACTTGCTAACACTGTAAACTATAGCACGCACATTAGGACATAGATAAATTGGTCTTTTTGCCAGCCAAGTGCAGGATACCCTTCTCACTTCATTTGTTTTAGGATATGGTACACCAGTAGCAATTATGTCAGCTGACAAGTTGAGAGAGGAAGGATTATGCTACAGTTAGTGGGAATAATAAAATCTATGAATAGCATATTCACCATCTTCATTTTAGCCAATTCCCACCAGTTCAGCAATAGTAAAGTCAAAACTCTTATGCTCAAACTTACGTTCAAACTTACGTTCATACAAATTTAGAAGTCTAAAAAAATGCCCTAATTTCTTTCATTTCACAATCTTAGTTTTCAGCTGGGCTTCCTGCCTACCCTTCTACTCATTTCAATACCAAGATAAATGAATTCCATTGCTTGCTAGGCAACCGAGTGGCTCTCATGTCAGACGACATCTTGCTTAAGCTTTATGATGTCAGGGCACCACTGGACAAAATGTCCTGGTTGAAGGTGACACAGGAGGATGAGAGATCAGCAATTATGCAGTGGGTTACTATCTCTATTCATGATTGCAAGGCAACTAGGAGGTGGAATGGTAAAGGACTGAACCAGTAAAAGCACTGGGGCCTTTTTGAAAGCGGGATGGAGATACCAAAACAGAGATTATCCTTAATCCCTCGTGAGGATCACACTCAAACATACAGAGTGCAGGGGAAGAGGTTAACTGATCTTCCGTCCGTCAGAAAGTAAGACTATCGTTCGAAAGTAAGATAGTACATTCCAGACTCAAAGGCAGCAATTTCCTCGGATGGAATATTGCGAGCACCAGAATCTAAAGCAGGCTTTGGTAGTCTTGGAGGCAGTCAGTCTTTTAGTAACTATCATGACCAACACAACGTGATCCATATTACTTCCATCTTGACAGAAATGATATTCAAGTACAGGCCCCCACAATAAGGTGGTGAGGACATTCAGATAGTGGCAATGTCTTTTTGATGCCCAAAGGAATGCTAGTGAGTTTTCTTACCATATACATTGGTCAAATCAAGCAGTATGCCGGAAGACGTCTTTTTTTTTCTTCTTTCGTCTCGGCAATGCAGAGAAAATCTGATATGAAACACTGCCACTGCTGGTCATTCAGTATAATCTGCAGATGGAAAAGTCCACTGTTAGTGCATTTACTATAACAATTAGAAACAATCTTGATTTTAATAAAGCTTAAACAGATAAGTACTATGGAGTCTGTATTGTGAAAATCAACAGCTCATTAGAAATGAAAATCTCAATTTGAGTTTTTAACCTCGCATACTTCTCTGAATCCCATGCCTCACTTGCTAACACTGTAAACTATAGCACGCACATTAGGACATAGATAAATTGGTCTTTTTGCCAGCCAAGTGCAGGATACCCTTCTCACTTCATTTGTTTTAGGATATGGTACACCAGTAGCAATTATGTCAGCTGACAAGTTGAGAGAGGAAGGATTATGCTACAGTTAGTGGGAATAATAAAATCTATGAATAGCATATTCACCATCTTCATTTTAGCCAATTCCCACCAGTTCAGCAATAGTAAAGTCAAAACTCTTATGCTGAAACTTACGTTCATACAAATTTAGAAGTCTAAAAAAATGCCCTAATTTCTTTCATTTCACAATCTTAGTTTTCAGCTGGGCATCCTGCCTACCCTTCTACTCATTTCAATACCAAGATAAATGAATTCCATTGCTTGCTAGGCAACGGAGTGGCTCTCATGTCAGACGACATCTTGCTTAAGCTTTATGATGTCAGGGCACCACTGGACAAAATGTCCTGGTTGAAGGTGACACAGGAGGATGAGAGATCAGCAATTATGCAGTGGGTTACTATCTCTATTCATGATTGCAAGGCAACTAGGAGGTGGAATGGTAAAGGACTGAACCAGTAAAAGCACTGGGGCCTTTTTGAAAGCCGGATGGAGATACCAAAACAGAGATTATCCTTAATCCCTCGTGAGGATCACACTCAAACATACAGAGTGCAGGGGAAGAGGTTAACTGATCTTCCGTCCGTCAGAAAGTAAGACTATCGTTCGAAAGTAAGATAGTACATTCCAGACTCAAAGGCAGCAATTTCCTCGGATGGAATATTGCGAGCACCAGAATCTAAAGCAGGCTTTGGTAGTCTTGGAGGCAGTCAGTCTTTTAGTAACTATCATGACCAACACAACGTGATCCATATTACTTCCATCTTGACAGAAATGATATTCAAGTACAGGCCCCCACAATAAGGTGGTGAGGACATTCAGATAGTGGCAATGTCTTTTTGATGCCCAAAGGAATGCTAGTGAGTTTTCTTACCATATACATTGGTCAAATCAAGCAGTATGCCGGAAGACGTCTTTTTTTTTCTTCTTTCGTCTCGGCAATGCAGAGAAAATCTGATATGAAACACTGCCACTGCTGGTCATTCAGTATAATCTGCAGATGGAAAAGTCCACTGTTAGTGCATTTACTATAACAATTAGAAACAATCTTGATTTTAATAAAGCTTAAACAGATAAGTACTATGGAGTCTGTATTGTGAAAATCAACAGCTCATTAGAAATTAAAATCTCAATTTGAGTTTTTAACCTCGCATACTTCTCTGAATCCCATGCCTCACTTGCCAACACTGTAAACTATAGCACGCACATTAGGACATAGATAAATTGGTCTTTTTGCCAGCCAAGTGCAGGATACCCTTCTCACTTCATTTGTTTTAGGATATGGTACACCAGTAGCAATTATGTCAGCTGACAAGTTGAGAGAGGAAGGATTATGCTACAGTTAGTGGGAATAATAAAATCTATGAATAGCATATTCACCATCTTCATTTTAGCCAATTCCCACCAGTTCAGCAATAGTAAAGTCAAAACTCTTATGCTCAAACTTACGTTCATACAAATTTAGAAGTCTAAAAAAATGCCCTAATTTCTTTCATTTCACAATCTTAGTTTTCAGCTGGGCATCCTGCCTACCCTTCTACTCATTTCAATACCAAGATAAATGAATTCCATTGCTTGCTAGGCAACGGAGTGGCTCTCATGTCAGACGACATCTTGCTTAAGCTTTATGATGTCAGGGCACCACTGGACAAAATGTCCTGGTTGAAGGTGACACAGGAGGATGAGAGATCAGCAATTATGCAGTGGGTTACTATCTCTATTCATGATTGCAAGGCAACTAGGAGGTGGAATGGTAAAGGACTGAACCAGTAAAAGCACTGGGGCCTTTTTGAAAGCGGGATGGAGATACCAAAACAGAGATTATCCTTAATCCCTCGTGAGGATCACACTCAAACATACAGAGTGCAGGGGAAGAGGTTAACTGATCTTCCGTCCGTCAGAAAGTAAGACTATCGTTCGAAAGTAAGATAGTACATTCCAGACTCAAAGGCAGCAATTTCCTCAGATGGAATATTGCGAGCACCAGAATCTAAAGCAGGCTTTGGTAGTCTTGGAGGCAGTCAGTCTTTTAGTAACTATCATGACCAACACAACGTGATCCATATTACTTCCATCTTGACAGAAATGATATTCAAGTACAGGCCCCCATAATAAGGTGGTGAGGACATTCAGATAGTGGCAATGTCTTTTTGATGCCCAAAGGAATGCTAGTGAGTTTTCTTACCATATACATTGGTCAAATCAAGCAGTATGCCGGAAGACGTCTTTTTTTTTCTTCTTTCGTCTCGGCAATGCAGAGAAAATCTGATATGAAACACTGCCACTGCTGGTCATTCAGTATAATCTGCAGATGGAAAAGTCCACTGTTAGTGCATTTACTATAACAATTAGAAACAATCTTGATTTTAATAAAGCTTAAACAGATAAGTACTATGGAGTCTGTATTGTGAAAATCAACAGCTCATTAGAAATGAAAATCTCAATTTGAGTTTTTAACCTCGCATACTTCTCTGAATCCCATGCCTCACTTGCCAACACTGTAAACTATAGCACGCACATTAGGACATAGATAAATTGGTCTTTTTGCCAGCCAAGTGCAGGATACCCTTCTCACTTCATTTGTTTTAGGATATGGTACACCAGTAGCAATTATGTCAGCTGACAAGTTGAGAGAGGAAGGATTATGCTACAGTTAGTGGGAATAATAAAATCTATGAATAGCATATTCACCATCTTCATTTTAGCCAATTCCCACCAGTTCAGCAATAGTAAAGTCAAAACTCTTATGCTCAAACTTACGTTCATACAAATTTAGAAGTCTAAAAAAATGCCCTAATTTCTTTCATTTCACAATCTTAGTTTTCAGCTGGGCATCCTGCCTACCCTTCTACTCATTTCAATACCAAGATAAATGAATTCCATTGCTTGCTAGGCAACGGAGTGGCTCTCATGTCAGACGACATCTTGCTTAAGCTTTATGATGTCAGGGCACCACTGGACAAAATGTCCTGGTTGAAGGTGACACAGGAGGATGAGAGATCAGCAATTATGCAGTGGGTTACTATCTCTATTCATGATTGCAAGGCAACTAGGAGGTGGAATGGTAAAGGACTGAACCAGTAAAAGCACTGGGGCCTTTTTGAAAGCGGGATGGAGATACCAAAACAGAGATTATCCTTAATCCCTCGTGAGGATCACACTCAAACATACAGAGTGCAGGGGAAGAGGTTAACTGATCTTCCGTCCGTCAGAAAGTAAGACTATCGTTCGAAAGTAAGATAGTACATTCCAGACTCAAAGGCAGCAATTTCCTCAGATGGAATATTGCGAGCACCAGAATCTAAAGCAGGCTTTGGTAGTCTTGGAGGCAGTCAGTCTTTTAGTAACTATCATGACCAACACAACGTGATCCATATTACTTCCATCTTGACAGAAATGATATTCAAGTACAGGCCCCCATAATAAGGTGGTGAGGACATTCAGATAGTGGCAATGTCTTTTTGATGCCCAAAGGAATGCTAGTGAGTTTTCTTACCATATACATTGGTCAAATCAAGCAGTATGCCGGAAGACGTCTTTTTTTTTCTTCTTTCGTCTCGGCAATGCAGAGAAAATCTGATATGAAACACTGCCACTGCTGGTCATTCAGTATAATCTGCAGATGGAAAAGTCCACTGTTAGTGCATTTACTATAACAATTAGAAACAATCTTGATTTTAATAAAGCTTAAACAGATAAGTACTATGGAGTCTGTATTGTGAAAATCAACAGCTCATTAGAAATGAAAATCTCAATTTGAGTTTTTAACCTCGCATACTTCTCTGAATCCCATGCCTCACTTGCTAACACTGTAAACTATAGCACGCACATTAGGACATAGATAAATTGGTCTTTTTGCCAGCCAAGTGCAGGATACCCTTCTCACTTCATTTGTTTTAGGATATGGTACACCAGTAGCAATTATGTCAGCTGACAAGTTGAGAGAGGAAGGATTATGCTACAGTTAGTGGGAATAATAAAATCTATGAATAGCATATTCACCATCTTCATTTTAGCCAATTCCCACCAGTTCAGCAATAGTAAAGTCAAAACTCTTATGCTCAAACTTACGTTCAAACTTACGTTCATACAAATTTAGAAGTCTAAAAAAATGCCCTAATTTCTTTCATTTCACAATCTTAGTTTTCAGCTGGGCATCCTGCCTACCCTTCTACTCATTTCAATACCAAGATAAATGAATTCCATTGCTTGCTAGGCAACCGAGTGGCTCTCATGTCAGACGACATCTTGCTTAAGCTTTATGATGTCAGGGCACCACTGGACAAAATGTCCTGGTTGAAGGTGACACAGGAGGATGAGAGATCAGCAATTATGCAGTGGGTTACTATCTCTATTCATGATTGCAAGGCAACTAGGAGGTGGAATGGTAAAGGACTGAACCAGTAAAAGCACTGGGGCCTTTTTGAAAGCGGGATGGAGATACCAAAACAGAGATTATCCTTAATCCCTCGTGAGGATCACACTCAAACATACAGAGTGCAGGGGAAGAGGTTAACTGATCTTCCGTCCGTCAGAAAGTAAGACTATCGTTCGAAAGTAAGATAGTACATTCCAGACTCAAAGGCAGCAATTTCCTCAGATGGAATATTGCGAGCACCAGAATCTAAAGCAGGCTTTGGTAGTCTTGGAGGCAGTCAGTCTTTTAGTAACTATCATGACCAACACAACGTGATCCATATTACTTCCATCTTGACAGAAATGATATTCAAGTACAGGCCCCCATAATAAGGTGGTGAGGACATTCAGATAGTGGCAATGTCTTTTTGATGCCCAAAGGAATGCTAGTGAGTTTTCTTACCATATACATTGGTCAAATCAAGCAGTATGCCGGAAGACGTCTTTTTTTTTCTTCTTTCGTCTCGGCAATGCAGAGAAAATCTGATATGAAACACTGCCACTGCTGGTCATTCAGTATAATCTGCAGATGGAAAAGTCCACTGTTAGTGCATTTACTATAACAATTAGAAACAATCTTGATTTTAATAAAGCTTAAACAGATAAGTACTATGGAGTCTGTATTGTGAAAATCAACAGCTCATTAGAAATTAAAATCTCAATTTGAGTTTTTAACCTCGCATACTTCTCTGAATCCCATGCCTCACTTGCTAACACTGTAAACTATAGCACGCACATTAGGACATAGATAAATTGGTCTTTTTGCCAGCCAAGTGCAGGATACCCTTCTCACTTCATTTGTTTTAGGATATGGTACACCAGTAGCAATTATGTCAGCTGACAAGTTGAGAGAGGAAGGATTATGCTACAGTTAGTGGGAATAATAAAATCTATGAATAGCATATTCACCATCTTCATTTTAGCCAATTCCCACCAGTTCAGCAATAGTAAAGTCAAAACTCTTATGCTCAAACTTACGTTCAAACTTACGTTCATACAAATTTAGAAGTCTAAAAAAATGCCCTAATTTCTTTCATTTCACAATCTTAGTTTTCAGCTGGGCTTCCTGCCTACCCTTCTACTCATTTCAATACCAAGATAAATGAATTCCATTGCTTGCTAGGCAACCGAGTGGCTCTCATGTCAGACGACATCTTGCTTAAGCTTTATGATGTCAGGGCACCACTGGACAAAATGTCCTGGTTGAAGGTGACACAGGAGGATGAGAGATCAGCAATTATGCAGTGGGTTACTATCTCTATTCATGATTGCAAGGCAACTAGGAGGTGGAATGGTAAAGGACTGAACCAGTAAAAGCACTGGGGCCTTTTTGAAAGCGGGATGGAGATACCAAAACAGAGATTATCCTTAATCCCTCGTGAGGATCACACTCAAACATACAGAGTGCAGGGGAAGAGGTTAACTGATCTTCCGTCCGTCAGAAAGTAAGACTATCGTTCGAAAGTAAGATAGTACATTCCAGACTCAAAGGCAGCAATTTCCTCGGATGGAATATTGCGAGCACCAGAATCTAAAGCAGGCTTTGGTAGTCTTGGAGGCAGTCAGTCTTTTAGTAACTATCATGACCAACACAACGTGATCCATATTACTTCCATCTTGACAGAAATGATATTCAAGTACAGGCCCCCACAATAAGGTGGTGAGGACATTCAGATAGTGGCAATGTCTTTTTGATGCCCAAAGGAATGCTAGTGAGTTTTCTTACCATATACATTGGTCAAATCAAGCAGTATGCCGGAAGACGTCTTTTTTTTTCTTCTTTCGTCTCGGCAATGCAGAGAAAATCTGATATGAAACACTGCCACTGCTGGTCATTCAGTATAATCTGCAGATGGAAAAGTCCACTGTTAGTGCATTTACTATAACAATTAGAAACAATCTTGATTTTAATAAAGCTTAAACAGATAAGTACTATGGAGTCTGTATTGTGAAAATCAACAGCTCATTAGAAATGAAAATCTCAATTTGAGTTTTTAACCTCGCATACTTCTCTGAATCCCATGCCTCACTTGCTAACACTGTAAACTATAGCACGCACATTAGGACATAGATAAATTGGTCTTTTTGCCAGCCAAGTGCAGGATACCCTTCTCACTTCATTTGTTTTAGGATATGGTACACCAGTAGCAATTATGTCAGCTGACAAGTTGAGAGAGGAAGGATTATGCTACAGTTAGTGGGAATAATAAAATCTATGAATAGCATATTCACCATCTTCATTTTAGCCAATTCCCACCAGTTCAGCAATAGTAAAGTCAAAACTCTTATGCTCAAACTTACGTTCAAACTTACGTTCATACAAATTTAGAAGTCTAAAAAAATGCCCTAATTTCTTTCATTTCACAATCTTAGTTTTCAGCTGGGCTTCCTGCCTACCCTTCTACTCATTTCAATACCAAGATAAATGAATTCCATTGCTTGCTAGGCAACCGAGTGGCTCTCATGTCAGACGACATCTTGCTTAAGCTTTATGATGTCAGGGCACCACTGGACAAAATGTCCTGGTTGAAGGTGACACAGGAGGATGAGAGATCAGCAATTATGCAGTGGGTTACTATCTCTATTCATGATTGCAAGGCAACTAGGAGGTGGAATGGTAAAGGACTGAACCAGTAAAAGCACTGGGGCCTTTTTGAAAGCGGGATGGAGATACCAAAACAGAGATTATCCTTAATCCCTCGTGAGGATCACACTCAAACATACAGAGTGCAGGGGAAGAGGTTAACTGATCTTCCGTCCGTCAGAAAGTAAGACTATCGTTCGAAAGTAAGATAGTACATTCCAGACTCAAAGGCAGCAATTTCCTCGGATGGAATATTGCGAGCACCAGAATCTAAAGCAGGCTTTGGTAGTCTTGGAGGCAGTCAGTCTTTTAGTAACTATCATGACCAACACAACGTGATCCATATTACTTCCATCTTGACAGAAATGATATTCAAGTACAGGCCCCCACAATAAGGTGGTGAGGACATTCAGATAGTGGCAATGTCTTTTTGATGCCCAAAGGAATGCTAGTGAGTTTTCTTACCATATACATTGGTCAAATCAAGCAGTATGCCGGAAGACGTCTTTTTTTTTCTTCTTTCGTCTCGGCAATGCAGAGAAAATCTGATATGAAACACTGCCACTGCTGGTCATTCAGTATAATCTGCAGATGGAAAAGTCCACTGTTAGTGCATTTACTATAACAATTAGAAACAATCTTGATTTTAATAAAGCTTAAACAGATAAGTACTATGGAGTCTGTATTGTGAAAATCAACAGCTCATTAGAAATTAAAATCTCAATTTGAGTTTTTAACCTCGCATACTTCTCTGAATCCCATGCCTCACTTGCCAACACTGTAAACTATAGCACGCACATTAGGACATAGATAAATTGGTCTTTTTGCCAGCCAAGTGCAGGATACCCTTCTCACTTCATTTGTTTTAGGATATGGTACACCAGTAGCAATTATGTCAGCTGACAAGTTGAGAGAGGAAGGATTATGCTACAGTTAGTGGGAATAATAAAATCTATGAATAGCATATTCACCATCTTCATTTTAGCCAATTCCCACCAGTTCAGCAATAGTAAAGTCAAAACTCTTATGCTCAAACTTACGTTCATACAAATTTAGAAGTCTAAAAAAATGCCCTAATTTCTTTCATTTCACAATCTTAGTTTTCAGCTGGGCATCCTGCCTACCCTTCTACTCATTTCAATACCAAGATAAATGAATTCCATTGCTTGCTAGGCAACGGAGTGGCTCTCATGTCAGACGACATCTTGCTTAAGCTTTATGATGTCAGGGCACCACTGGACAAAATGTCCTGGTTGAAGGTGACACAGGAGGATGAGAGATCAGCAATTATGCAGTGGGTTACTATCTCTATTCATGATTGCAAGGCAACTAGGAGGTGGAATGGTAAAGGACTGAACCAGTAAAAGCACTTGGGCCTTTTTGAAAGCGGGATGGAGATACCAAAACAGAGATTATCCTTAATCCCTCGTGAGGATCACACTCAAACATACAGAGTGCAGGGGAAGAGGTTAACTGATCTTCCGTCCGTCAGAAAGTAAGACTATCGTTCGAAAGTAAGATAGTACATTCCAGACTCAAAGGCAGCAATTTCCTCAGATGGAATATTGCGAGCACCAGAATCTAAAGCAGGCTTTGGTAGTCTTGGAGGCAGTCAGTCTTTTAGTAACTATCATGACCAACACAACGTGATCCATATTACTTCCATCTTGACAGAAATGATATTCAAGTACAGGCCCCCATAATAAGGTGGTGAGGACATTCAGATAGTGGCAATGTCTTTTTGATGCCCAAAGGAATGCTAGTGAGTTTTCTTACCATATACATTGGTCAAATCAAGCAGTATGCCGGAAGACGTCTTTTTTTTTCTTCTTTCGTCTCGGCAATGCAGAGAAAATCTGATATGAAACACTGCCACTGCTGGTCATTCAGTATAATCTGCAGATGGAAAAGTCCACTGTTAGTGCATTTACTATAACAATTAGAAACAATCTTGATTTTAATAAAGCTTAAACAGATAAGTACTATGGAGTCTGTATTGTGAAAATCAACAGCTCATTAGAAATGAAAATCTCAATTTGAGTTTTTAACCTCGCATACTTCTCTGAATCCCATGCCTCACTTGCTAACACTGTAAACTATAGCACGCACATTAGGACATAGATAAATTGGTCTTTTTGCCAGCCAAGTGCAGGATACCCTTCTCACTTCATTTGTTTTAGGATATGGTACACCAGTAGCAATTATGTCAGCTGACAAGTTGAGAGAGGAAGGATTATGCTACAGTTAGTGGGAATAATAAAATCTATGAATAGCATATTCACCATCTTCATTTTAGCCAATTCCCACCAGTTCAGCAATAGTAAAGTCAAAACTCTTATGCTCAAACTTACGTTCATACAAATTTAGAAGTCTAAAAAAATGCCCTAATTTCTTTCATTTCACAATCTTAGTTTTCAGCTGGGCATCCTGCCTACCCTTCTACTCATTTCAATACCAAGATAAATGAATTCCATTGCTTGCTAGGCAACCGAGTGGCTCTCATGTCAGACGACATCTTGCTTAAGCTTTATGATGTCAGGGCACCACTGGACAAAATGTCCTGGTTGAAGGTGACACAGGAGGATGAGAGATCAGCAATTATGCAGTGGGTTACTATCTCTATTCATGATTGCAAGGCAACTAGGAGGTGGAATGGTAAAGGACTGAACCAGTAAAAGCACTGGGGCCTTTTTGAAAGCGGGATGGAGATACCAAAACAGAGATTATCCTTAATCCCTCGTGAGGATCACACTCAAACATACAGAGTGCAGGGGAAGAGGTTAACTGATCTTCCGTCCGTCAGAAAGTAAGACTATCGTTCGAAAGTAAGATAGTACATTCCAGACTCAAAGGCAGCAATTTCCTCGGATGGAATATTGCGAGCACCAGAATCTAAAGCAGGCTTTGGTAGTCTTTGAGGCAGTCAGTCTTTTAGTAACTATAATGACCAACACAACGTGATCCATATTACTTCCATCTTGACAGAAATGATATTCAAGTACAGGCCCCCACAATAAGGTGGTGAGGACATTCAGATAGTGGCAATGTCTTTTTGATGCCCAAAGGAATGCTAGTGAGTTTTCTTACCATATACATTGGTCAAATCAAGCAGTATGCCGGAAGACGTCTTTTTTTTTTCTTCTTTCGTCTCGGCAATGCAGAGAAAATCTGATATGAAACACTGCCACTGCTGGTCATTCAGTATAATCTGCAGATGGAAAAGTCCACTGTTAGTGCATTTACTATAACAATTAGAAACAATCTTGATTTTAATAAAGCTTAAACAGATAAGTACTATGGAGTCTGTATTGTGAAAATCAACAGCTCATTAGAAATTAAAATCTCAATTTGAGTTTTTAACCTCGCATACTTCTCTGAATCCCATGCCTCACTTGCCAACACTGTAAACTATAGCACGCACATTAGGACATAGATAAATTGGTCTTTTTGCCAGCCAAGTGCAGGATACCCTTCTCACTTCATTTGTTTTAGGATATGGTACACCAGTAGCAATTATGTCAGCTGACAAGTTGAGAGAGGAAGGATTATGCTACAGTTAGTGGGAATAATAAAATCTATGAATAGCATATTCACCATCTTCATTTTAGCCAATTCCCACCAGTTCAGCAATAGTAAAGTCAAAACTCTTATGCTCAAACTTACGTTCATACAAATTTAGAAGTCTAAAAAAATGCCCTAATTTCTTTCATTTCACAATCTTAGTTTTCAGCTGGGCATCCTGCCTACCCTTCTACTCATTTCAATACCAAGATAAATGAATTCCATTGCTTGCTAGGCAACGGAGTGGCTCTCATGTCAGACGACATCTTGCTTAAGCTTTATGATGTCAGGGCACCACTGGACAAAATGTCCTGGTTGAAGGTGACACAGGAGGATGAGAGATCAGCAATTATGCAGTGGGTTACTATCTCTATTCATGATTGCAAGGCAACTAGGAGGTGGAATGGTAAAGGACTGAACCAGTAAAAGCACTGGGGCCTTTTTGAAAGCGGGATGGAGATACCAAAACAGAGATTATCCTTAATCCCTCGTGAGGATCACACTCAAACATACAGAGTGCAGGGGAAGAGGTTAACTGATCTTCCGTCCGTCAGAAAGTAAGACTATCGTTCGAAAGTAAGATAGTACATTCCAGACTCAAAGGCAGCAATTTCCTCAGATGGAATATTGCGAGCACCAGAATCTAAAGCAGGCTTTGGTAGTCTTGGAGGCAGTCAGTCTTTTAGTAACTATCATGACCAACACAACGTGATCCATATTACTTCCATCTTGACAGAAATGATATTCAAGTACAGGCCCCCATAATAAGGTGGTGAGGACATTCAGATAGTGGCAATGTCTTTTTGATGCCCAAAGGAATGCTAGTGAGTTTTCTTACCATATACATTGGTCAAATCAAGCAGTATGCCGGAAGACGTCTTTTTTTTTCTTCTTTCGTCTCGGCAATGCAGAGAAAATCTGATATGAAACACTGCCACTGCTGGTCATTCAGTATAATCTGCAGATGGAAAAGTCCACTGTTAGTGCATTTACTATAACAATTAGAAACAATCTTGATTTTAATAAAGCTTAAACAGATAAGTACTATGGAGTCTGTATTGTGAAAATCAACAGCTCATTAGAAATGAAAATCTCAATTTGAGTTTTTAACCTCGCATACTTCTCTGAATCCCATGCCTCACTTGCTAACACTGTAAACTATAGCACGCACATTAGGACATAGATAAATTGGTCTTTTTGCCAGCCAAGTGCAGGATACCCTTCTCACTTCATTTGTTTTAGGATATGGTACACCAGTAGCAATTATGTCAGCTGACAAGTTGAGAGAGGAAGGATTATGCTACAGTTAGTGGGAATAATAAAATCTATGAATAGCATATTCACCATCTTCATTTTAGCCAATTCCCACCAGTTCAGCAATAGTAAAGTCAAAACTCTTATGCTCAAACTTACGTTCATACAAATTTAGAAGTCTAAAAAAATGCCCTAATTTCTTTCATTTCACAATCTTAGTTTTCAGCTGGGCATCCTGCCTACCCTTCTACTCATTTCAATACCAAGATAAATGAATTCCATTGCTTGCTAGGCAACCGAGTGGCTCTCATGTCAGACGACATCTTGCTTAAGCTTTATGATGTCAGGGCACCACTGGACAAAATGTCCTGGTTGAAGGTGACACAGGAGGATGAGAGATCAGCAATTATGCAGTGGGTTACTATCTCTATTCATGATTGCAAGGCAACTAGGAGGTGGAATGGTAAAGGACTGAACCAGTAAAAGCACTGGGGCCTTTTTGAAAGCGGGATGGAGATACCAAAACAGAGATTATCCTTAATCCCTCGTGAGGATCACACTCAAACATACAGAGTGCAGGGGAAGAGGTTAACTGATCTTCCGTCCGTCAGAAAGTAAGACTATCGTTCGAAAGTAAGATAGTACATTCCAGACTCAAAGGCAGCAATTTCCTCGGATGGAATATTGCGAGCACCAGAATCTAAAGCAGGCTTTGGTAGTCTTTGAGGCAGTCAGTCTTTTAGTAACTATCATGACCAACACAACGTGATCCATATTACTTCCATCTTGACAGAAATGATATTCAAGTACAGGCCCCCACAATAAGGTGGTGAGGACATTCAGATAGTGGCAATGTCTTTTTGATGCCCAAAGGAATGCTAGTGAGTTTTCTTACCATATACATTGGTCAAATCAAGCAGTATGCCGGAAGACGTCTTTTTTTTTTCTTCTTTCGTCTCGGCAATGCAGAGAAAATCTGATATGAAACACTGCCACTGCTGGTCATTCAGTATAATCTGCAGATGGAAAAGTCCACTGTTAGTGCATTTACTATAACAATTAGAAACAATCTTGATTTTAATAAAGCTTAAACAGATAAGTACTATGGAGTCTGTATTGTGAAAATCAACAGCTCATTAGAAATTAAAATCTCAATTTGAGTTTTTAACCTCGCATACTTCTCTGAATCCCATGCCTCACTTGCTAACACTGTAAACTATAGCACGCACATTAGGACATAGATAAATTGGTCTTTTTGCCAGCCAAGTGCAGGATACCCTTCTCACTTCATTTGTTTTAGGATATGGTACACCAGTAGCAATTATGTCAGCTGACAAGTTGAGAGAGGAAGGATTATGCTACAGTTAGTGGGAATAATAAAATCTATGAATAGCATATTCACCATCTTCATTTTAGCCAATTCCCACCAGTTCAGCAATAGTAAAGTCAAAACTCTTATGCTCAAACTTACGTTCAAACTTACGTTCATACAAATTTAGAAGTCTAAAAAAATGCCCTAATTTCTTTCATTTCACAATCTTAGTTTTCAGCTGGGCTTCCTGCCTACCCTTCTACTCATTTCAATACCAAGATAAATGAATTCCATTGCTTGCTAGGCAACCGAGGGCCCTCATGTCAGACGACATCTTGCTTAAGCTTTATGATGTCAGGGCACCACTGGACAAAATGTCCTGGTTGAAGGTGACACAGGAGGATGAGAGATCAGCAATTATGCAGTGGGTTACTATCTCTATTCATGATTGCAAGGCAACTAGGAGGTGGAATGGTAAAGGACTGAACCAGTAAAAGCACTGGGGCCTTTTTGAAAGCGGGATGGAGATACCAAAACAGAGATTATCCTTAATCCCTCGTGAGGATCACACTCAAACATACAGAGTGCAGGGGAAGAGGTTAACTGATCTTCCGTCCGTCAGAAAGTAAGACTATCGTTCGAAAGTAAGATAGTACATTCCAGACTCAAAGGCAGCAATTTCCTCGGATGGAATATTGCGAGCACCAGAATCTAAAGCAGGCTTTGGTAGTCTTGGAGGCAGTCAGTCTTTTAGTAACTATCATGACCAACACAACGTGATCCATATTACTTCCATCTTGACAGAAATGATATTCAAGTACAGGCCCCCACAATAAGGTGGTGAGGACATTCAGATAGTGGCAATGTCTTTTTGATGCCCAAAGGAATGCTAGTGAGTTTTCTTACCATATACATTGGTCAAATCAAGCAGTATGCCGGAAGACGTCTTTTTTTTTCTTCTTTCGTCTCGGCAATGCAGAGAAAATCTGATATGAAACACTGCCACTGCTGGTCATTCAGTATAATCTGCAGATGGAAAAGTCCACTGTTAGTGCATTTACTATAACAATTAGAAACAATCTTGATTTTAATAAAGCTTAAACAGATAAGTACTATGGAGTCTGTATTGTGAAAATCAACAGCTCATTAGAAATTAAAATCTCAATTTGAGTTTTTAACCTCGCATACTTCTCTGAATCCCATGCCTCACTTGCCAACACTGTAAACTATAGCACGCACATTAGGACATAGATAAATTGGTCTTTTTGCCAGCCAAGTGCAGGATACCCTTCTCACTTCATTTGTTTTAGGATATGGTACACCAGTAGCAATTATGTCAGCTGACAAGTTGAGAGAGGAAGGATTATGCTACAGTTAGTGGGAATAATAAAATCTATGAATAGCATATTCACCATCTTCATTTTAGCCAATTCCCACCAGTTCAGCAATAGTAAAGTCAAAACTCTTATGCTCAAACTTACGTTCATACAAATTTAGAAGTCTAAAAAAATGCCCTAATTTCTTTCATTTCACAATCTTAGTTTTCAGCTGGGCATCCTGCCTACCCTTCTACTCATTTCAATACCAAGATAAATGAATTCCATTGCTTGCTAGGCAACGGAGTGGCTCTCATGTCAGACGACATCTTGCTTAAGCTTTATGATGTCAGGGCACCACTGGACAAAATGTCCTGGTTGAAGGTGACACAGGAGGATGAGAGATCAGCAATTATGCAGTGGGTTACTATCTCTATTCATGATTGCAAGGCAACTAGGAGGTGGAATGGTAAAGGACTGAACCAGTAAAAGCACTGGGGCCTTTTTGAAAGCGGGATGGAGATACCAAAACAGAGATTATCCTTAATCCCTCGTGAGGATCACACTCAAACATACAGAGTGCAGGGGAAGAGGTTAACTGATCTTCCGTCCGTCAGAAAGTAAGACTATCGTTCGAAAGTAAGATAGTACATTCCAGACTCAAAGGCAGCAATTTCCTCAGATGGAATATTGCGAGCACCAGAATCTAAAGCAGGCTTTGGTAGTCTTGGAGGCAGTCAGTCTTTTAGTAACTATCATGACCAACACAACGTGATCCATATTACTTCCATCTTGACAGAAATGATATTCAAGTACAGGCCCCCACAATAAGGTGGTGAGGACATTCAGATAGTGGCAATGTCTTTTTGATGCCCAAAGGAATGCTAGTGAGTTTTCTTACCATATACATTGGTCAAATCAAGCAGTATGCCGGAAGACGTCTTTTTTTTTCTTCTTTCGTCTCGGCAATGCAGAGAAAATCTGATATGAAACACTGCCACTGCTGGTCATTCAGTATAATCTGCAGATGGAAAAGTCCACTGTTAGTGCATTTACTATAACAATTAGAAACAATCTTGATTTTAATAAAGCTTAAACAGATAAGTACTATGGAGTCTGTATTGTGAAAATCAACAGCTCATTAGAAATTAAAATCTCAATTTGAGTTTTTAACCTCGCATACTTCTCTGAATCCCATGCCTCACTTGCTAACACTGTAAACTATAGCACGCACATTAGGACATAGATAAATTGGTCTTTTTGCCAGCCAAGTGCAGGATACCCTTCTCACTTCATTTGTTTTAGGATATGGTACACCAGTAGCAATTATGTCAGCTGACAAGTTGAGAGAGGAAGGATTATGCTACAGTTAGTGGGAATAATAAAATCTATGAATAGCATATTCACCATCTTCATTTTAGCCAATTCCCACCAGTTCAGCAATAGTAAAGTCAAAACTCTTATGCTCAAACTTACGTTCATACAAATTTAGAAGTCTAAAAAAACGCCCTAATTTCTTTCATTTCACAATCTTAGTTTTCAGCTGGGCATCCTGCCTACCCTTCTACTCATTTCAATACCAAGATAAATGAATTCCATTGCTTGCTAGGCAACCGAGTGGCTCTCATGTCAGACGACATCTTGCTTAAGCTTTATGATGTCAGGGCACCACTGGACAAAATGTCCTGGTTGAAGGTGACACAGGAGGATGAGAGATCAGCAATTATGCAGTGGGTTACTATCTCTATTCATGATTGCAAGGCAACTAGGAGGTGGAATGGTAAAGGACTGAACCAGTAAAAGCACTGGGGCCTTTTTGAAAGCGGGATGGAGATACCAAAACAGAGATTATCCTTAATCCCTCGTGAGGATCACACTCAAACATACAGAGTGCAGGGGAAGAGGTTAACTGATCTTCCGTCCGTCAGAAAGTAAGACTATCGTTCGAAAGTAAGATAGTACATTCCAGACTCAAAGGCAGCAATTTCCTCAGATGGAATATTGCGAGCACCAGAATCTAAAGCAGGCTTTGGTAGTCTTGGAGGCAGTCAGTCTTTTAGTAACTATCATGACCAACACAACGTGATCCATATTACTTCCATCTTGACAGAAATGATATTCAAGTACAGGCCCCCATAATAAGGTGGTGAGGACATTCAGATAGTGGCAATGTCTTTTTGATGCCCAAAGGAATGCTAGTGAGTTTTCTTACCATATACATTGGTCAAATCAAGCAGTATGCCGGAAGACGTCTTTTTTTTTCTTCTTTCGTCTCGGCAATGCAGAGAAAATCTGATATGAAACACTGCCACTGCTGGTCATTCAGTATAATCTGCAGATGGAAAAGTCCACTGTTAGTGCATTTACTATAACAATTAGAAACAATCTTGATTTTAATAAAGCTTAAACAGATAAGTACTATGGAGTCTGTATTGTGAAAATCAACAGCTCATTAGAAATTAAAATCTCAATTTGAGTTTTTAACCTCGCATACTTCTCTGAATCCCATGCCTCACTTGCTAACACTGTAAACTATAGCACGCACATTAGGACATAGATAAATTGGTCTTTTTGCCAGCCAAGTGCAGGATACCCTTCTCACTTCATTTGTTTTAGGATATGGTACACCAGTAGCAATTATGTCAGCTGACAAGTTGAGAGAGGAAGGATTATGCTACAGTTAGTGGGAATAATAAAATCTATGAATAGCATATTCACCATCTTCATTTTAGCCAATTCCCACCAGTTCAGCAATAGTAAAGTCAAAACTCTTATGCTCAAACTTACGTTCAAACTTACGTTCATACAAATTTAGAAGTCTAAAAAAATGCCCTAATTTCTTTCATTTCACAATCTTAGTTTTCAGCTGGGCTTCCTGCCTACCCTTCTACTCATTTCAATACCAAGATAAATGAATTCCATTGCTTGCTAGGCAACCGAGTGGCTCTCATGTCAGACGACATCTTGCTTAAGCTTTATGATGTCAGGGCACCACTGGACAAAATGTCCTGGTTGAAGGTGACACAGGAGGATGAGAGATCAGCAATTATGCAGTGGGTTACTATCTCTATTCATGATTGCAAGGCAACTAGGAGGTGGAATGGTAAAGGACTGAACCAGTAAAAGCACTGGGGCCTTTTTGAAAGCGGGATGGAGATACCAAAACAGAGATTATCCTTAATCCCTCGTGAGGATCACACTCAAACATACAGAGTGCAGGGGAAGAGGTTAACTGATCTTCCGTCCGTCAGAAAGTAAGACTATCGTTCGAAAGTAAGATAGTACATTCCAGACTCAAAGGCAGCAATTTCCTCGGATGGAATATTGCGAGCACCAGAATCTAAAGCAGGCTTTGGTAGTCTTGGAGGCAGTCAGTCTTTTAGTAACTATCATGACCAACACAACGTGATCCATATTACTTCCATCTTGACAGAAATGATATTCAAGTACAGGCCCCCACAATAAGGTGGTGAGGACATTCAGATAGTGGCAATGTCTTTTTGATGCCCAAAGGAATGCTAGTGAGTTTTCTTACCATATACATTGGTCAAATCAAGCAGTATGCCGGAAGACGTCTTTTTTTTTCTTCTTTCGTCTCGGCAATGCAGAGAAAATCTGATATGAAACACTGCCACTGCTGGTCATTCAGTATAATCTGCAGATGGAAAAGTCCACTGTTAGTGCATTTACTATAACAATTAGAAACAATCTTGATTTTAATAAAGCTTAAACAGATAAGTACTATGGAGTCTGTATTGTGAAAATCAACAGCTCATTAGAAATGAAAATCTCAATTTGAGTTTTTAACCTCGCATACTTCTCTGAATCCCATGCCTCACTTGCTAACACTGTAAACTATAGCACGCACATTAGGACATAGATAAATTGGTCTTTTTGCCAGCCAAGTGCAGGATACCCTTCTCACTTCATTTGTTTTAGGATATGGTACACCAGTAGCAATTATGTCAGCTGACAAGTTGAGAGAGGAAGGATTATGCTACAGTTAGTGGGAATAATAAAATCTATGAATAGCATATTCACCATCTTCATTTTAGCCAATTCCCACCAGTTCAGCAATAGTAAAGTCAAAACTCTTATGCTCAAACTTACGTTCAAACTTACGTTCATACAAATTTAGAAGTCTAAAAAAATGCCCTAATTTCTTTCATTTCACAATCTTAGTTTTCAGCTGGGCTTCCTGCCTACCCTTCTACTCATTTCAATACCAAGATAAATGAATTCCATTGCTTGCTAGGCAACCGAGTGGCTCTCATGTCAGACGACATCTTGCTTAAGCTTTATGATGTCAGGGCACCACTGGACAAAATGTCCTGGTTGAAGGTGACACAGGAGGATGAGAGATCAGCAATTATGCAGTGGGTTACTATCTCTATTCATGATTGCAAGGCAACTAGGAGGTGGAATGGTAAAGGACTGAACCAGTAAAAGCACTGGGGCCTTTTTGAAAGCGGGATGGAGATACCAAAACAGAGATTATCCTTAATCCCTCGTGAGGATCACACTCAAACATACAGAGTGCAGGGGAAGAGGTTAACTGATCTTCCGTCCGTCAGAAAGTAAGACTATCGTTCGAAAGTAAGATAGTACATTCCAGACTCAAAGGCAGCAATTTCCTCGGATGGAATATTGCGAGCACCAGAATCTAAAGCAGGCTTTGGTAGTCTTGGAGGCAGTCAGTCTTTTAGTAACTATCATGACCAACACAACGTGATCCATATTACTTCCATCTTGACAGAAATGATATTCAAGTACAGGCCCCCACAATAAGGTGGTGAGGACATTCAGATAGTGGCAATGTCTTTTTGATGCCCAAAGGAATGCTAGTGAGTTTTCTTACCATATACATTGGTCAAATCAAGCAGTATGCCGGAAGACGTCTTTTTTTTTCTTCTTTCGTCTCGGCAATGCAGAGAAAATCTGATATGAAACACTGCCACTGCTGGTCATTCAGTATAATCTGCAGATGGAAAAGTCCACTGTTAGTGCATTTACTATAACAATTAGAAACAATCTTGATTTTAATAAAGCTTAAACAGATAAGTACTATGGAGTCTGTATTGTGAAAATCAACAGCTCATTAGAAATGAAAATCTCAATTTGAGTTTTTAACCTCGCATACTTCTCTGAATCCCATGCCTCACTTGCTAACACTGTAAACTATAGCACGCACATTAGGACATAGATAAATTGGTCTTTTTGCCAGCCAAGTGCAGGATACCCTTCTCACTTCATTTGTTTTAGGATATGGTACACCAGTAGCAATTATGTCAGCTGACAAGTTGAGAGAGGAAGGATTATGCTACAGTTAGTGGGAATAATAAAATCTATGAATAGCATATTCACCATCTTCATTTTAGCCAATTCCCACCAGTTCAGCAATAGTAAAGTCAAAACTCTTATGCTCAAACTTACGTTCATACAAATTTAGAAGTCTAAAAAAATGCCCTAATTTCTTTCATTTCACAATCTTAGTTTTCAGCTGGGCATCCTGCCTACCCTTCTACTCATTTCAATACCAAGATAAATGAATTCCATTGCTTGCTAGGCAACCGAGTGGCTCTCATGTCAGACGACATCTTGCTTAAGCTTTATGATGTCAGGGCACCACTGGACAAAATGTCCTGGTTGAAGGTGACACAGGAGGATGAGAGATCAGCAATTATGCAGTGGGTTACTATCTCTATTCATGATTGCAAGGCAACTAGGAGGTGGAATGGTAAAGGACTGAACCAGTAAAAGCACTGGGGCCTTTTTGAAAGCGGGATGGAGATACCAAAACAGAGATTATCCTTAATCCCTCGTGAGGATCACACTCAAACATACAGAGTGCAGGGGAAGAGGTTAACTGATCTTCCGTCCGTCAGAAAGTAAGACTATCATTCGAAAGTAAGATAGTACATTCCAGACTCAAAGGCAGCAATTTCCTCGGATGGAATATTGCGAGCACCAGAATCTAAAGCAGGCTTTGGTAGTCTTTGAGGCAGTCAGTCTTTTAGTAACTATCATGACCAACACAACGTGATCCATATTACTTCCATCTTGACAGAAATGATATTCAAGTACAGGCCCCCACAATAAGGTGGTGAGGACATTCAGATAGTGGCAATGTCTTTTTGATGCCCAAAGGAATGCTAGTGAGTTTTCTTACCATATACATTGGTCAAATCAAGCAGTATGCCGGAAGACGTCTTTTTTTTTTCTTCTTTCGTCTCGGCAATGCAGAGAAAATCTGATATGAAACACTGCCACTGCTGGTCATTCAGTATAATCTGCAGATGGAAAAGTCCACTGTTAGTGCATTTACTATAACAATTAGAAACAATCTTGATTTTAATAAAGCTTAAACAGATAAGTACTATGGAGTCTGTATTGTGAAAATCAACAGCTCATTAGAAATGAAAATCTCAATTTGAGTTTTTAACCTCGCATACTTCTCTGAATCCCATGCCTCACTTGCTAACACTGTAAACTATAGCACGCACATTAGGACATAGATAAATTGGTCTTTTTGCCAGCCAAGTGCAGGATACCCTTCTCACTTCATTTGTTTTAGGATATGGTACACCAGTAGCAATTATGTCAGCTGACAAGTTGAGAGAGGAAGGATTATGCTACAGTTAGTGGGAATAATAAAATCTATGAATAGCATATTCACCATCTTCATTTTAGCCAATTCCCACCAGTTCAGCAATAGTAAAGTCAAAACTCTTATGCTCAAACTTACGTTCAAACTTACGTTCATACAAATTTAGAAGTCTAAAAAAATGCCCTAATTTCTTTCATTTCACAATCTTAGTTTTCAGCTGGGCATCCTGCCTACCCTTCTACTCATTTCAATACCAAGATAAATGAATTCCATTGCTTGCTAGGCAACCGAGTGGCTCTCATGTCAGACGACATCTTGCTTAAGCTTTATGATGTCAGGGCACCACTGGACAAAATGTCCTGGTTGAAGGTGACACAGGAGGATGAGAGATCAGCAATTATGCAGTGGGTTACTATCTCTATTCATGATTGCAAGGCAACTAGGAGGTGGAATGGTAAAGGACTGAACCAGTAAAAGCACTAGGGCCTTTTTGAAAGCGGGATGGAGATACCAAAACAGAGATTATCCTTAATCCCTCGTGAGGATCACACTCAAACATACAGAGTGCAGGGGAAGAGGTTAACTGATCTTCCGTCCGTCAGAAAGTAAGACTATCGTTCGAAAGTAAGATAGTACATTCCAGACTCAAAGGCAGCAATTTCCTCAGATGGAATATTGCGAGCACCAGAATCTAAAGCAGGCTTTGGTAGTCTTGGAGGCAGTCAGTCTTTTAGTAACTATCATGACCAACACAACGTGATCCATATTACTTCCATCTTGACAGAAATGATATTCAAGTACAGGCCCCCATAATAAGGTGGTGAGGACATTCAGATAGTGGCAATGTCTTTTTGATGCCCAAAGGAATGCTAGTGAGTTTTCTTACCATATACATTGGTCAAATCAAGCAGTATGCCGGAAGACGTCTTTTTTTTTCTTCTTTCGTCTCGGCAATGCAGAGAAAATCTGATATGAAACACTGCCACTGCTGGTCATTCAGTATAATCTGCAGATGGAAAAGTCCACTGTTAGAGCATTTACTATAACAATTAGAAACAATCTTGATTTTAATAAAGCTTAAACAGATAAGTACTATGGAGTCTGTATTGTGAAAATCAACAGCTCATTAGAAATTAAAATCTCAATTTGAGTTTTTAACCTTGCATACTTCTCTGAATCCCATGCCTCACTTGCTAACACTGTAAACTATAGCACGCACATTAGGACATAGATAAATTGGTCTTTTTGCCAGCCAAGTGCAGGATACCCTTCTCACTTCATTTGTTTTAGGATATGGTACACCAGTAGCAATTATGTCAGCTGACAAGTTGAGAGAGGAAGGATTATGCTACAGTTAGTGGGAATAATAAAATCTATGAATAGCATATTCACCATCTTCATTTTAGCCAATTCCCACCAGTTCAGCAATAGTAAAGTCAAAACTCTTATGCTCAAACTTACGTTCAAACTTACGTTCATACAAATTTAGAAGTCTAAAAAAATGCCCTAATTTCTTTCATTTCACAATCTTAGTTTTCAGCTGGGCATCCTGCCTACCCTTCTACTCATTTCAATACCAAGATAAATGAATTCCATTGCTTGCTAGGCAACCGAGTGGCTCTCATGTCAGACGACATCTTGCTTAAGCTTTATGATGTCAGGGCACCACTGGACAAAATGTCCTGGTTGAAGGTGACACAGGAGGATGAGAGATCAGCAATTATGCAGTGGGTTACTATCTCTATTCATGATTGCAAGGCAACTAGGAGGTGGAATGGTAAAGGACTGAACCAGTAAAAGCACTGGGGCCTTTTTGAAAGCGGGATGGAGATACCAAAACAGAGATTATCCTTAATCCCTCGTGAGGATCACACTCAAACATACAGAGTGCAGGGGAAGAGGTTAACTGATCTTCCGTCCGTCAGAAAGTAAGACTATCGTTCGAAAGTAAGATAGTACATTCCAGACTCAAAGGCAGCAATTTCCTCAGATGGAATATTGCGAGCACCAGAATCTAAAGCAGGCTTTGGTAGTCTTGGAGGCAGTCAGTCTTTTAGTAACTATCATGACCAACACAACGTGATCCATATTACTTCCATCTTGACAGAAATGATATTCAAGTACAGGCCCCCATAATAAGGTGGTGAGGACATTCAGATAGTGGCAATGTCTTTTTGATGCCCAAAGGAATGCTAGTGAGTTTTCTTACCATATACATTGGTCAAATCAAGCAGTATGCCGGAAGACGTCTTTTTTTTTCTTCTTTCGTCTCGGCAATGCAGAGAAAATCTGATATGAAACACTGCCACTGCTGGTCATTCAGTATAATCTGCAGATGGAAAAGTCCACTGTTAGTGCATTTACTATAACAATTAGAAACAATCTTGATTTTAATAAAGCTTAAACAGATAAGTACTATGGAGTCTGTATTGTGAAAATCAACAGCTCATTAGAAATTAAAATCTCAATTTGAGTTTTTAACCTCGCATACTTCTCTGAATCCCATGCCTCACTTGCTAACACTGTAAACTATAGCACGCACATTAGGACATAGATAAATTGGTCTTTTTGCCAGCCAAGTGCAGGATACCCTTCTCACTTCATTTGTTTTAGGATATGGTACACCAGTAGCAATTATGTCAGCTGACAAGTTGAGAGAGGAAGGATTATGCTACAGTTAGTGGGAATAATAAAATCTATGAATAGCATATTCACCATCTTCATTTTAGCCAATTCCCACCAGTTCAGCAATAGTAAAGTCAAAACTCTTATGCTCAAACTTACGTTCAAACTTACGTTCATACAAATTTAGAAGTCTAAAAAAATGCCCTAATTTCTTTCATTTCACAATCTTAGTTTTCAGCTGGGCTTCCTGCCTACCCTTCTACTCATTTCAATACCAAGATAAATGAATTCCATTGCTTGCTAGGCAACCGAGTGGCTCTCATGTCAGACGACATCTTGCTTAAGCTTTATGATGTCAGGGCACCACTGGACAAAATGTCCTGGTTGAAGGTGACACAGGAGGATGAGAGATCAGCAATTATGCAGTGGGTTACTATCTCTATTCATGATTGCAAGGCAACTAGGAGGTGGAATGGTAAAGGACTGAACCAGTAAAAGCACTGGGGCCTTTTTGAAAGCGGGATGGAGATACCAAAACAGAGATTATCCTTAATCCCTCGTGAGGATCACACTCAAACATACAGAGTGCAGGGGAAGAGGTTAACTGATCTTCCGTCCGTCAGAAAGTAAGACTATCGTTCGAAAGTAAGATAGTACATTCCAGACTCAAAGGCAGCAATTTCCTCGGATGGAATATTGCGAGCACCAGAATCTAAAGCAGGCTTTGGTAGTCTTGGAGGCAGTCAGTCTTTTAGTAACTATCATGACCAACACAACGTGATCCATATTACTTCCATCTTGACAGAAATGATATTCAAGTACAGGCCCCCACAATAAGGTGGTGAGGACATTCAGATAGTGGCAATGTCTTTTTGATGCCCAAAGGAATGCTAGTGAGTTTTCTTACCATATACATTGGTCAAATCAAGCAGTATGCCGGAAGACGTCTTTTTTTTTCTTCTTTCGTCTCGGCAATGCAGAGAAAATCTGATATGAAACACTGCCACTGCTGGTCATTCAGTATAATCTGCAGATGGAAAAGTCCACTGTTAGTGCATTTACTATAACAATTAGAAACAATCTTGATTTTAATAAAGCTTAAACAGATAAGTACTATGGAGTCTGTATTGTGAAAATCAACAGCTCATTAGAAATGAAAATCTCAATTTGAGTTTTTAACCTCGCATACTTCTCTGAATCCCATGCCTCACTTGCTAACACTGTAAACTATAGCACGCACATTAGGACATAGATAAATTGGTCTTTTTGCCAGCCAAGTGCAGGATACCCTTCTCACTTCATTTGTTTTAGGATATGGTACACCAGTAGCAATTATGTCAGCTGACAAGTTGAGAGAGGAAGGATTATGCTACAGTTAGTGGGAATAATAAAATCTATGAATAGCATATTCACCATCTTCATTTTAGCCAATTCCCACCAGTTCAGCAATAGTAAAGTCAAAACTCTTATGCTCAAACTTACGTTCATACAAATTTAGAAGTCTAAAAAAATGCCCTAATTTCTTTCATTTCACAATCTTAGTTTTCAGCTGGGCATCCTGCCTACCCTTCTACTCATTTCAATACCAAGATAAATGAATTCCATTGCTTGCTAGGCAACCGAGTGGCTCTCATGTCAGACGACATCTTGCTTAAGCTTTATGATGTCAGGGCACCACTGGACAAAATGTCCTGGTTGAAGGTGACACAGGAGGATGAGAGATCAGCAATTATGCAGTGGGTTACTATCTCTATTCATGATTGCAAGGCAACTAGGAGGTGGAATGGTAAAGGACTGAACCAGTAAAAGCACTGGGGCCTTTTTGAAAGCGGGATGGAGATACCAAAACAGAGATTATCCTTAATCCCTCGTGAGGATCACACTCAAACATACAGAGTGCAGGGGAAGAGGTTAACTGATCTTCCGTCCGTCAGAAAGTAAGACTATCGTTCGAAAGTAAGATAGTACATTCCAGACTCAAAGGCAGCAATTTCCTCGGATGGAATATTGCGAGCACCAGAATCTAAAGCAGGCTTTGGTAGTCTTTGAGGCAGTCAGTCTTTTAGTAACTATCATGACCAACACAACGTGATCCATATTACTTCCATCTTGACAGAAATGATATTCAAGTACAGGCCCCCACAATAAGGTGGTGAGGACATTCAGATAGTGGCAATGTCTTTTTGATGCCCAAAGGAATGCTAGTGAGTTTTCTTACCATATACATTGGTCAAATCAAGCAGTATGCCGGAAGACGTCTTTTTTTTTTCTTCTTTCGTCTCGGCAATGCAGAGAAAATCTGATATGAAACACTGCCACTGCTGGTCATTCAGTATAATCTGCAGATGGAAAAGTCCACTGTTAGTGCATTTACTATAACAATTAGAAACAATCTTGATTTTAATAAAGCTTAAACAGATAAGTACTATGGAGTCTGTATTGTGAAAATCAACAGCTCATTAGAAATGAAAATCTCAATTTGAGTTTTTAACCTCGCATACTTCTCTGAATCCCATGCCTCACTTGCTAACACTGTAAACTATAGCACGCACATTAGGACATAGATAAATTGGTCTTTTTGCCAGCCAAGTGCAGGATACCCTTCTCACTTCATTTGTTTTAGGATATGGTACACCAGTAGCAATTATGTCAGCTGACAAGTTGAGAGAGGAAGGATTATGCTACAGTTAGTGGGAATAATAAAATCTATGAATAGCATATTCACCATCTTCATTTTAGCCAATTCCCACCAGTTCAGCAATAGTAAAGTCAAAACTCTTATGCTCAAACTTACGTTCATACAAATTTAGAAGTCTAAAAAAATGCCCTAATTTCTTTCATTTCACAATCTTAGTTTTCAGCTGGGCTTCCTGCCTACCCTTCTACTCATTTCAATACCAAGATAAATGAATTCCATTGCTTGCTAGGCAACCGAGTGGCTCTCATGTCAGACGACATCTTGCTTAAGCTTTATGATGTCAGGGCACCACTTCACAAAATGTCCTGGTTGAAGGTGACACAGGAGGATGAGAGATCAGCAATTATGCAGTGGGTTACTATCTCTATTCATGATTGCAAGGCAACTAGGAGGTGGAATGGTAAAGGACTGAACCAGTAAAAGCACTGGGGCCTTTTTGAAAGCCGGATGGAGATACCAAAACAGAGATTATCCTTAATCCCTCGTGAGGATCACACTCAAACATACAGAGTGCAGGGGAAGAGGTTAACTGATCTTCCGTCCGTCAGAAAGTAAGACTATCATTCGAAAGTAAGATAGTACATTCCAGACTCAAAGGCAGCAATTTCCTCGGATGGAATATTGCGAGCACCAGAATCTAAAGCAGGCTTTGGTAGTCTTGGAGGCAGTCAGTCTTTTATTAACTATCATGACCAACACAACGTGATCCATATTACTTCCATCTTGACAGAAATGATATTCAAGTACAGGCCCCCACAATAAGGTGGTGAGGACATTCAGATAGTGGCAATGTCTTTTTGATGCCCAAAGGAATGCTAGTGAGTTTTCTTACCATATACATTGGTCAAATCAAGCAGTATGCCGGAAGACGTCTTTTTTTTTCTTCTTTCGTCTCGGCAATGCAGAGAAAATCTGATATGAAACACTGCCACTGCTGGTCATTCAGTATAATCTGCAGATGGAAAAGTCCACTGTTAGTGCATTTACTATAACAATTAGAAACAATCTTGATTTTAATAAAGCTTAAACAGATAAGTACTATGGAGTCTGTATTGTGAAAATCAACAGCTCATTAGAAATTAAAATCTCAATTTGAGTTTTTAACCTCGCATACTTCTCTGAATCCCATGCCTCACTTGCCAACACTGTAAACTATAGCACGCACATTAGGACATAGATAAATTGGTCTTTTTGCCAGCCAAGTGCAGGATACCCTTCTCACTTCATTTGTTTTAGGATATGGTACACCAGTAGCAATTATGTCAGCTGACAAGTTGAGAGAGGAAGGATTATGCTACAGTTAGTGGGAATAATAAAATCTATGAATAGCATATTCACCATCTTCATTTTAGCCAATTCCCACCAGTTCAGCAATAGTAAAGTCAAAACTCTTATGCTCAAACTTACGTTCATACAAATTTAGAAGTCTAAAAAAATGCCCTAATTTCTTTCATTTCACAATCTTAGTTTTCAGCTGGGCATCCTGCCTACCCTTCTACTCATTTCAATACCAAGATAAATGAATTCCATTGCTTGCTAGGCAACGGAGTGGCTCTCATGTCAGACGACATCTTGCTTAAGCTTTATGATGTCAGGGCACCACTGGACAAAATGTCCTGGTTGAAGGTGACACAGGAGGATGAGAGATCAGCAATTATGCAGTGGGTTACTATCTCTATTCATGATTGCAAGGCAACTAGGAGGTGGAATGGTAAAGGACTGAACCAGTAAAAGCACTGGGGCCTTTTTGAAAGCGGGATGGAGATACCAAAACAGAGATTATCCTTAATCCCTCGTGAGGATCACACTCAAACATACAGAGTGCAGGGGAAGAGGTTAACTGATCTTCCGTCCGTCAGAAAGTAAGACTATCGTTCGAAAGTAAGATAGTACATTCCAGACTCAAAGGCAGCAATTTCCTCAGATGGAATATTGCGAGCACCAGAATCTAAAGCAGGCTTTGGTAGTCTTGGAGGCAGTCAGTCTTTTAGTAACTATCATGACCAACACAACGTGATCCATATTACTTCCATCTTGACAGAAATGATATTCAAGTACAGGCCCCCATAATAAGGTGGTGAGGACATTCAGATAGTGGCAATGTCTTTTTGATGCCCAAAGGAATGCTAGTGAGTTTTCTTACCATATACATTGGTCAAATCAAGCAGTATGCCGGAAGACGTCTTTTTTTTTCTTCTTTCGTCTCGGCAATGCAGAGAAAATCTGATATGAAACACTGCCACTGCTGGTCATTCAGTATAATCTGCAGATGGAAAAGTCCACTGTTAGTGCATTTACTATAACAATTAGAAACAATCTTGATTTTAATAAAGCTTAAACAGATAAGTACTATGGAGTCTGTATTGTGAAAATCAACAGCTCATTAGAAATTAAAATCTCAATTTGAGTTTTTAACCTCGCATACTTCTCTGAATCCCATGCCTCACTTGCTAACACTGTAAACTATAGCACGCACATTAGGACATAGATAAATTGGTCTTTTTGCCAGCCAAGTGCAGGATACCCTTCTCACTTCATTTGTTTTAGGATATGGTACACCAGTAGCAATTATGTCAGCTGACAAGTTGAGAGAGGAAGGATTATGCTACAGTTAGTGGGAATAATAAAATCTATGAATAGCATATTCACCATCTTCATTGTAGCCAATTCCCACCAGTTCAGCAATAGTAAAGTCAAAACTCTTATGCTCAAACTTACGTTCAAACTTACGTTCATACAAATTTAGAAGTCTAAAAAAATGCCCTAATTTCTTTCATTTCACAATCTTAGTTTTCAGCTGGGCTTCCTGCCTACCCTTCTACTCATTTCAATACCAAGATAAATGAATTCCATTGCTTGCTAGGCAACCGAGTGGCTCTCATGTCAGACGACATCTTGCTTAAGCTTTATGATGTCAGGGCACCACTGGACAAAATGTCCTGGTTGAAGGTGACACAGGAGGATGAGAGATCAGCAATTATGCAGTGGGTTACTATCTCTATTCATGATTGCAAGGCAACTAGGAGGTGGAATGGTAAAGGACTGAACCAGTAAAAGCACTGGGGCCTTTTTGAAAGCGGGATGGAGATACCAAAACAGAGATTATCCTTAATCCCTCGTGAGGATCACACTCAAACATACAGAGTGCAGGGGAAGAGGTTAAATGATCTTCCGTCCGTCAGAAAGTAAGACTATCGTTCGAAAGTAAGATAGTACATTCCAGACTCAAAGGCAGCAATTTCCTCGGATGGAATATTGTGAGCACCAGAATCTAAAGCAGGCTTTGGTAGTCTTGGAGGCAGTCAGTCTTTTAGTAACTATCATGACCAACACAACGTGATCCATATTACTTCCATCTTGACAGAAATGATATTCAAGTACAGGCCCCCACAATAAGGTGGTGAGGACATTCAGATAGTGGCAATGTCTTTTTGATGCCCAAAGGAATGCTAGTGAGTTTTCTTACCATATACATTGGTCAAATCAAGCAGTATGCCGGAAGACGTCTTTTTTTTTCTTCTTTCGTCTCGGCAATGCAGAGAAAATCTGATATGAAACACTGCCACTGCTGGTCATTCAGTATAATCTGCAGATGGAAAAGTCCACTGTTAGTGCATTTACTATAACAATTAGAAACAATCTTGATTTTAATAAAGCTTAAACAGATAAGTACTATGGAGTCTGTATTGTGAAAATCAACAGCTCATTAGAAATGAAAATCTCAATTTGAGTTTTTAACCTCGCATACTTCTCTGAATCCCATGCCTCACTTGCTAACACTGTAAACTATAGCACGCACATTAGGACATAGATAAATTGGTCTTTTTGCCAGCCAAGTGCAGGATACCCTTCTCACTTCATTTGTTTTAGGATATGGTACACCAGTAGCAATTATGTCAGCTGACAAGTTGAGAGAGGAAGGATTATGCTACAGTTAGTGGGAATAATAAAATCTATGAATAGCATATTCACCATCTTCATTTTAGCCAATTCCCACCAGTTCAGCAATAGTAAAGTCAAAACTCTTATGCTCAAACTTACGTTCATACAAATTTAGAAGTCTAAAAAAATGCCCTAATTTCTTTCATTTCACAATCTTAGTTTTCAGCTGGGCATCCTGCCTACCCTTCTACTCATTTCAATACCAAGATAAATGAATTCCATTGCTTGCTAGGCAACCGAGTGGCTCTCATGTCAGACGACATCTTGCTTAAGCTTTATGATGTCAGGGCACCACTGGACAAAATGTCCTGGTTGAAGGTGACACAGGAGGATGAGAGATCAGCAATTATGCAGTGGGTTACTATCTCTATTCATGATTGCAAGGCAACTAGGAGGTGGAATGGTAAAGGACTGAACCAGTAAAAGCACTGGGGCCTTTTTGAAAGCGGGATGGAGATACCAAAACAGAGATTATCCTTAATCCCTCGTGAGGATCACACTCAAACATACAGAGTGCAGGGGAAGAGGTTAACTGATCTTCCGTCCGTCAGAAAGTAAGACTATCGTTCGAAAGTAAGATAGTACATTCCAGACTCAAAGGCAGCAATTTCCTCGGATGGAATATTGCGAGCACCAGAATCTAAAGCAGGCTTTGGTAGTCTTTGAGGCAGTCAGTCTTTTAGTAACTATCATGACCAACACAACGTGATCCATATTACTTCCATCTTGACAGAAATGATATTCAAGTACAGGCCCCCACAATAAGGTGGTGAGGACATTCAGATAGTGGCAATGTCTTTTTGATGCCCAAAGGAATGCTAGTGAGTTTTCTTACCATATACATTGGTCAAACAAGCAGTATGCCGGAAGACGTCTTTTTTTTTTCTTCTTTCGTCTCGGCAATGCAGAGAAAATCTGATATGAAACACTGCCACTGCTGGTCATTCAGTATAATCTGCAGATGGAAAAGTCCACTGTTAGTGCATTTACTATAACAATTAGAAACAATCTTGATTTTAATAAAGCTTAAACAGATAAGTACTATGGAGTCTGTATTGTGAAAATCAACAGCTCATTAGAAATTAAAATCTCAATTTGAGTTTTTAACCTCGCATACTTCTCTGAATCCCATGCCTCACTTGCTAACACTGTAAACTATAGCACGCACATTAGGACATAGATAAATTGGTCTTTTTGCCAGCCAAGTGCAGGATACCCTTCTCACTTCATTTGTTTTAGGATATGGTACACCAGTAGCAATTATGTCAGCTGACAAGTTGAGAGAGGAAGGATTATGCTACAGTTAGTGGGAATAATAAAATCTATGAATAGCATATTCACCATCTTCATTTTAGCCAATTCCCACCAGTTCAGCAATAGTAAAGTCAAAACTCTTATGCTCAAACTTACGTTCAAACTTACGTTCATACAAATTTAGAAGTCTAAAAAAATGCCCTAATTTCTTTCATTTCACAATCTTAGTTTTCAGCTGGGCTTCCTGCCTACCCTTCTACTCATTTCAATACCAAGATAAATGAATTCCATTGCTTGCTAGGCAACAGAGGGCCCTCATGTCAGACGACATCTTGCTTAAGCTTTATGATGTCAGGGCACCACTGGACAAAATGTCCTGGTTGAAGGTGACACAGGAGGATGAGAGATCAGCAATTATGCAGTGGGTTACTATCTCTATTCATGATTGCAAGGCAACTAGGAGGTGGAATGGTAAAGGACTGAACCAGTAAAAGCACTGGGGCCTTTTTGAAAGCGGGATGGAGATACCAAAACAGAGATTATCCTTAATCCCTCGTGAGGATCACACTCAAACATACAGAGTGCAGGGGAAGAGGTTAACTGATCTTCCGTCCGTCAGAAAGTAAGACTATCGTTCGAAAGTAAGATAGTACATTCCAGACTCAAAGGCAGCAATTTCCTCGGATGGAATATTGCGAGCACCAGAATCTAAAGCAGGCTTTGGTAGTCTTTGAGGCAGTCAGTCTTTTAGTAACTATCATGACCAACACAACGTGATCCATATTACTTCCATCTTGACAGAAATGATATTCAAGTACAGGCCCCCACAATAAGGTGGTGAGGACATTCAGATAGTGGCAATGTCTTTTTGATGCCCAAAGGAATGCTAGTGAGTTTTCTTACCATATACATTGGTCAAATCAAGCAGTATGCCGGAAGACGTCTTTTTTTTTTCTTCTTTCGTCTCGGCAATGCAGAGAAAATCTGATATGAAACACTGCCACTGCTGGTCATTCAGTATAATCTGCAGATGGAAAAGTCCACTGTTAGTGCATTTACTATAACAATTAGAAACAATCTTGATTTTAATAAAGCTTAAACAGATAAGTACTATGGAGTCTGTATTGTGGAAATCAACAGCTCATTAGAAATTAAAATCTCAATTTGAGTTTTTAACCTCGCATACTTCTCTGAATCCCATGCCTCACTTGCTAACACTGTAAACTATAGCACGCACATTAGGACATAGATAAATTGGTCTTTTTGCCAGCCAAGTGCAGGATACCCTTCTCACTTCATTTGTTTTAGGATATGGTACACCAGTAGCAATTATGTCAGCTGACAAGTTGAGAGAGGAAGGATTATGCTACAGTTAGTGGGAATAATAAAATCTATGAATAGCATATTCACCATCTTCATTTTAGCCAATTCCCACCAGTTCAGCAATAGTAAAGTCAAAACTCTTATGCTCAAACTTACGTTCATACAAATTTAGAAGTCTAAAAAAATGCCCTAATTTCTTTCATTTCACAATCTTAGTTTTCAGCTGGGCATCCTGCCTACCCTTCTACTCATTTCAATACCAAGATAAATGAATTCCATTGCTTGCTAGGCAACCGAGTGGCTCTCATGTCAGACGACATCTTGCTTAAGCTTTATGATGTCAGGGCACCACTGGACAAAATGTCCTGGTTGAAGGTGACACAGGAGGATGAGAGATCAGCAATTATGCAGTGGGTTACTATCTCTATTCATGATTGCAAGGCAACTAGGAGGTGGAATGGTAAAGGACTGAACCAGTAAAAGCACTGGGGCCTTTTTGAAAGCGGGATGGAGATACCAAAACAGAGATTATCCTTAATCCCTCGTGAGGATCACACTCAAACATACAGAGTGCAGGGGAAGAGGTTAACTGATCTTCCGTCCGTCAGAAAGTAAGACTATCGTTCGAAAGTAAGATAGTACATTCCAGACTCAAAGGCAGCAATTTCCTCGGATGGAATATTGCGAGCACCAGACCCTAAAGCAGGCTTTGGTAGTCTTTGAGGCAGTCAGTCTTTTAGTAACTATCATGACCAACACAACGTGATCCATATTACTTCCATCTTGACAGAAATGATATTCAAGTACAGGCCCCCACAATAAGGTGGTGAGGACATTCAGATAGTGGCAATGTCTTTTTGATGCCCAAAGGAATGCTAGTGAGTTTTCTTACCATATACATTGGTCAAATCAAGCAGTATGCCGGAAGACGTCTTTTTTTTTTCTTCTTTCGTCTCGGCAATGCAGAGAAAATCTGATATGAAACACTGCCACTGCTGGTCATTCAGTATAATCTGCAGATGGAAAAGTCCACTGTTAGTGCATTTACTATAACAATTAGAAACAATCTTGATTTTAATAAAGCTTAAACAGATAAGTACTATGGAGTCTGTATTGTGAAAATCAACAGCTCATTAGAAATTAAAATCTCAATTTGAGTTTTTAACCTCGCATACTTCTCTGAATCCCATGCCTCACTTGCTAACACTGTAAACTATAGCACGCACATTAGGACATAGATAAATTGGTCTTTTTGCCAGCCAAGTGCAGGATACCCTTCTCACTTCATTTGTTTTAGGATATGGTACACCAGTAGCAATTATGTCAGCTGACAAGTTGAGAGAGGAAGGATTATGCTACAGTTAGTGGGAATAATAAAATCTATGAATAGCATATTCACCATCTTCATTTTAGCCAATTCCCACCAGTTCAGCAATAGTAAAGTCAAAACTCTTATGCTCAAACTTACGTTCATACAAATTTAGAAGTCTAAAAAAATGCCCTAATTTCTTTCATTTCACAATCTTAGTTTTCAGCTGGGCTTCCTGCCTACCCTTCTACTCATTTCAATACCAAGATAAATGAATTCCATTGCTTGCTAGGCAACCGAGTGGCTCTCATGTCAGACGACATCTTGCTTAAGCTTTATGATGTCAGGGCACCACTGGACAAAATGTCCTGGTTGAAGGTGACACAGGAGGATGAGAGATCAGCAATTATGCAGTGGGTTACTATCTCTATTCATGATTGCAAGGCAACTAGGAGGTGGAATGGTAAAGGACTGAACCAGTAAAAGCACTGGGGCCTTTTTGAAAGCGGGATGGAGATACCAAAACAGAGATTATCCTTAATCCCTCGTGAGGATCACACTCAAACATACAGAGTGCAGGGGAAGAGGTTAACTGATCTTCCGTCCGTCAGAAAGTAAGACTATCGTTCGAAAGTAAGATAGTACATTCCAGACTCAAAGGCAGCAATTTCCTCGGATGGAATATTGCGAGCACCAGAATCTAAAGCAGGCTTTGGTAGTCTTGGAGGCAGTCAGTCTTTTAGTAACTATCATGACCAACACAACGTGATCCATATTACTTCCATCTTGACAGAAATGATATTCAAGTACAGGCCCCCACAATAAGGTGGTGAGGACATTCAGATAGTGGCAATGTCTTTTTGATGCCCAAAGGAATGCTAGTGAGTTTTCTTACCATATACATTGGTCAAATCAAGCAGTATGCCGAAAGACGTCTTTTTTTTTCTTCTTTCGTCTCGGCAATGCAGAGAAAATCTGTTGTGAAACACTGCCACTGCTGGTCATTCAGTATAATCTGCAGATGGAAAAGTCCACTGTTAGTGCATTTACTATAACAATTAGAAACAATCTTGATTTTAATAAAGCTTAAACAGATAAGTACTATGGAGTCTGTATTGTGAAAATCAACAGCTCATTAGAAATGAAAATCTCAATTTGAGTTTTTAACCTCGCATACTTCTCTGAATCCCATGCCTCACTTGCTAACACTGTAAACTATAGCACACACATTAGGACATAGATACATTGATCTTTTTGCCAGCCAAGTGCAGGATACCCTTCTCACTTCATTTGTTTTAGGATATGGTACACCAGTAGCAATTATGTCAGCTGACAAGTTGAGAGAGGAAGGATTATGCTACAGTTAGTGGGAATAATAAAATCTATGAATAGCATATTCACCATCTTCATTTTAGCCAATTCCCACCAGTTCAGCAATAGTAAAGTCAAAACTCTTATGCTCAAACTTACGTTCAAACTTACGTTCATACAAATTTAGAAGTCTAAAAAAATGCCCTAATTTCTTTCATTTCACAATCTTAGTTTTCAGCTGGGCTTCCTGCCTACCCTTCTACTCATTTCAATACCAAGATAAATGAATTCCATTGCTTGCTAGGCAACCGAGGGCCCTCATGTCAGACGACATCTTGCTTAAGCTTTATGATGTCAGGGCACCACTGGACAAAATGTCCTGGTTGAAGGTGACACAGGAGGATGAGAGATCAGCAATTATGCAGTGGGTTACTATCTCTATTCATGATTGCAAGGCAACTAGGAGGTGGAATGGTAAAGGACTGAACCAGTAAAAGCACTGGGGCCTTTTTGAAAGCGGGATGGAGATACCAAAACAGAGATTATCCTTAATCCCTCGTGAGGATCACACTCAAACATACAGAGTGCAGGGGAAGAGGTTAACTGATCTTCCGTCCGTCAGAAAGTAAGACTATCGTTCGAAAGTAAGATAGTACATTCCAGACTCAAAGGCAGCAATTTCCTCGGATGGAATATTGCGAGCACCAGAATCTAAAGCAGGCTTTGGTAGTCTTGGAGGCAGTCAGTCTTTTAGTAACTATCATGACCAACACAACGTGATCCATATTACTTCCATCTTGACAGAAATGATATTCAAGTACAGGCCCCCACAATAAGGTGGTGAGGACATTCAGATAGTGGCAATGTCTTTTTGATGCCCAAAGGAATGCTAGTGAGTTTTCTTACCATATACATTGGTCAAATCAAGCAGTATGCCGGAAGACGTCTTTTTTTTTTCTTCTTTCGTCTCGGCAATGCAGAGAAAATCTGATATGGAACACTGCCACTGCTGGTCATTCAGTATAATCTGCAGATGGAAAAGTCCACTGTTAGTGCATTTACTATAACAATTAGAAACAATCTTGATTTTAATAAAGCTTAAACAGATAAGTACTATGGAGTCTGTATTGTGGAAATCAACAGCTCATTAGAAATTAAAATCTCAATTTGAGTTTTTAACCTCGCATACTTCTCTGAATCCCATGCCTCACTTGCTAACACTGTAAACTATAGCACGCACATTAGGACATAGATAAATTGGTCTTTTTGCCAGCCAAGTGCAGGATACCCTTCTCACTTCATTTGTTTTAGGATATGGTACACCAGTAGCAATTATGTCAGCTGACAAGTTGAGAGAGGAAGGATTATGCTACAGTTAGTGGGAATAATAAAATCTATGAATAGCATATTCACCATCTTCATTTTAGCCAATTCCCACCAGTTCAGCAATAGTAAAGTCAAAACTCTTATGCTCAAACTTACGTTCATACAAATTTAGAAGTCTAAAAAAATGCCCTAATTTCTTTCATTTCACAATCTTAGTTTTCAGCTGGGCTTCCTGCCTACCCTTCTACTCATTTCAATACCAAGATAAATGAATTCCATTGCTTGCTAGGCAACCGAGTGGCTCTCATGTCAGACGACATCTTGCTTAAGCTTTATGATGTCAGGGCACCACTGGACAAAATGTCCTGGTTGAAGGTGACACAGGAGGATGAGAGATCAGCAATTATGCAGTGGGTTACTATCTCTATTCATGATTGCAAGGCAACTAGGAGGTGGAATGGTAAAGGACTGAACCAGTAAAAGCACTGGGGCCTTTTTGAAAGCCGGATGGAGATACCAAAACAGAGATTATCCTTAATCCCTCGTGAGGATCACACTCAAACATACAGAGTGCAGGGGAAGAGGTTAACTGATCTTCCGTCCGTCAGAAAGTAAGACTATCGTTCGAAAGTAAGATAGTACATTCCAGACTCAAAGGCAGCAATTTCCTCAGATGGAATATTGCGAGCACCAGAATCTAAAGCAGGCTTTGGTAGTCTTGGAGGCAGTCAGTCTTTTAGTAACTATCATGACCAACACAACGTGATCCATATTACTTCCATCTTGACAGAAATGATATTCAAGTACAGGCCCCCACAATAAGGTGGTGAGGACATTCAGATAGTGGTAATGTCTTTTTGATGCCCAAAGGAATGCTAGTGAGTTTTCTTACCATATACATTGGTCAAATCAAGCAGTATGCCGGAAGACGTCTTTTTTTTTCTTCTTTCGTCTCGGCAATGCAGAGAAAATCTGTTGTGAAACACTGCCACTGCTGGTCATTCAGTATAATCTGCAGATGGAAAAGTCCACTGTTAGTGCATTTACTATAACAATTAGAAACAATCTTGATTTTAATAAAGCTTAAACAGATAAGTACTATGGAGTCTGTATTGTGAAAATCAACAGCTCATTAGAAATGAAAATCTCAATTTGAGTTTTTAACCTCGCATACTTCTCTGAATCCCATGCCTCACTTGCTAACACTGTAAACTATAGAACACACATTAGGACATAGATACATTGATCTTTTTGCCAGCCAAGTGCAGGATACCCTTCTCACTTCATTTGTTTTAGGATATGGTACACCAGTAGCAATTATGTCAGCTGACAAGTTGAGAGAGGAAGGATTATGCTACAGTTAGTGGGAATAATAAAATCTATGAATAGCATATTCACCATCTTCATTTTAGCCAATTCCCACCAGTTCAGCAATAGTAAAGTCAAAACTCTTACGTTCAAACTTACGTTCATACAAATTTAGAAGTCTAAAAAAATGCCCTAATTTCTTTCATTTCACAATCTTAGTTTTCAGCTGGGCTTCCTGCCTACCCTTCTACTCATTTCAATACCAAGATAAATGAATTCCATTGCTTGCTAGGCAACCGAGGGCCCTCATGTCAGACGACATCTTGCTTAAGCTTTATGATGTCAGGGCACCACTGGACAAAATGTCCTGGTTGAAGGTGACACAGGAGGATGAGAGATCAGCAATTATGCAGTGGGTTACTATCTCTATTCATGATTGCAAGGCAACTAGGAGGTGGAATGGTAAAGGACTGAACCAGTAAAAGCACTGGGGCCTTTTTGAAAGCGGGATGGAGATACCAAAACAGAGATTATCCTTAATCCCTCGTGAGGATCACACTCAAACATACAGAGTGCAGGGGAAGAGGTTAACTGATCTTCCGTCCGTCAGAAAGTAAGACTATCGTTCGAAAGTAAGATAGTACATTCCAGACTCAAAGGCAGCAATTTCCTCGGATGGAATATTGCGAGCACCAGAATCTAAAGCAGGCTTTGGTAGTCTTGGAGGCAGTCAGTCTTTTAGTAACTATCATGAGCAACACAACGTGATCCATATTACTTCCATCTTGACAGAAATGATATTCAAGTACAGGCCCCCACAATAAGGTGGTGAGGACATTCAGATAGTGGCAATGTCTTTTTGATGCCCAAAGGAATGCTAGTGAGTTTTCTTACCATATACATTGGTCAAATCAAGCAGTATGCCGGAAGACGTCTTTTTTTTTTCTTCTTTCGTCTCGGCAATGCAGAGAAAATCTGATATGAAACACTGCCACTGCTGGTCATTCAGTATAATCTGCAGATGGAAAAGTCCACTGTTAGTGCATTTACTATAACAATTAGAAACAATCTTGATTTTAATAAAGCTTAAACAGATAAGTACTATGGAGTCTGTATTGTGGAAATCAACAGCTCATTAGAAATTAAAATCTCAATTTGAGTTTTTAACCTCGCATACTTCTCTGAATCCCATGCCTCACTTGCTAACACTGTAAACTATAGCACGCACATTAGGACATAGATAAATTGGTCTTTTTGCCAGCCAAGTGCAGGATACCCTTCTCACTTCATTTGTTTTAGGATATGGTACACCAGTAGCAATTATGTCAGCTGACAAGTTGAGAGAGGAAGGATTATGCTACAGTTAGTGGGAATAATAAAATCTATGAATAGCATATTCACCATCTTCATTTTAGCCAATTCCCACCAGTTCAGCAATAGTAAAGTCAAAACTCTTATGCTCAAACTTACGTTCAAACTTACGTTCATACAAATTTAGAAATCTAAAAAAATGCCCTAATTTCTTTCATTTCACAATCTTAGTTTTCAGCTGGGCTTCCTGCCTACCCTTCTACTCATTTCAATACCAAGATAAATGAATTCCATTGCTTGCTAGGCAACCGAGGGCCCTCATGTCAGACGACATCTTGCTTAAGCTTTATGATGTCAGGGCACCACTGGACAAAATGTCCTGGTTGAAGGTGACACAGGAGGATGAGAGATCAGCAATTATGCAGTGGGTTACTATCTCTATTCATGATTGCAAGGCAACTAGGAGGTGGAATGGTAAAGGACTGAACCAGTAAAAGCACTGGGGCCTTTTTGAAAGCGGGATGGAGATACCAAAACAGAGATTATCCTTAATCCCTCGTGAGGATCACACTCAAACATACAGAGTGCAGGGGAAGAGGTTAACTGATCTTCCGTCCGTCAGAAAGTAAGACTATCGTTCGAAAGTAAGATAGTACATTCCAGACTCAAAGGCAGCAATTTCCTCAGATGGAATATTGCGAGCACCAGAATCTAAAGCAGGCTTTGGTAGTCTTGGAGGCAGTCAGTCTTTTAGTAACTATCATGACCAACACAACGTGATCCATATTACTTCCATCTTGACAGAAATGATATTCAAGTACAGGCCCCCATAATAAGGTGGTGAGGACATTCAGATAGTGGCAATGTCTTTTTGATGCCCAAAGGAATGCTAGTGAGTTTTCTTACCATATACATTGGTCAAATCAAGCAGTATGCCGGAAGACGTCTTTTTTTTTCTTCTTTCGTCTCGGCAATGCAGAGAAAATCTGATATGAAACACTGCCACTGCTGGTCATTCAGTATAATCTGCAGATGGAAAAGTCCACTGTTAGTGCATTTACTATAACAATTAGAAACAATCTTGATTGTAATAAAGCTTAAACAGATAAGTACTATGGAGTCTGTATTGTGAAAATCAACAGCTCATTAGAAATTAAAATCTCAATTTGAGTTTTTAACCTCGCATACTTCTCTGAATCCCATGCCTCACTTGCTAACACTGTAAACTATAGCACGCACATTAGGACATAGATAAATTGGTCTTTTTGCCAGCCAAGTGCAGGATACCCTTCTCACTTCATTTGTTTTAGGATATGGTACACCAGTAGCAATTATGTCAGCTGACAAGTTGAGAGAGGAAGGATTATGCTACAGTTAGTGGGAATAATAAAATCTATGAATAGCATATTCACCATCTTCATTTTAGCCAATTCCCACCAGTTCAGCAATAGTAAAGTCAAAACTCTTATGCTCAAACTTACGTTCAAACTTACGTTCATACAAATTTAGAAGTCTAAAAAAATGCCCTAATTTCTTTCATTTCACAATCTTAGTTTTCAGCTGGGCTTCCTGCCTACCCTTCTACTCATTTCAATACCAAGATAAATGAATTCCATTGCTTGCTAGGCAACCGAGTGGCTCTCATGTCAGACGACATCTTGCTTAAGCTTTATGATGTCAGGGCACCACTGGACAAAATGTCCTGGTTGAAGGTGACACAGGAGGATGAGAGATCAGCAATTATGCAGTGGGTTACTATCTCTATTCATGATTGCAAGGCAACTAGGAGGTGGAATGGTAAAGGACTGAACCAGTAAAAGCACTGGGGCCTTTTTGAAAGCGGGATGGAGATACCAAAACAGAGATTATCCTTAATCCCTCGTGAGGATCACACTCAAACATACAGAGTGCAGGGGAAGAGGTTAACTGATCTTCCGTCCGTCAGAAAGTAAGACTATCGTTCGAAAGTAAGATAGTACATTCCAGACTCAAAGGCAGCAATTTCCTCAGATGGAATATTGCGAGCACCAGAATCTAAAGCAGGCTTTGGTAGTCTTGGAGGCAGTCAGTCTTTTAGTAACTATCATGACCAACACAACGTGATCCATATTACTTCCATCTTGACAGAAATGATATTCAAGTACAGGCCCCCACAATAAGGTGGTGAGGACATTCAGATAGTGGCAATGTCTTTTTGATGCCCAAAGGAATGCTAGTGAGTTTTCTTACCATATACATTGGTCAAATCAAGCAGTATGCCGGAAGACGTCTTTTTTTTTCTTCTTTCGTCTCGGCAATGCAGAGAAAATCTGTTGTGAAACACTGCCACTGCTGGTCATTCAGTATAATCTGCAGATGGAAAAGTCCACTGTTAGTGCATTTACTATAACAATTAGAAACAATCTTGATTTTAATAAAGCTTAAACAGATAAGTACTATGGAGTCTGTATTGTGAAAATCAACAGCTCATTAGAAATGAAAATCTCAATTTGAGTTTTTAACCTCGCATACTTCTCTGAATCCCATGCCTCACTTGCTAACACTGTAAACTATAGCACACACATTAGGACATAGATACATTGATCTTTTTGCCAGCCAAGTGCAGGATACCCTTCTCACTTCATTTGTTTTAGGATATGGTACACCAGTAGCAATTATGTCAGCTGACAAGTTGAGAGAGGAAGGATTATGCTACAGTTAGTGGGAATAATAAAATCTATGAATAGCATATTCACCATCTTCATTTTAGCCAATTCCCACCAGTTCAGCAATAGTAAAGTCAAAACTCTTATGCTCAAACTTACGTTCAAACTTACGTTCATACAAATTTAGAAGTCTAAAAAAATGCCCTAATTTCTTTCATTTCACAATCTTAGTTTTCAGCTGGGCTTCCTGCCTACCCTTCTACTCATTTCAATACCAAGATAAATGAATTCCATTGCTTGCTAGGCAACCGAGTGGCTCTCATGTCAGACGACATCTTGCTTAAGCTTTATGATGTCAGGGCACCACTGGACAAAATGTCCTGGTTGAAGGTGACACAGGAGGATGAGAGATCAGCAATTATGGAGTGGGTTACTATCTCTATTCATGATTGCAAGGCAACTAGGAGGTGGAATGGTAAAGGACTGAACCAGTAAAAGCACTGGGGCCTTTTTGAAAGCGGGATGGAGATACCAAAACAGAGATTATCCTTAATCCCTCGTGAGGATCACACTCAAACATACAGAGTGCAGGGGAAGAGGTTAACTGATCTTCCGTCCGTCAGAAAGTAAGACTATCGTTCGAAAGTAAGATAGTACATTCCAGACTCAAAGGCAGCAATTTCCTCAGATGGAATATTGCGAGCACCAGAATCTAAAGCAGGCTTTGGTAGTCTTGGAGGCAGTCAGTCTTTTAGTAACTATCATGACCAACACAACGTGATCCATATTACTTCCATCTTGACAGAAATGATATTCAAGTACAGGCCCCCACAATAAGGTGGTGAGGACATTCAGATAGTGGCAATGTCTTTTTGATGCCCAAAGGAATGCTAGTGAGTTTTCTTACCATATACATTGGTCAAATCAAGCAGTATGCCGGAAGACGTCTTTTTTTTTCTTCTTTCGTCTCGGCAATGCAGAGAAAATCTGTTGTGAAACACTGCCACTGCTGGTCATTCAGTATAATCTGCAGATGGAAAAGTCCACTGTTAGTGCATTTACTATAACAATTAGAAACAATCTTGATTTTAATAAAGCTTAAACAGATAAGTACTATGGAGTCTGTATTGTGAAAATCAACAGCTCATTAGAAATGAAAATCTCAATTTGAGTTTTTAACCTCGCATACTTCTCTGAATCCCATGCCTCACTTGCTAACACTGTAAACTATAGCACGCACATTAGGACATAGATACATTGATCTTTTTGCCAGCCAAGTGCAGGATACCCTTCTCACTTCATTTGTTTTAGGATATGGTACACCAGTAGCAATTATGTCAGCTGACAAGTTGAGAGAGGAAGGATTATGCTACAGTTAGTGGGAATAATAAAATCTATGAATAGCATATTCACCATCTTCATTTTAGCCAATTCCCACCAGTTCAGCAATAGTAAAGTCAAAACTCTTATGCTCAAACTTACGTTCATACAAATTTAGAAGTCTAAAAAAATGCCCTAATTTCTTTCATTTCACAATCTTAGTTTTCAGCTGGGCTTCCTGCCTACCCTTCTACTCATTTCAATACCAAGATAAATGAATTCCATTGCTTGCTAGGCAACCGAGTGGCTCTCATGTCAGACGACATCTTGCTTAAGCTTTATGATGTCAGGGCACCACTGGACAAAATGTCCTGGTTGAAGGTGACACAGGAGGATGAGAGATCAGCAATTATGCAGTGGGTTACTATCTCTATTCATGATTGCAAGGCAACTAGGAGGTGGAATGGTAAAGGACTGAACCAGTAAAAGCACTGGGGCCTTTTTGAAAGCCGGATGGAGATACCAAAACAGAGATTATCCTTAATCCCTCGTGAGGATCACACTCAAACATACAGAGTGCAGGGGAAGAGGTTAACTGATCTTCCGTCCGTCAGAAAGTAAGACTATCGTTCGAAAGTAAGATAGTACATTCCAGACTCAAAGGCAGCAATTTTCTCAGATGGAATATTGCGAGCACCAGAATCTAAAGCAGGCTTTGGTAGTCTTGGAGGCAGTCAGTCTTTTAGTAACTATCATGACCAACACAACGTGATCCATATTACTTCCATCTTGACAGAAATGATATTCAAGTACAGGCCCCCACAATAAGGTGGTGAGGACATTCAGATAGTGGCAATGTCTTTTTGATGCCCAAAGGAATGCTAGTGAGTTTTCTTACCATATACATTGGTCAAATCAAGCAGTATGCCGGAAGACGTCTTTTTTTTTCTTCTTTCGTCTCGGCAATGCAGAGAAAATCTGTTGTGAAACACTGCCACTGCTGGTCATTCAGTATAATCTGCAGATGGAAAAGTCCACTGTTAGTGCATTTACTATAACAATTAGAAACAATCTTGATTTTAATAAAGCTTAAACAGATAAGTACTATGGAGTCTGTATTGTGAAAATCAACAGCTCATTAGAAATGAAAATCTCAATTTGAGTTTTTAACCTCGCATACTTCTCTGAATCCCATGCCTCACTTGCTAACACTGTAAACTATAGCACACACATTAGGACATAGATACATTGATCTTTTTGCCAGCCAAGTGCAGGATACCCTTCTCACTTCATTTGTTTTAGGATATGGTACACCAGTAGCAATTATGTCAGCTGACAAGTTGAGAGAGGAAGGATTATGCTACAGTTAGTGGGAATAATAAAATCTATGAATAGCATATTCACCATCTTCATTTTAGCCAATTCCCACCAGTTCAGCAATAGTAAAGTCAAAACTCTTATGCTCAAACTTACGTTCAAACTTACGTTCATACAAATTTAGAAGTCTAAAAAAATGCCCTAATTTCTTTCATTTCACAATCTTAGTTTTCAGCTGGGCTTCCTGCCTACCCTTCTACTCATTTCAATACCAAGATAAATGAATTCCATTGCTTGCTAGGCAACCGAGTGGCTCTCATGTCAGACGACATCTTGCTTAAGCTTTATGATGTCAGGGCACCACTGGACAAAATGTCCTGGTTGAAGGTGACACAGGAGGATGAGAGATCAGCAATTATGCAGTGGGTTACTATCTCTATTCATGATTGCAAGGCAACTAGGAGGTGGAATGGTAAAGGACTGAACCAGTAAAAGCACTGGGGCCTTTTTGAAAGCGGGATGGAGATACCAAAACAGAGATTATCCTTAATCCCTCGTGAGGATCACACTCAAACATACAGAGTGCAGGGGAAGAGGTTAACTGATCTTCCGTCCGTCAGAAAGTAAGACTATCGTTCGAAAGTAAGATAGTACATTCCAGACTCAAAGGCAGCAATTTCCTCAGATGGAATATTGCGAGCACCAGAATCTAAAGCAGGCTTTGGTAGTCTTGGAGGCAGTCAGTCTTTTAGTAACTATCATGACCAACACAACGTGATCCATATTACTTCCATCTTGACAGAAATGATATTCAAGTACAGGCCCCCACAATAAGGTGGTGAGGACATTCAGATAGTGGCAATGTCTTTTTGATGCCCAAAGGAATGCTAGTGAGTTTTCTTACCATATACATTGGTCAAATCAAGCAGTATGCCGGAAGACGTCTTTTTTTTTCTTCTTTCGTCTCGGCAATGCAGAGAAAATCTGATATGAAACACTGCCACTGCTGGTCATTCAGTATAATCTGCAGATGGAAAAGTCCACTGTTAGTGCATTTACTATAACAATTAGAAACAATCTTGATTTTAATAAAGCTTAAACAGATAAGTACTATGGAGTCTGTATTGTGAAAATCAACAGCTCATTAGAAATTAAAATCTCAATTTGAGTTTTTAACCTCGCATACTTCTCTGAATCCCATGCCTCACTTGCTAACACTGTAAACTATAGCACGCACATTAGGACATAGATAAATTGGTCTTTTTGCCAGCCAAGTGCAGGATACCCTTCTCACTTCATTTGTTTTAGGATATGGTACACCAGTAGCAATTATGTCAGCTGACAAGTTGAGAGAGGAAGGATTATGCTACAGTTAGTGGGAATAATAAAATCTATGAATAGCATATTCACCATCTTCATTTTAGCCAATTCCCACCAGTTCAGCAATAGTAAAGTCAAAACTCTTATGCTCAAACTTACGTTCATACAAATTTAGAAGTCTAAAAAAATGCCCTAATTTCTTTCATTTCACAATCTTAGTTTTCAGCTGGGCTTCCTGCCTACCCTTCTACTCATTTCAATACCAAGATAAATGAATTCCATTGCTTGCTAGGCAACCGAGTGGCTCTCATGTCAGACGACATCTTGCTTAAGCTTTATGATGTCAGGGCACCACTGGACAAAATGTCCTGGTTGAAGGTGACACAGGAGGATGAGAGATCAGCAATTATGCAGTGGGTTACTATCTCTATTCATGATTGCAAGGCAACTAGGAGGTGGAATGGTAAAGGACTGAACCAGTAAAAGCACTGGGGCCTTTTTGAAAGCGGGATGGAGATACCAAAACAGAGATTATCCTTAATCCCTCGTGAGGATCACACTCAAACATACAGAGTGCAGGGGAAGAGGTTAACTGATCTTCCGTCCGTCAGAAAGTAAGACTATCGTTCGAAAGTAAGATAGTACATTCCAGACTCAAAGGCAGCAATTTCCTCGGATGGAATATTGCGAGCACCAGAATCTAAAGCAGGCTTTGGTAGTCTTGGAGGCAGTCAGTCTTTTAGTAACTATCATGACCAACACAACGTGATCCATATTACTTCCATCTTGACAGAAATGATATTCAAGTACAGGCCCCCACAATAAGGTGGTGAGGACATTCAGATAGTGGCAATGTCTTTTTGATGCCCAAAGGAATGCTAGTGAGTTTTCTTACCATATACATTGGTCAAATCAAGCAGTATGCCGGAAGACGTCTTTTTTTTTCTTCTTTCGTCTCGGCAATGCAGAGAAAATCTGTTGTGAAACACTGCCACTGCTGGTCATTCAGTATAATCTGCAGATGGAAAAGTCCACTGTTAGTGCATTTACTATAACAATTAGAAACAATCTTGATTTTAATAAAGCTTAAACAGATAAGTACTATGGAGTCTGTATTGTGAAAATCAACAGCTCATTAGAAATGAAAATCTCAATTTGAGTTTTTAACCTCGCATACTTCTCTGAATCCCATGCCTCACTTGCTAACACTGTAAACTATAGCACACACATTAGGACATAGATACATTGATCTTTTTGCCAGCCAAGTGCAGGATACCCTTCTCACTTCATTTGTTTTAGGATATGGTACACCAGTAGCAATTATGTCAGCTGACAAGTTGAGAGAGGAAGGATTATGCTACAGTTAGTGGGAATAATAAAATCTATGAATAGCATATTCACCATCTTCATTTTAGCCAATTCCCACCAGTTCAGCAATAGTAAAGTCAAAACTCTTATGCTCAAACTTACGTTCAAACTTACGTTCATACAAATTTAGAAGTCTAAAAAAATGCCCTAATTTCTTTCATTTCACAATCTTAGTTTTCAGCTGGGCTTCCTGCCTACCCTTCTACTCATTTCAATACCAAGATAAATGAATTCCATTGCTTGCTAGGCAACCGAGGGCCCTCATGTCAGACGACATCTTGCTTAAGCTTTATGATGTCAGGGCACCACTGGACAAAATGTCCTGGTTGAAGGTGACACAGGAGGATGAGAGATCAGCAATTATGCAGTGGGTTACTATCTCTATTCATGATTGCAAGGCAACTAGGAGGTGGAATGGTAAAGGACTGAACCAGTAAAAGCACTGGGGCCTTTTTGAAAGCGGGATGGAGATACCAAAACAGAGATTATCCTTAATCCCTCGTGAGGATCACACTCAAACATACAGAGTGCAGGGGAAGAGGTTAACTGATCTTCCGTCCGTCAGAAAGTAAGACTATCGTTCGAAAGTAAGATAGTACATTCCAGACTCAAAGGCAGCAATTTCCTCGGATGGAATATTGCGAGCACCAGAATCTAAAGCAGGCTTTGGTAGTCTTGGAGGCAGTCAGTCTTTTAGTAACTATCATGACCAACACAACGTGATCCATATTACTTCCATCTTGACAGAAATGATATTCAAGTACAGGCCCCCACAATAAGGTGGTGAGGACATTCAGATAGTGGCAATGTCTTTTTGATGCCCAAAGGAATGCTAGTGAGTTTTCTTACCATATACATTGGTCAAATCAAGCAGTATGCCGGAAGACGTCTTTTTTTTTTCTTCTTTCGTCTCGGCAATGCAGAGAAAATCTGATATGAAACACTGCCACTGCTGGTCATTCAGTATAATCTGCAGATGGAAAAGTCCACTGTTAGTGCATTTACTATAACAATTAGAAACAATCTTGATTTTAATAAAGCTTAAACAGATAAGTACTATGGAGTCTGTATTGTGGAAATCAACAGCTCATTAGAAATTAAAATCTCAATTTGAGTTTTTAACCTCGCATACTTCTCTGAATCCCATGCCTCACTTGCTAACACTGTAAACTATAGCACGCACATTAGGACATAGATAAATTGGTCTTTTTGCCAGCCAAGTGCAGGATACCCTTCTCACTTCATTTGTTTTAGGATATGGTACACCAGTAGCAATTATGTCAGCTGACAAGTTGAGAGAGGAAGGATTATGCTACAGTTAGTGGGAATAATAAAATCTATGAATAGCATATTCACCATCTTCATTTTAGCCAATTCCCACCAGTTCAGCAATAGTAAAGTCAAAACTCTTATGCTCAAACTTACGTTCATACAAATTTAGAAGTCTAAAAAAATGCCCTAATTTCTTTCATTTCACAATCTTAGTTTTCAGCTGGGCTTCCTGCCTACCCTTCTACTCATTTCAATACCAAGATAAATGAATTCCATTGCTTGCTAGGCAACCGAGTGGCTCTCATGTCAGACGACATCTTGCTTAAGCTTTATGATGTCAGGGCACCACTGGACAAAATGTCCTGGTTGAAGGTGACACAGGAGGATGAGAGATCAGCAATTATGCAGTGGGTTACTATCTCTATTCATGATTGCAAGGCAACTAGGAGGTGGAATGGTAAAGGACTGAACCAGTAAAAGCACTGGGGCCTTTTTGAAAGCCGGATGGAGATACCAAAACAGAGATTATCCTTAATCCCTCGTGAGGATCACACTCAAACATACAGAGTGCAGGGGAAGAGGTTAACTGATCTTCCGTCCGTCAGAAAGTAAGACTATCGTTCGAAAGTAAGATAGTACATTCCAGACTCAAAGGCAGCAATTTCCTCAGATGGAATATTGCGAGCACCAGAATCTAAAGCAGGCTTTGGTAGTCTTGGAGGCAGTCAGTCTTTTAGTAACTATCATGACCAACACAACGTGATCCATATTACTTCCATCTTGACAGAAATGATATTCAAGTACAGGCCCCCACAATAAGGTGGTGAGGACATTCAGATAGTGGTAATGTCTTTTTGATGCCCAAAGGAATGCTAGTGAGTTTTCTTACCATATACATTGGTCAAATCAAGCAGTATGCCGGAAGACGTCTTTTTTTTTCTTCTTTCGTCTCGGCAATGCAGAGAAAATCTGTTGTGAAACACTGCCACTGCTGGTCATTCAGTATAATCTGCAGATGGAAAAGTCCACTGTTAGTGCATTTACTATAACAATTAGAAACAATCTTGATTTTAATAAAGCTTAAACAGATAAGTACTATGGAGTCTGTATTGTGAAAATCAACAGCTCATTAGAAATGAAAATCTCAATTTGAGTTTTTAACCTCGCATACTTCTCTGAATCCCATGCCTCACTTGCTAACACTGTAAACTATAGAACACACATTAGGACATAGATACATTGATCTTTTTGCCAGCCAAGTGCAGGATACCCTTCTCACTTCATTTGTTTTAGGATATGGTACACCAGTAGCAATTATGTCAGCTGACAAGTTGAGAGAGGAAGGATTATGCTACAGTTAGTGGGAATAATAAAATCTATGAATAGCATATTCACCATCTTCATTTTAGCCAATTCCCACCAGTTCAGCAATAGTAAAGTCAAAACTCTTACGTTCAAACTTACGTTCATACAAATTTAGAAGTCTAAAAAAATGCCCTAATTTCTTTCATTTCACAATCTTAGTTTTCAGCTGGGCTTCCTGCCTACCCTTCTACTCATTTCAATACCAAGATAAATGAATTCCATTGCTTGCTAGGCAACCGAGGGCCCTCATGTCAGACGACATCTTGCTTAAGCTTTATGATGTCAGGGCACCACTGGACAAAATGTCCTGGTTGAAGGTGACACAGGAGGATGAGAGATCAGCAATTATGCAGTGGGTTACTATCTCTATTCATGATTGCAAGGCAACTAGGAGGTGGAATGGTAAAGGACTGAACCAGTAAAAGCACTGGGGCCTTTTTGAAAGCGGGATGGAGATACCAAAACAGAGATTATCCTTAATCCCTCGTGAGGATCACACTCAAACATACAGAGTGCAGGGGAAGAGGTTAACTGATCTTCCGTCCGTCAGAAAGTAAGACTATCGTTCGAAAGTAAGATAGTACATTCCAGACTCAAAGGCAGCAATTTCCTCGGATGGAATATTGCGAGCACCAGAATCTAAAGCAGGCTTTGGTAGTCTTGGAGGCAGTCAGTCTTTTAGTAACTATCATGACCAACACAACGTGATCCATATTACTTCCATCTTGACAGAAATGATATTCAAGTACAGGCCCCCACAATAAGGTGGTGAGGACATTCAGATAGTGGCAATGTCTTTTTGATGCCCAAAGGAATGCTAGTGAGTTTTCTTACCATATACATTGGTCAAATCAAGCAGTATGCCGGAAGACGTCTTTTTTTTTTCTTCTTTCGTCTCGGCAATGCAGAGAAAATCTGATATGAAACACTGCCACTGCTGGTCATTCAGTATAATCTGCAGATGGAAAAGTCCACTGTTAGTGCATTTACTATAACAATTAGAAACAATCTTGATTTTAATAAAGCTTAAACAGATAAGTACTATGGAGTCTGTATTGTGGAAATCAACAGCTCATTAGAAATTAAAATCTCAATTTGAGTTTTTAACCTCGCATACTTCTCTGAATCCCATGCCTCACTTGCTAACACTGTAAACTATAGCACGCACATTAGGACATAGATAAATTGGTCTTTTTGCCAGCCAAGTGCAGGATACCCTTCTCACTTCATTTGTTTTAGGATATGGTACACCAGTAGCAATTATGTCAGCTGACAAGTTGAGAGAGGAAGGATTATGCTACAGTTAGTGGGAATAATAAAATCTATGAATAGCATATTCACCATCTTCATTTTAGCCAATTCCCACCAGTTCAGCAATAGTAAAGTCAAAACTCTTATGCTCAAACTTACGTTCATACAAATTTAGAAGTCTAAAAAAATGCCCTAATTTCTTTCATTTCACAATCTTAGTTTTCAGCTGGGCTTCCTGCCTACCCTTCTACTCATTTCAATACCAAGATAAATGAATTCCATTGCTTGCTAGGCAACCGAGTGGCTCTCATGTCAGACGACATCTTGCTTAAGCTTTATGATGTCAGGGCACCACTGGACAAAATGTCCTGGTTGAAGGTGACACAGGAGGATGAGAGATCAGCAATTATGCAGTGGGTTACTATCTCTATTCATGATTGCAAGGCAACTAGGAGGTGGAATGGTAAAGGACTGAACCAGTAAAAGCACTGGGGCCTTTTTGAAAGCCGGATGGAGATACCAAAACAGAGATTATCCTTAATCCCTCGTGAGGATCACACTCAAACATACAGAGTGCAGGGGAAGAGGTTAACTGATCTTCCGTCCGTCAGAAAGTAAGACTATCGTTCGAAAGTAAGATAGTACATTCCAGACTCAAAGGCAGCAATTTCCTCAGATGGAATATTGCGAGCACCAGAATCTAAAGCAGGCTTTGGTAGTCTTGGAGGCAGTCAGTCTTTTAGTAACTATCATGACCAACACAACGTGATCCATATTACTTCCATCTTGACAGAAATGATATTCAAGTACAGGCCCCCACAATAAGGTGGTGAGGACATTCAGATAGTGGTAATGTCTTTTTGATGCCCAAAGGAATGCTAGTGAGTTTTCTTACCATATACATTGGTCAAATCAAGCAGTATGCCGGAAGACGTCTTTTTTTTTCTTCTTTCGTCTCGGCAATGCAGAGAAAATCTGTTGTGAAACACTGCCACTGCTGGTCATTCAGTATAATCTGCAGATGGAAAAGTCCACTGTTAGTGCATTTACTATAACAATTAGAAACAATCTTGATTTTAATAAAGCTTAAACAGATAAGTACTATGGAGTCTGTATTGTGAAAATCAACAGCTCATTAGAAATGAAAATCTCAATTTGAGTTTTTAACCTCGCATACTTCTCTGAATCCCATGCCTCACTTGCTAACACTGTAAACTATAGAACACACATTAGGACATAGATACATTGATCTTTTTGCCAGCCAAGTGCAGGATACCCTTCTCACTTCATTTGTTTTAGGATATGGTACACCAGTAGCAATTATGTCAGCTGACAAGTTGAGAGAGGAAGGATTATGCTACAGTTAGTGGGAATAATAAAATCTATGAATAGCATATTCACCATCTTCATTTTAGCCAATTCCCACCAGTTCAGCAATAGTAAAGTCAAAACTCTTACGTTCAAACTTACGTTCATACAAATTTAGAAGTCTAAAAAAATGCCCTAATTTCTTTCATTTCACAATCTTAGTTTTCAGCTGGGCTTCCTGCCTACCCTTCTACTCATTTCAATACCAAGATAAATGAATTCCATTGCTTGCTAGGCAACCGAGGGCCCTCATGTCAGACGACATCTTGCTTAAGCTTTATGATGTCAGGGCACCACTGGACAAAATGTCCTGGTTGAAGGTGACACAGGAGGATGAGAGATCAGCAATTATGCAGTGGGTTACTATCTCTATTCATGATTGCAAGGCAACTAGGAGGTGGAATGGTAAAGGACTGAACCAGTAAAAGCACTGGGGCCTTTTTGAAAGCGGGATGGAGATACCAAAACAGAGATTATCCTTAATCCCTCGTGAGGATCACACTCAAACATACAGAGTGCAGGGGAAGAGGTTAACTGATCTTCCGTCCGTCAGAAAGTAAGACTATCGTTCGAAAGTAAGATAGTACATTCCAGACTCAAAGGCAGCAATTTCCTCGGATGGAATATTGCGAGCACCAGAATCTAAAGCAGGCTTTGGTAGTCTTGGAGGCAGTCAGTCTTTTAGTAACTATCATGAGCAACACAACGTGATCCATATTACTTCCATCTTGACAGAAATGATATTCAAGTACAGGCCCCCACAATAAGGTGGTGAGGACATTCAGATAGTGGCAATGTCTTTTTGATGCCCAAAGGAATGCTAGTGAGTTTTCTTACCATATACATTGGTCAAATCAAGCAGTATGCCGGAAGACGTCTTTTTTTTTTCTTCTTTCGTCTCGGCAATGCAGAGAAAATCTGATATGAAACACTGCCACTGCTGGTCATTCAGTATAATCTGCAGATGGAAAAGTCCACTGTTAGTGCATTTACTATAACAATTAGAAACAATCTTGATTTTAATAAAGCTTAAACAGATAAGTACTATGGAGTCTGTATTGTGGAAATCAACAGCTCATTAGAAATTAAAATCTCAATTTGAGTTTTTAACCTCGCATACTTCTCTGAATCCCATGCCTCACTTGCTAACACTGTAAACTATAGCACGCACATTAGGACATAGATAAATTGGTCTTTTTGCCAGCCAAGTGCAGGATACCCTTCTCACTTCATTTGTTTTAGGATATGGTACACCAGTAGCAATTATGTCAGCTGACAAGTTGAGAGAGGAAGGATTATGCTACAGTTAGTGGGAATAATAAAATCTATGAATAGCATATTCACCATCTTCATTTTAGCCAATTCCCACCAGTTCAGCAATAGTAAAGTCAAAACTCTTATGCTCAAACTTACGTTCAAACTTACGTTCATACAAATTTAGAAATCTAAAAAAATGCCCTAATTTCTTTCATTTCACAATCTTAGTTTTCAGCTGGGCTTCCTGCCTACCCTTCTACTCATTTCAATACCAAGATAAATGAATTCCATTGCTTGCTAGGCAACCGAGGGCCCTCATGTCAGACGACATCTTGCTTAAGCTTTATGATGTCAGGGCACCACTGGACAAAATGTCCTGGTTGAAGGTGACACAGGAGGATGAGAGATCAGCAATTATGCAGTGGGTTACTATCTCTATTCATGATTGCAAGGCAACTAGGAGGTGGAATGGTAAAGGACTGAACCAGTAAAAGCACTGGGGCCTTTTTGAAAGCGGGATGGAGATACCAAAACAGAGATTATCCTTAATCCCTCGTGAGGATCACACTCAAACATACAGAGTGCAGGGGAAGAGGTTAACTGATCTTCCGTCCGTCAGAAAGTAAGACTATCGTTCGAAAGTAAGATAGTACATTCCAGACTCAAAGGCAGCAATTTCCTCAGATGGAATATTGCGAGCACCAGAATCTAAAGCAGGCTTTGGTAGTCTTGGAGGCAGTCAGTCTTTTAGTAACTATCATGACCAACACAACGTGATCCATATTACTTCCATCTTGACAGAAATGATATTCAAGTACAGGCCCCCACAATAAGGTGGTGAGGACATTCAGATAGTGGCAATGTCTTTTTGATGCCCAAAGGAATGCTAGTGAGTTTTCTTACCATATACATTGGTCAAATCAAGCAGTATGCCGGAAGACGTCTTTTTTTTTCTTCTTTCGTCTCGGCAATGCAGAGAAAATCTGTTGTGAAACACTGCCACTGCTGGTCATTCAGTATAATCTGCAGATGGAAAAGTCCACTGTTAGTGCATTTACTATAACAATTAGAAACAATCTTGATTTTAATAAAGCTTAAACAGATAAGTACTATGGAGTCTGTATTGTGAAAATCAACAGCTCATTAGAAATGAAAATCTCAATTTGAGTTTTTAACCTCGCATACTTCTCTGAATCCCATGCCTCACTTGCTAACACTGTAAACTATAGCACACACATTAGGACATAGATACATTGATCTTTTTGCCAGCCAAGTGCAGGATACCCTTCTCACTTCATTTGTTTTAGGATATGGTACACCAGTAGCAATTATGTCAGCTGACAAGTTGAGAGAGGAAGGATTATGCTACAGTTAGTGGGAATAATAAAATCTATGAATAGCATATTCACCATCTTCATTTTAGCCAATTCCCACCAGTTCAGCAATAGTAAAGTCAAAACTCTTATGCTCAAACTTACGTTCAAACTTACGTTCATACAAATTTAGAAGTCTAAAAAAATGCCCTAATTTCTTTCATTTCACAATCTTAGTTTTCAGCTGGGCTTCCTGCCTACCCTTCTACTCATTTCAATACCAAGATAAATGAATTCCATTGCTTGCTAGGCAACCGAGTGGCTCTCATGTCAGACGACATCTTGCTTAAGCTTTATGATGTCAGGGCACCACTGGACAAAATGTCCTGGTTGAAGGTGACACAGGAGGATGAGAGATCAGCAATTATGGAGTGGGTTACTATCTCTATTCATGATTGCAAGGCAACTAGGAGGTGGAATGGTAAAGGACTGAACCAGTAAAAGCACTGGGGCCTTTTTGAAAGCGGGATGGAGATACCAAAACAGAGATTATCCTTAATCCCTCGTGAGGATCACACTCAAACATACAGAGTGCAGGGGAAGAGGTTAACTGATCTTCCGTCCGTCAGAAAGTAAGACTATCGTTCGAAAGTAAGATAGTACATTCCAGACTCAAAGGCAGCAATTTCCTCAGATGGAATATTGCGAGCACCAGAATCTAAAGCAGGCTTTGGTAGTCTTGGAGGCAGTCAGTCTTTTAGTAACTATCATGACCAACACAACGTGATCCATATTACTTCCATCTTGACAGAAATGATATTCAAGTACAGGCCCCCACAATAAGGTGGTGAGGACATTCAGATAGTGGCAATGTCTTTTTGATGCCCAAAGGAATGCTAGTGAGTTTTCTTACCATATACATTGGTCAAATCAAGCAGTATGCCGGAAGACGTCTTTTTTTTTCTTCTTTCGTCTCGGCAATGCAGAGAAAATCTGTTGTGAAACACTGCCACTGCTGGTCATTCAGTATAATCTGCAGATGGAAAAGTCCACTGTTAGTGCATTTACTATAACAATTAGAAACAATCTTGATTTTAATAAAGCTTAAACAGATAAGTACTATGGAGTCTGTATTGTGAAAATCAACAGCTCATTAGAAATGAAAATCTCAATTTGAGTTTTTAACCTCGCATACTTCTCTGAATCCCATGCCTCACTTGCTAACACTGTAAACTATAGCACGCACATTAGGACATAGATACATTGATCTTTTTGCCAGCCAAGTGCAGGATACCCTTCTCACTTCATTTGTTTTAGGATATGGTACACCAGTAGCAATTATGTCAGCTGACAAGTTGAGAGAGGAAGGATTATGCTACAGTTAGTGGGAATAATAAAATCTATGAATAGCATATTCACCATCTTCATTTTAGCCAATTCCCACCAGTTCAGCAATAGTAAAGTCAAAACTCTTATGCTCAAACTTACGTTCATACAAATTTAGAAGTCTAAAAAAATGCCCTAATTTCTTTCATTTCACAATCTTAGTTTTCAGCTGGGCTTCCTGCCTACCCTTCTACTCATTTCAATACCAAGATAAATGAATTCCATTGCTTGCTAGGCAACCGAGTGGCTCTCATGTCAGACGACATCTTGCTTAAGCTTTATGATGTCAGGGCACCACTGGACAAAATGTCCTGGTTGAAGGTGACACAGGAGGATGAGAGATCAGCAATTATGCAGTGGGTTACTATCTCTATTCATGATTGCAAGGCAACTAGGAGGTGGAATGGTAAAGGACTGAACCAGTAAAAGCACTGGGGCCTTTTTGAAAGCCGGATGGAGATACCAAAACAGAGATTATCCTTAATCCCTCGTGAGGATCACACTCAAACATACAGAGTGCAGGGGAAGAGGTTAACTGATCTTCCGTCCGTCAGAAAGTAAGACTATCGTTCGAAAGTAAGATAGTACATTCCAGACTCAAAGGCAGCAATTTTCTCAGATGGAATATTGCGAGCACCAGAATCTAAAGCAGGCTTTGGTAGTCTTGGAGGCAGTCAGTCTTTTAGTAACTATCATGACCAACACAACGTGATCCATATTACTTCCATCTTGACAGAAATGATATTCAAGTACAGGCCCCCACAATAAGGTGGTGAGGACATTCAGATAGTGGCAATGTCTTTTTGATGCCCAAAGGAATGCTAGTGAGTTTTCTTACCATATACATTGGTCAAATCAAGCAGTATGCCGGAAGACGTCTTTTTTTTTCTTCTTTCGTCTCGGCAATGCAGAGAAAATCTGTTGTGAAACACTGCCACTGCTGGTCATTCAGTATAATCTGCAGATGGAAAAGTCCACTGTTAGTGCATTTACTATAACAATTAGAAACAATCTTGATTTTAATAAAGCTTAAACAGATAAGTACTATGGAGTCTGTATTGTGAAAATCAACAGCTCATTAGAAATGAAAATCTCAATTTGAGTTTTTAACCTCGCATACTTCTCTGAATCCCATGCCTCACTTGCTAACACTGTAAACTATAGCACACACATTAGGACATAGATACATTGATCTTTTTGCCAGCCAAGTGCAGGATACCCTTCTCACTTCATTTGTTTTAGGATATGGTACACCAGTAGCAATTATGTCAGCTGACAAGTTGAGAGAGGAAGGATTATGCTACAGTTAGTGGGAATAATAAAATCTATGAATAGCATATTCACCATCTTCATTTTAGCCAATTCCCACCAGTTCAGCAATAGTAAAGTCAAAACTCTTATGCTCAAACTTACGTTCAAACTTACGTTCATACAAATTTAGAAGTCTAAAAAAATGCCCTAATTTCTTTCATTTCACAATCTTAGTTTTCAGCTGGGCTTCCTGCCTACCCTTCTACTCATTTCAATACCAAGATAAATGAATTCCATTGCTTGCTAGGCAACCGAGTGGCTCTCATGTCAGACGACATCTTGCTTAAGCTTTATGATGTCAGGGCACCACTGGACAAAATGTCCTGGTTGAAGGTGACACAGGAGGATGAGAGATCAGCAATTATGCAGTGGGTTACTATCTCTATTCATGATTGCAAGGCAACTAGGAGGTGGAATGGTAAAGGACTGAACCAGTAAAAGCACTGGGGCCTTTTTGAAAGCGGGATGGAGATACCAAAACAGAGATTATCCTTAATCCCTCGTGAGGATCACACTCAAACATACAGAGTGCAGGGGAAGAGGTTAACTGATCTTCCGTCCGTCAGAAAGTAAGACTATCGTTCGAAAGTAAGATAGTACATTCCAGACTCAAAGGCAGCAATTTCCTCAGATGGAATATTGCGAGCACCAGAATCTAAAGCAGGCTTTGGTAGTCTTGGAGGCAGTCAGTCTTTTAGTAACTATCATGACCAACACAACGTGATCCATATTACTTCCATCTTGACAGAAATGATATTCAAGTACAGGCCCCCACAATAAGGTGGTGAGGACATTCAGATAGTGGCAATGTCTTTTTGATGCCCAAAGGAATGCTAGTGAGTTTTCTTACCATATACATTGGTCAAATCAAGCAGTATGCCGGAAGACGTCTTTTTTTTTCTTCTTTCGTCTCGGCAATGCAGAGAAAATCTGTTGTGAAACACTGCCACTGCTGGTCATTCAGTATAATCTGCAGATGGAAAAGTCCACTGTTAGTGCATTTACTATAACAATTAGAAACAATCTTGATTTTAATAAAGCTTAAACAGATAAGTACTATGGAGTCTGTATTGTGGAAATCAACAGCTCATTAGAAATTAAAATCTCAATTTGAGTTTTTAACCTCGCATACTTCTCTGAATCCCATGCCTCACTTGCTAACACTGTAAACTATAGCACGCACATTAGGACATAGATAAATTGGTCTTTTTGCCAGCCAAGTGCAGGATACCCTTCTCACTTCATTTGTTTTAGGATATGGTACACCAGTAGCAATTATGTCAGCTGACAAGTTGAGAGAGGAAGGATTATGCTACAGTTAGTGGGAATAATAAAATCTATGAATAGCATATTCACCATCTTCATTTTAGCCAATTCCCACCAGTTCAGCAATAGTAAAGTCAAAACTCTTATGCTCAAACTTACGTTCAAACTTACGTTCATACAAATTTAGAAATCTAAAAAAATGCCCTAATTTCTTTCATTTCACAATCTTAGTTTTCAGCTGGGCTTCCTGCCTACCCTTCTACTCATTTCAATACCAAGATAAATGAATTCCATTGCTTGCTAGGCAACCGAGGGCCCTCATGTCAGACGACATCTTGCTTAAGCTTTATGATGTCAGGGCACCACTGGACAAAATGTCCTGGTTGAAGGTGACACAGGAGGATGAGAGATCAGCAATTATGCAGTGGGTTACTATCTCTATTCATGATTGCAAGGCAACTAGGAGGTGGAATGGTAAAGGACTGAACCAGTAAAAGCACTGGGGCCTTTTTGAAAGCGGGATGGAGATACCAAAACAGAGATTATCCTTAATCCCTCGTGAGGATCACACTCAAACATACAGAGTGCAGGGGAAGAGGTTAACTGATCTTCCGTCCGTCAGAAAGTAAGACTATCGTTCGAAAGTAAGATAGTACATTCCAGACTCAAAGGCAGCAATTTCCTCAGATGGAATATTGCGAGCACCAGAATCTAAAGCAGGCTTTGGTAGTCTTGGAGGCAGTCAGTCTTTTAGTAACTATCATGACCAACACAACGTGATCCATATTACTTCCATCTTGACAGAAATGATATTCAAGTACAGGCCCCCACAATAAGGTGGTGAGGACATTCAGATAGTGGCAATGTCTTTTTGATGCCCAAAGGAATGCTAGTGAGTTTTCTTACCATATACATTGGTCAAATCAAGCAGTATGCCGGAAGACGTCTTTTTTTTTCTTCTTTCGTCTCGGCAATGCAGAGAAAATCTGTTGTGAAACACTGCCACTGCTGGTCATTCAGTATAATCTGCAGATGGAAAAGTCCACTGTTAGTGCATTTACTATAACAATTAGAAACAATCTTGATTTTAATAAAGCTTAAACAGATAAGTACTATGGAGTCTGTATTGTGAAAATCAACAGCTCATTAGAAATGAAAATCTCAATTTGAGTTTTTAACCTCGCATACTTCTCTGAATCCCATGCCTCACTTGCTAACACTGTAAACTATAGCACACACATTAGGACATAGATACATTGATCTTTTTGCCAGCCAAGTGCAGGATACCCTTCTCACTTCATTTGTTTTAGGATATGGTACACCAGTAGCAATTATGTCAGCTGACAAGTTGAGAGAGGAAGGATTATGCTACAGTTAGTGGGAATAATAAAATCTATGAATAGCATATTCACCATCTTCATTTTAGCCAATTCCCACCAGTTCAGCAATAGTAAAGTCAAAACTCTTATGCTCAAACTTACGTTCAAACTTACGTTCATACAAATTTAGAAGTCTAAAAAAATGCCCTAATTTCTTTCATTTCACAATCTTAGTTTTCAGCTGGGCTTCCTGCCTACCCTTCTACTCATTTCAATACCAAGATAAATGAATTCCATTGCTTGCTAGGCAACCGAGTGGCTCTCATGTCAGACGACATCTTGCTTAAGCTTTATGATGTCAGGGCACCACTGGACAAAATGTCCTGGTTGAAGGTGACACAGGAGGATGAGAGATCAGCAATTATGGAGTGGGTTACTATCTCTATTCATGATTGCAAGGCAACTAGGAGGTGGAATGGTAAAGGACTGAACCAGTAAAAGCACTGGGGCCTTTTTGAAAGCGGGATGGAGATACCAAAACAGAGATTATCCTTAATCCCTCGTGAGGATCACACTCAAACATACAGAGTGCAGGGGAAGAGGTTAACTGATCTTCCGTCCGTCAGAAAGTAAGACTATCGTTCGAAAGTAAGATAGTACATTCCAGACTCAAAGGCAGCAATTTCCTCAGATGGAATATTGCGAGCACCAGAATCTAAAGCAGGCTTTGGTAGTCTTGGAGGCAGTCAGTCTTTTAGTAACTATCATGACCAACACAACGTGATCCATATTACTTCCATCTTGACAGAAATGATATTCAAGTACAGGCCCCCACAATAAGGTGGTGAGGACATTCAGATAGTGGCAATGTCTTTTTGATGCCCAAAGGAATGCTAGTGAGTTTTCTTACCATATACATTGGTCAAATCAAGCAGTATGCCGGAAGACGTCTTTTTTTTTCTTCTTTCGTCTCGGCAATGCAGAGAAAATCTGTTGTGAAACACTGCCACTGCTGGTCATTCAGTATAATCTGCAGATGGAAAAGTCCACTGTTAGTGCATTTACTATAACAATTAGAAACAATCTTGATTTTAATAAAGCTTAAACAGATAAGTACTATGGAGTCTGTATTGTGAAAATCAACAGCTCATTAGAAATGAAAATCTCAATTTGAGTTTTTAACCTCGCATACTTCTCTGAATCCCATGCCTCACTTGCTAACACTGTAAACTATAGCACGCACATTAGGACATAGATACATTGATCTTTTTGCCAGCCAAGTGCAGGATACCCTTCTCACTTCATTTGTTTTAGGATATGGTACACCAGTAGCAATTATGTCAGCTGACAAGTTGAGAGAGGAAGGATTATGCTACAGTTAGTGGGAATAATAAAATCTATGAATAGCATATTCACCATCTTCATTTTAGCCAATTCCCACCAGTTCAGCAATAGTAAAGTCAAAACTCTTATGCTCAAACTTACGTTCATACAAATTTAGAAGTCTAAAAAAATGCCCTAATTTCTTTCATTTCACAATCTTAGTTTTCAGCTGGGCTTCCTGCCTACCCTTCTACTCATTTCAATACCAAGATAAATGAATTCCATTGCTTGCTAGGCAACCGAGTGGCTCTCATGTCAGACGACATCTTGCTTAAGCTTTATGATGTCAGGGCACCACTGGACAAAATGTCCTGGTTGAAGGTGACACAGGAGGATGAGAGATCAGCAATTATGCAGTGGGTTACTATCTCTATTCATGATTGCAAGGCAACTAGGAGGTGGAATGGTAAAGGACTGAACCAGTAAAAGCACTGGGGCCTTTTTGAAAGCCGGATGGAGATACCAAAACAGAGATTATCCTTAATCCCTCGTGAGGATCACACTCAAACATACAGAGTGCAGGGGAAGAGGTTAACTGATCTTCCGTCCGTCAGAAAGTAAGACTATCGTTCGAAAGTAAGATAGTACATTCCAGACTCAAAGGCAGCAATTTTCTCAGATGGAATATTGCGAGCACCAGAATCTAAAGCAGGCTTTGGTAGTCTTGGAGGCAGTCAGTCTTTTAGTAACTATCATGACCAACACAACGTGATCCATATTACTTCCATCTTGACAGAAATGATATTCAAGTACAGGCCCCCACAATAAGGTGGTGAGGACATTCAGATAGTGGCAATGTCTTTTTGATGCCCAAAGGAATGCTAGTGAGTTTTCTTACCATATACATTGGTCAAATCAAGCAGTATGCCGGAAGACGTCTTTTTTTTTCTTCTTTCGTCTCGGCAATGCAGAGAAAATCTGTTGTGAAACACTGCCACTGCTGGTCATTCAGTATAATCTGCAGATGGAAAAGTCCACTGTTAGTGCATTTACTATAACAATTAGAAACAATCTTGATTTTAATAAAGCTTAAACAGATAAGTACTATGGAGTCTGTATTGTGAAAATCAACAGCTCATTAGAAATGAAAATCTCAATTTGAGTTTTTAACCTCGCATACTTCTCTGAATCCCATGCCTCACTTGCTAACACTGTAAACTATAGCACACACATTAGGACATAGATACATTGATCTTTTTGCCAGCCAAGTGCAGGATACCCTTCTCACTTCATTTGTTTTAGGATATGGTACACCAGTAGCAATTATGTCAGCTGACAAGTTGAGAGAGGAAGGATTATGCTACAGTTAGTGGGAATAATAAAATCTATGAATAGCATATTCACCATCTTCATTTTAGCCAATTCCCACCAGTTCAGCAATAGTAAAGTCAAAACTCTTATGCTCAAACTTACGTTCAAACTTACGTTCATACAAATTTAGAAGTCTAAAAAAATGCCCTAATTTCTTTCATTTCACAATCTTAGTTTTCAGCTGGGCTTCCTGCCTACCCTTCTACTCATTTCAATACCAAGATAAATGAATTCCATTGCTTGCTAGGCAACCGAGTGGCTCTCATGTCAGACGACATCTTGCTTAAGCTTTATGATGTCAGGGCACCACTGGACAAAATGTCCTGGTTGAAGGTGACACAGGAGGATGAGAGATCAGCAATTATGCAGTGGGTTACTATCTCTATTCATGATTGCAAGGCAACTAGGAGGTGGAATGGTAAAGGACTGAACCAGTAAAAGCACTGGGGCCTTTTTGAAAGCGGGATGGAGATACCAAAACAGAGATTATCCTTAATCCCTCGTGAGGATCACACTCAAACATACAGAGTGCAGGGGAAGAGGTTAACTGATCTTCCGTCCGTCAGAAAGTAAGACTATCGTTCGAAAGTAAGATAGTACATTCCAGACTCAAAGGCAGCAATTTCCTCAGATGGAATATTGCGAGCACCAGAATCTAAAGCAGGCTTTGGTAGTCTTGGAGGCAGTCAGTCTTTTAGTAACTATCATGACCAACACAACGTGATCCATATTACTTCCATCTTGACAGAAATGATATTCAAGTACAGGCCCCCACAATAAGGTGGTGAGGACATTCAGATAGTGGCAATGTCTTTTTGATGCCCAAAGGAATGCTAGTGAGTTTTCTTACCATATACATTGGTCAAATCAAGCAGTATGCCGGAAGACGTCTTTTTTTTTCTTCTTTCGTCTCGGCAATGCAGAGAAAATCTGTTGTGAAACACTGCCACTGCTGGTCATTCAGTATAATCTGCAGATGGAAAAGTCCACTGTTAGTGCATTTACTATAACAATTAGAAACAATCTTGATTTTAATAAAGCTTAAACAGATAAGTACTATGGAGTCTGTATTGTGAAAATCAACAGCTCATTAGAAATGAAAATCTCAATTTGAGTTTTTAACCTCGCATACTTCTCTGAATCCCATGCCTCACTTGCTAACACTGTAAACTATAGCACGCACATTAGGACATAGATACATTGATCTTTTTGCCAGCCAAGTGCAGGATACCCTTCTCACTTCATTTGTTTTAGGATATGGTACACCAGTAGCAATTATGTCAGCTGACAAGTTGAGAGAGGAAGGATTATGCTACAGTTAGTGGGAATAATAAAATCTATGAATAGCATATTCACCATCTTCATTTTAGCCAATTCCCACCAGTTCAGCAATAGTAAAGTCAAAACTCTTATGCTCAAACTTACGTTCATACAAATTTAGAAGTCTAAAAAAATGCCCTAATTTCTTTCATTTCACAATCTTAGTTTTCAGCTGGGCTTCCTGCCTACCCTTCTACTCATTTCAATACCAAGATAAATGAATTCCATTGCTTGCTAGGCAACCGAGTGGCTCTCATGTCAGACGACATCTTGCTTAAGCTTTATGATGTCAGGGCACCACTGGACAAAATGTCCTGGTTGAAGGTGACACAGGAGGATGAGAGATCAGCAATTATGCAGTGGGTTACTATCTCTATTCATGATTGCAAGGCAACTAGGAGGTGGAATGGTAAAGGACTGAACCAGTAAAAGCACTGGGGCCTTTTTGAAAGCGGGATGGAGATACCAAAACAGAGATTATCCTTAATCCCTCGTGAGGATCACACTCAAACATACAGAGTGCAGGGGAAGAGGTTAACTGATCTTCCGTCCGTCAGAAAGTAAGACTATCGTTCGAAAGTAAGATAGTACATTCCAGACTCAAAGGCAGCAATTTCCTCGGATGGAATATTGCGAGCACCAGAATCTAAAGCAGGCTTTGGTAGTCTTGGAGGCAGTCAGTCTTTTAGTAACTATCATGACCAACACAACGTGATCCATATTACTTCCATCTTGACAGAAATGATATTCAAGTACAGGCCCCCACAATAAGGTGGTGAGGACATTCAGATAGTGGCAATGTCTTTTTGATGCCCAAAGGAATGCTAGTGAGTTTTCTTACCATATACATTGGTCAAATCAAGCAGTATGCCGGAAGACGTCTTTTTTTTTCTTCTTTCGTCTCGGCAATGCAGAGAAAATCTGATATGAAACACTGCCACTGCTGGTCATTCAGTATAATCTGCAGATGGAAAAGTCCACTGTTAGTGCATTTACTATAACAATTAGAAACAATCTTGATTTTAATAAAGCTTAAACAGATAAGTACTATGGAGTCTGTATTGTGAAAATCAACAGCTCATTAGAAATTAAAATCTCAATTTGAGTTTTTAACCTCGCATACTTCTCTGAATCCCATGCCTCACTTGCCAACACTGTAAACTATAGCACGCACATTAGGACATAGATAAATTGGTCTTTTTGCCAGCCAAGTGCAGGATACCCTTCTCACTTCATTTGTTTTAGGATATGGTACACCAGTAGCAATTATGTCAGCTGACAAGTTGAGAGAGGAAGGATTATGCTACAGTTAGTGGGAATAATAAAATCTATGAATAGCATATTCACCATCTTCATTTTAGCCAATTCCCACCAGTTCAGCAATAGTAAAGTCAAAACTCTTATGCTCAAACTTACGTTCAAACTTACGTTCATACAAATTTAGAAGTCTAAAAAAATGCCCTAATTTCTTTCATTTCACAATCTTAGTTTTCAGCTGGGCTTCCTGCCTACCCTTCTACTCATTTCAATACCAAGATAAATGAATTCCATTGCTTGCTAGGCAACCGAGTGGCTCTCATGTCAGACGACATCTTGCTTAAGCTTTATGATGTCAGGGCACCACTGGACAAAATGTCCTGGTTGAAGGTGACACAGGAGGATGAGAGATCAGCAATTATGCAGTGGGTTACTATCTCTATTCATGATTGCAAGGCAACTAGGAGGTGGAATGGTAAAGGACTGAACCAGTAAAAGCACTGGGGCCTTTTTGAAAGCGGGATGGAGATACCAAAACAGAGATTATCCTTAATCCCTCGTGAGGATCACACTCAAACATACAGAGTGCAGGGGAAGAGGTTAACTGATCTTCCGTCCGTCAGAAAGTAAGACTATCGTTCGAAAGTAAGATAGTACATTCCAGACTCAAAGGCAGCAATTTCCTCAGATGGAATATTGCGAGCACCAGAATCTAAAGCAGGCTTTGGTAGTCTTGGAGGCAGTCAGTCTTTTAGTAACTATCATGACCAACACAACGTGATCCATATTACTTCCATCTTGACAGAAATGATATTCAAGTACAGGCCCCCACAATAAGGTGGTGAGGACATTCAGATAGTGGCAATGTCTTTTTGATGCCCAAAGGAATGCTAGTGAGTTTTCTTACCATATACATTGGTCAAATCAAGCAGTATGCCGGAAGACGTCTTTTTTTTTCTTCTTTCGTCTCGGCAATGCAGAGAAAATCTGTTGTGAAACACTGCCACTGCTGGTCATTCAGTATAATCTGCAGATGGAAAAGTCCACTGTTAGTGCATTTACTATAACAATTAGAAACAATCTTGATTTTAATAAAGCTTAAACAGATAAGTACTATGGAGTCTGTATTGTGAAAATCAACAGCTCATTAGAAATGAAAATCTCAATTTGAGTTTTTAACCTCGCATACTTCTCTGAATCCCATGCCTCACTTGCTAACACTGTAAACTATAGCACACACATTAGGACATAGATACATTGATCTTTTTGCCAGCCAAGTGCAGGATACCCTTCTCACTTCATTTGTTTTAGGATATGGTACACCAGTAGCAATTATGTCAGCTGACAAGTTGAGAGAGGAAGGATTATGCTACAGTTAGTGGGAATAATAAAATCTATGAATAGCATATTCACCATCTTCATTTTAGCCAATTCCCACCAGTTCAGCAATAGTAAAGTCAAAACTCTTATGCTCAAACTTACGTTCAAACTTACGTTCATACAAATTTAGAAGTCTAAAAAAATGCCCTAATTTCTTTCATTTCACAATCTTAGTTTTCAGCTGGGCTTCCTGCCTACCCTTCTACTCATTTCAATACCAAGATAAATGAATTCCATTGCTTGCTAGGCAACCGAGGGCCCTCATGTCAGACGACATCTTGCTTAAGCTTTATGATGTCAGGGCACCACTGGACAAAATGTCCTGGTTGAAGGTGACACAGGAGGATGAGAGATCAGCAATTATGCAGTGGGTTACTATCTCTATTCATGATTGCAAGGCAACTAGGAGGTGGAATGGTAAAGGACTGAACCAGTAAAAGCACTGGGGCCTTTTTGAAAGCGGGATGGAGATACCAAAACAGAGATTATCCTTAATCCCTCGTGAGGATCACACTCAAACATACAGAGTGCAGGGGAAGAGGTTAACTGATCTTCCGTCCGTCAGAAAGTAAGACTATCGTTCGAAAGTAAGATAGTACATTCCAGACTCAAAGGCAGCAATTTCCTCGGATGGAATATTGCGAGCACCAGAATCTAAAGCAGGCTTTGGTAGTCTTTGAGGCAGTCAGTCTTTTAGTAACTATCATGACCAACACAACGTGATCCATATTACTTCCATCTTGACAGAAATGATATTCAAGTACAGGCCCCCACAATAAGGTGGTGAGGACATTCAGATAGTGGCAATGTCTTTTTGATGCCCAAAGGAATGCTAGTGAGTTTTCTTACCATATACATTGGTCAAATCAAGCAGTATGCCGGAAGACGTCTTTTTTTTTTCTTCTTTCGTCTCGGCAATGCAGAGAAAATCTGATATGAAACACTGCCACTGCTGGTCATTCAGTATAATCTGCAGATGGAAAAGTCCACTGTTAGTGCATTTACTATAACAATTAGAAACAATCTTGATTTTAATAAAGCTTAAACAGATAAGTACTATGGAGTCTGTATTGTGGAAATCAACAGCTCATTAGAAATTAAAATCTCAATTTGAGTTTTTAACCTCGCATACTTCTCTGAATCCCATGCCTCACTTGCTAACACTGTAAACTATAGCACGCACATTAGGACATAGATAAATTGGTCTTTTTGCCAGCCAAGTGCAGGATACCCTTCTCACTTCATTTGTTTTAGGATATGGTACACCAGTAGCAATTATGTCAGCTGACAAGTTGAGAGAGGAAGGATTATGCTACAGTTAGTGGGAATAATAAAATCTATGAATAGCATATTCACCATCTTCATTTTAGCCAATTCCCACCAGTTCAGCAATAGTAAAGTCAAAACTCTTATGCTCAAACTTACGTTCAAACTTACGTTCATACAAATTTAGAAGTCTAAAAAAATGCCCTAATTTCTTTCATTTCACAATCTTAGTTTTCAGCTGGGCTTCCTGCCTACCCTTCTACTCATTTCAATACCAAGATAAATGAATTCCATTGCTTGCTAGGCAACCGAGTGGCTCTCATGTCAGACGACATCTTGCTTAAGCTTTATGATGTCAGGGCACCACTGGACAAAATGTCCTGGTTGAAGGTGACACAGGAGGATGAGAGATCAGCAATTATGCAGTGGGTTACTATCTCTATTCATGATTGCAAGGCAACTAGGAGGTGGAATGGTAAAGGACTGAACCAGTAAAAGCACTGGGGCCTTTTTGAAAGCGGGATGGAGATACCAAAACAGAGATTATCCTTAATCCCTCGTGAGGATCACACTCAAACATACAGAGTGCAGGGGAAGAGGTTAACTGATCTTCCGTCCGTCAGAAAGTAAGACTATCGTTCGAAAGTAAGATAGTACATTCCAGACTCAAAGGCAGCAATTTCCTCAGATGGAATATTGCGAGCACCAGAATCTAAAGCAGGCTTTGGTAGTCTTGGAGGCAGTCAGTCTTTTAGTAACTATCATGACCAACACAACGTGATCCATATTACTTCCATCTTGACAGAAATGATATTCAAGTACAGGCCCCCACAATAAGGTGGTGAGGACATTCAGATAGTGGCAATGTCTTTTTGATGCCCAAAGGAATGCTAGTGAGTTTTCTTACCATATACATTGGTCAAATCAAGCAGTATGCCGGAAGACGTCTTTTTTTTTCTTCTTTCGTCTCGGCAATGCAGAGAAAATCTGTTGTGAAACACTGCCACTGCTGGTCATTCAGTATAATCTGCAGATGGAAAAGTCCACTGTTAGTGCATTTACTATAACAATTAGAAACAATCTTGATTTTAATAAAGCTTAAACAGATAAGTACTATGGAGTCTGTATTGTGAAAATCAACAGCTCATTAGAAATGAAAATCTCAATTTGAGTTTTTAACCTCGCATACTTCTCTGAATCCCATGCCTCACTTGCTAACACTGTAAACTATAGCACACACATTAGGACATAGATACATTGATCTTTTTGCCAGCCAAGTGCAGGATACCCTTCTCACTTCATTTGTTTTAGGATATGGTACACCAGTAGCAATTATGTCAGCTGACAAGTTGAGAGAGGAAGGATTATGCTACAGTTAGTGGGAATAATAAAATCTATGAATAGCATATTCACCATCTTCATTTTAGCCAATTCCCACCAGTTCAGCAATAGTAAAGTCAAAACTCTTATGCTCAAACTTACGTTCAAACTTACGTTCATACAAATTTAGAAGTCTAAAAAAATGCCCTAATTTCTTTCATTTCACAATCTTAGTTTTCAGCTGGGCTTCCTGCCTACCCTTCTACTCATTTCAATACCAAGATAAATGAATTCCATTGCTTGCTAGGCAACCGAGTGGCTCTCATGTCAGACGACATCTTGCTTAAGCTTTATGATGTCAGGGCACCACTGGACAAAATGTCCTGGTTGAAGGTGACACAGGAGGATGAGAGATCAGCAATTATGCAGTGGGTTACTATCTCTATTCATGATTGCAAGGCAACTAGGAGGTGGAATGGTAAAGGACTGAACCAGTAAAAGCACTGGGGCCTTTTTGAAAGCGGGATGGAGATACCAAAACAGAGATTATCCTTAATCCCTCGTGAGGATCACACTCAAACATACAGAGTGCAGGGGAAGAGGTTAACTGATCTTCCGTCCGTCAGAAAGTAAGACTATCGTTCGAAAGTAAGATAGTACATTCCAGACTCAAAGGCAGCAATTTCCTCAGATGGAATATTGCGAGCACCAGAATCTAAAGCAGGCTTTGGTAGTCTTGGAGGCAGTCAGTCTTTTAGTAACTATCATGACCAACACAACGTGATCCATATTACTTCCATCTTGACAGAAATGATATTCAAGTACAGGCCCCCACAATAAGGTGGTGAGGACATTCAGATAGTGGCAATGTCTTTTTGATGCCCAAAGGAATGCTAGTGAGTTTTCTTACCATATACATTGGTCAAATCAAGCAGTATGCCGGAAGACGTCTTTTTTTTTCTTCTTTCGTCTCGGCAATGCAGAGAAAATCTGTTGTGAAACACTGCCACTGCTGGTCATTCAGTATAATCTGCAGATGGAAAAGTCCACTGTTAGTGCATTTACTATAACAATTAGAAACAATCTTGATTTCAATAAAGCTTAAACAGATAAGTACTATGGAGTCTGTATTGTGAAAATCAACAGCTCATTAGAAATGAAAATCTCAATTTGAGTTTTTAACCTCGCATACTTCTCTGAATCCCATGCCTCACTTGCTAACACTGTAAACTATAGCACGCACATTAGGACATAGATACATTGATCTTTTTGCCAGCCAAGTGCAGGATACCCTTCTCACTTCATTTGTTTTAGGATATGGTACACCAGTAGCAATTATGTCAGCTGACAAGTTGAGAGAGGAAGGATTATGCTACAGTTAGTGGGAATAATAAAATCTATGAATAGCATATTCACCATCTTCATTTTAGCCAATTCCCACCAGTTCAGCAATAGTAAAGTCAAAACTCTTATGCTCAAACTTACGTTCAAACTTACGTTCATACAAATTTAGAAATCTAAAAAAATGCCCTAATTTCTTTCATTTCACAATCTTAGTTTTCAGCTGGGCTTCCTGCCTACCCTTCTACTCATTTCAATACCAAGATAAATGAATTCCATTGCTTGCTAGGCAACCGAGTGGCTCTCATGTCAGACGACATCTTGCTTAAGCTTTATGATGTCAGGGCACCACTGGACAAAATGTCCTGGTTGAAGGTGACACAGGAGGATGAGAGATCAGCAATTATGCAGTGGGTTACTATCTCTATTCATGATTGCAAGGCAACTAGGAGGTGGAATGGTAAAGGACTGAACCAGTAAAAGCACTGGGGCCTTTTTGAAAGCGGGATGGAGATACCAAAACAGAGATTATCCTTAACAATCCCTCGTGAGGATCACACTCAAACATACAGAGTGCAGGGGAAGAGGTTAACTGATCTTCCGTCCGTCAGAAAGTAAGACTATCGTTCGAAAGTAAGATAGTACATTCCAGACTCAAAGGCAGCAATTTCCTCAGATGGAATATTGCGAGCACCAGAATCTAAAGCAGGCTTTGGTAGTCTTGGAGGCAGTCAGTCTTTTAGTAACTATCATGACCAACACAACGTGATCCATATTACTTCCATCTTGACAGAAATGATATTCAAGTACAGGCCCCCATAATAAGGTGGTGAGGACATTCAGATAGTGGCAATGTCTTTTTGATGCCCAAAGGAATGCTAGTGAGTTTTCTTACCATATACATTGGTCAAATCAAGCAGTATGCCGGAAGACGTCTTTTTTTTTCTTCTTTCGTCTCGGCAATGCAGAGAAAATCTGATATGAAACACTGCCACTGCTGGTCATTCAGTATAATCTGCAGATGGAAAAGTCCACTGTTAGTGCATTTACTATAACAATTAGAAACAATCTTGATTTTAATAAAGCTTAAACAGATAAGTACTATGGAGTCTGTATTGTGAAAATCAACAGCTCATTAGAAATTAAAATCTCAATTTGAGTTTTTAACCTCGCATACTTCTCTGAATCCCATGCCTCACTTGCTAACACTGTAAACTATAGCACGCACATTAGGACATAGATAAATTGGTCTTTTTGCCAGCCAAGTGCAGGATACCCTTCTCACTTCATTTGTTTTAGGATATGGTACACCAGTAGCAATTATGTCAGCTGACAAGTTGAGAGAGGAAGGATTATGCTACAGTTAGTGGGAATAATAAAATCTATGAATAGCATATTCACCATCTTCATTTTAGCCAATTCCCACCAGTTCAGCAATAGTAAAGTCAAAACTCTTATGCTCAAACTTACGTTCATACAAATTTAGAAGTCTAAAAAAAGGCCCTAATTTCTTTCATTTCACAATCTTAGTTTTCAGCTGGGCTTCCTGCCTACCCTTCTACTCATTTCAATACCAAGATAAATGAATTCCATTGCTTGCTAGGCAACCGAGTGGCTTTCATGTCAGACGACATCTTGCTTAAGCTTTATGATGTCAGGGCACCACTGGACAAAATGTCCTGGTTGAAGGTGACACAGGAGGATGAGAGATCAGCAATTATGCAGTGGGTTACTATCTCTATTCATGATTGCAAGGCAACTAGGAGGTGGAATGGTAAAGGACTGAACCAGTAAAAGCACTGGGGCCTTTTTGAAAGCGGGATGGAGATACCAAAACAGAGATTATCCTTAATCCCTCGTGAGGATCACACTCAAACATACAGAGTGCAGGGGAAGAGGTTAACTGATCTTCCGTCCGTCAGAAAGTAAGACTATCGTTCGAAAGTAAGATAGTACATTCCAGACTCAAAGGCAGCAATTTCCTCGGATGGAATATTGCGAGCACCAGAATCTAAAGCAGGCTTTGGTAGTCTTGGAGGCAGTCAGTCTTTTAGTAACTATCATGACCAACACAACGTGATCCATATTACTTCCATCTTGACAGAAATGATATTCAAGTACAGGCCCCCACAATAAGGTGGTGAAGACATTCAGATAGTGGCAATGTCTTTTTGATGCCCAAAGGAATGCTAGTGAGTTTTCTTACCATATACATTGGTCAAATCAAGCAGTATGCCGGAAGACGTCTTTTTTTTTTCTTCTTTCGTCTCGGCAATGCAGAGAAAATCTGATATGAAACACTGCCACTGCTGGTCATTCAGTATAATCTGCAGATGGAAAAGTCCACTGTTAGTGCATTTACTATAACAATTAGAAACAATCTTGATTTTAATAAAGCTTAAACAGATAAGTACTATGGAGTCTGTATTGTGGAAATCAACAGCTCATTAGAAATTAAAATCTCAATTTGAGTTTTTAACCTCGCATACTTCTCTGAATCCCATGCCTCACTTGCTAACACTGTAAACTATAGCACGCACATTAGGACATAGATAAATTGGTCTTTTTGCCAGCCAAGTGCAGGATACCCTTCTCACTTCATTTGTTTTAGGATATGGTACACCAGTAGCAATTATGTCAGCTGACAAGTTGAGAGAGGAAGGATTATGCTACAGTTAGTGGGAATAATAAAATCTATGAATAGTATATTCACCATCTTCATTTTAGCCAATTCCCACCAGTTCAGCAATAGTAAAGTCAAAACTCTTATGCTCAAACTTACGTTCAAACTTACGTTCATACAAATTTAGAAATCTAAAAAAATGCCCTAATTTCTTTCATTTCACAATCTTAGTTTTCAGCTGGGCTTCCTGCCTACCCTTCTACTCATTTCAATACCAAGATAAATGAATTCCATTGCTTGCTAGGCAACCGAGGGCCCTCATGTCAGACGACATCTTGCTTAAGCTTTATGATGTCAGGGCACCACTGGACAAAATGTCCTGGTTGAAGGTGACACAGGAGGATGAAAGATCAGCAATTATGCAGTGGGTTACTATCTCTATTCATGATTGCAAGGCAACTAGGAGGTGGAATGGTAAAGGACTGAACCAGTAAAAGCACTGGGGCCTTTTTGAAAGCGGGATGGAGATACCAAAACAGAGATTATCCTTAATCCCTCGTGAGGATCACACTCAAACATACAGAGTGCAGGGGAAGAGGTTAACTGATCTTCCGTCCGTCAGAAAGTAAGACTATCGTTCGAAAGTAAGATAGTACATTCCAGACTCAAAGGCAGCAATTTCCTCAGATGGAATATTGCGAGCACCAGAATCTAAAGCAGGCTTTGGTAGTCTTGGAGGCAGTCAGTCTTTTAGTAACTATCATGACCAACACAACGTGATCCATATTACTTCCATCTTGACAGAAATGATATTCAAGTACAGGCCCCCACAATAAGGTGGTGAAGACATTCAGATAGTGGCAATGTCTTTTTGATGCCCAAAGGAATGCTAGTGAGTTTTCTTACCATATACATTGGTCAAATCAAGCAGTATGCCGGAAGACGTCTTTTTTTTTTCTTCTTTCGTCTCGGCAATGCAGAGAAAATCTGATATGAAACACTGCCACTGCTGGTCATTCAGTATAATCTGCAGATGGAAAAGTCCACTGTTAGTGCATTTACTATAACAATTAGAAACAATCTTGATTTTAATAAAGCTTAAACAGATAAGTACTATGGAGTCTGTATTGTGGAAATCAACAGCTCATTAGAAATTAAAATCTCAATTTGAGTTTTTAACCTCGCATACTTCTCTGAATCCCATGCCTCACTTGCTAACACTGTAAACTATAGCACGCACATTAGGACATAGATAAATTGGTCTTTTTGCCAGCCAAGTGCAGGATACCCTTCTCACTTCATTTGTTTTAGGATATGGTACACCAGTAGCAATTATGTCAGCTGACAAGTTGAGAGAGGAAGGATTATGCTACAGTTAGTGGGAATAATAAAATCTATGAATAGCATATTCACCATCTTCATTTTAGCCAATTCCCACCAGTTCAGCAATAGTAAAGTCAAAACTCTTATGCTCAAACTTACGTTCATACAAATTTAGAAGTCTAAAAAAATGCCCTAATTTCTTTCATTTCACAATCTTAGTTTTCAGCTGGGCTTCCTGCCTACCCTTCTACTCATTTCAATACCAAGATAAATGAATTCCATTGCTTGCTAGGCAACCGAGTGGCTCTCATGTCAGACGACATCTTGCTTAAGCTTTATGATGTCAGGGCACCACTGGACAAAATGTCCTGGTTGAAGGTGACACAGGAGGATGAGAGATCAGCAATTATGCAGTGGGTTACTATCTCTATTCATGATTGCAAGGCAACTAGGAGGTGGAATGGTAAAGGACTGAACCAGTAAAAGCACTGGGGCCTTTTTGAAAGCGGGATGGAGATACCAAAACAGAGATTATCCTTAATCCCTCGTGAGGATCACACTCAAACATACAGAGTGCAGGGGAAGAGGTTAACTGATCTTCCGTCCGTCAGAAAGTAAGACTATCGTTCGAAAGTAAGATAGTACATTCCAGACTCAAAGGCAGCAATTTCCTCAGATGGAATATTGCGAGCACCAGAATCTAAAGCAGGCTTTGGTAGTCTTGGAGGCAGTCAGTCTTTTAGTAACTATCATGACCAACACAACGTGATCCATATTACTTCCATCTTGACAGAAATGATATTCAAGTACAGGCCCCCACAATAAGGTGGTGAGGACATTCAGATAGTGGCAATGTCTTTTTGATGCCCAAAGGAATGCTAGTGAGTTTTCTTACCATATACATTGGTCAAATCAAGCAGTATGCCGGAAGACGTCTTTTTTTTTCTTCTTTCGTCTCGGCAATGCAGAGAAAATCTGTTGTGAAACACTGCCACTGCTGGTCATTCAGTATAATCTGCAGATGGAAAAGTCCACTGTTAGTGCATTTACTATAACAATTAGAAACAATCTTGATTTTAATAAAGCTTAAACAGATAAGTACTATGGAGTCTGTATTGTGAAAATCAACAGCTCATTAGAAATGAAAATCTCAATTTGAGTTTTTAACCTCGCATACTTCTCTGAATCCCATGCCTCACTTGCTAACACTGTAAACTATAGCACGCACATTAGGACATAGATAAATTGGTCTTTTTGCCAGCCAAGTGCAGGATACCCTTCTCACTTCATTTGTTTTAGGATATGGTACACCAGTAGCAATTATGTCAGCTGACAAGTTGAGAGAGGAAGGATTATGCTACAGTTAGTGGGAATAATAAAATCTATGAATAGCATATTCACCATCTTCATTTTAGCCAATTCCCACCAGTTCAGCAATAGTAAAGTCAAAACTCTTATGCTCAAACTTACGTTCATACAAATTTAGAAGTCTAAAAAAAGGCCCTAATTTCTTTCATTTCACAATCTTAGTTTTCAGCTGGGCTTCCTGCCTACCCTTCTACTCATTTCAATACCAAGATAAATGAATTCCATTGCTTGCTAGGCAACCGAGTGGCTTTCATGTCAGACGACATCTTGCTTAAGCTTTATGATGTCAGGGCACCACTGGACAAAATGTCCTGGTTGAAGGTGACACAGGAGGATGAGAGATCAGCAATTATGCAGTGGGTTACTATCTCTATTCATGATTGCAAGGCAACTAGGAGGTGGAATGGTAAAGGACTGAACCAGTAAAAGCACTGGGGCCTTTTTGAAAGCGGGATGGAGATACCAAAACAGAGATTATCCTTAATCCCTCGTGAGGATCACACTCAAACATACAGAGTGCAGGGGAAGAGGTTAACTGATCTTCCGTCCGTCAGAAAGTAAGACTATCGTTCGAAAGTAAGATAGTACATTCCAGACTCAAAGGCAGCAATTTCCTCGGATGGAATATTGCGAGCACCAGAATCTAAAGCAGGCTTTGGTAGTCTTGGAGGCAGTCAGTCTTTTAGTAACTATCATGACCAACACAACGTGATCCATATTACTTCCATCTTGACAGAAATGATATTCAAGTACAGGCCCCCACAATAAGGTGGTGAAGACATTCAGATAGTGGCAATGTCTTTTTGATGCCCAAAGGAATGCTAGTGAGTTTTCTTACCATATACATTGGTCAAATCAAGCAGTATGCCGGAAGACGTCTTTTTTTTTTCTTCTTTCGTCTCGGCAATGCAGAGAAAATCTGATATGAAACACTGCCACTGCTGGTCATTCAGTATAATCTGCAGATGGAAAAGTCCACTGTTAGTGCATTTACTATAACAATTAGAAACAATCTTGATTTTAATAAAGCTTAAACAGATAAGTACTATGGAGTCTGTATTGTGGAAATCAACAGCTCATTAGAAATTAAAATCTCAATTTGAGTTTTTAACCTCGCATACTTCTCTGAATCCCATGCCTCACTTGCTAACACTGTAAACTATAGCACGCACATTAGGACATAGATAAATTGGTCTTTTTGCCAGCCAAGTGCAGGATACCCTTCTCACTTCATTTGTTTTAGGATATGGTACACCAGTAGCAATTATGTCAGCTGACAAGTTGAGAGAGGAAGGATTATGCTACAGTTAGTGGGAATAATAAAATCTATGAATAGTATATTCACCATCTTCATTTTAGCCAATTCCCACCAGTTCAGCAATAGTAAAGTCAAAACTCTTATGCTCAAACTTACGTTCAAACTTACGTTCATACAAATTTAGAAATCTAAAAAAATGCCCTAATTTCTTTCATTTCACAATCTTAGTTTTCAGCTGGGCTTCCTGCCTACCCTTCTACTCATTTCAATACCAAGATAAATGAATTCCATTGCTTGCTAGGCAACCGAGGGCCCTCATGTCAGACGACATCTTGCTTAAGCTTTATGATGTCAGGGCACCACTGGACAAAATGTCCTGGTTGAAGGTGACACAGGAGGATGAAAGATCAGCAATTATGCAGTGGGTTACTATCTCTATTCATGATTGCAAGGCAACTAGGAGGTGGAATGGTAAAGGACTGAACCAGTAAAAGCACTGGGGCCTTTTTGAAAGCGGGATGGAGATACCAAAACAGAGATTATCCTTAATCCCTCGTGAGGATCACACTCAAACATACAGAGTGCAGGGGAAGAGGTTAACTGATCTTCCGTCCGTCAGAAAGTAAGACTATCGTTCGAAAGTAAGATAGTACATTCCAGACTCAAAGGCAGCAATTTCCTCAGATGGAATATTGCGAGCACCAGAATCTAAAGCAGGCTTTGGTAGTCTTGGAGGCAGTCAGTCTTTTAGTAACTATCATGACCAACACAACGTGATCCATATTACTTCCATCTTGACAGAAATGATATTCAAGTACAGGCCCCCACAATAAGGTGGTGAAGACATTCAGATAGTGGCAATGTCTTTTTGATGCCCAAAGGAATGCTAGTGAGTTTTCTTACCATATACATTGGTCAAATCAAGCAGTATGCCGGAAGACGTCTTTTTTTTTTCTTCTTTCGTCTCGGCAATGCAGAGAAAATCTGATATGAAACACTGCCACTGCTGGTCATTCAGTATAATCTGCAGATGGAAAAGTCCACTGTTAGTGCATTTACTATAACAATTAGAAACAATCTTGATTTTAATAAAGCTTAAACAGATAAGTACTATGGAGTCTGTATTGTGGAAATCAACAGCTCATTAGAAATTAAAATCTCAATTTGAGTTTTTAACCTCGCATACTTCTCTGAATCCCATGCCTCACTTGCTAACACTGTAAACTATAGCACGCACATTAGGACATAGATAAATTGGTCTTTTTGCCAGCCAAGTGCAGGATACCCTTCTCACTTCATTTGTTTTAGGATATGGTACACCAGTAGCAATTATGTCAGCTGACAAGTTGAGAGAGGAAGGATTATGCTACAGTTAGTGGGAATAATAAAATCTATGAATAGCATATTCACCATCTTCATTTTAGCCAATTCCCACCAGTTCAGCAATAGTAAAGTCAAAACTCTTATGCTCAAACTTACGTTCATACAAATTTAGAAGTCTAAAAAAATGCCCTAATTTCTTTCATTTCACAATCTTAGTTTTCAGCTGGGCTTCCTGCCTACCCTTCTACTCATTTCAATACCAAGATAAATGAATTCCATTGCTTGCTAGGCAACCGAGTGGCTCTCATGTCAGACGACATCTTGCTTAAGCTTTATGATGTCAGGGCACCACTGGACAAAATGTCCTGGTTGAAGGTGACACAGGAGGATGAGAGATCAGCAATTATGCAGTGGGTTACTATCTCTATTCATGATTGCAAGGCAACTAGGAGGTGGAATGGTAAAGGACTGAACCAGTAAAAGCACTGGGGCCTTTTTGAAAGCGGGATGGAGATACCAAAACAGAGATTATCCTTAATCCCTCGTGAGGATCACACTCAAACATACAGAGTGCAGGGGAAGAGGTTAACTGATCTTCCGTCCGTCAGAAAGTAAGACTATCGTTCGAAAGTAAGATAGTACATTCCAGACTCAAAGGCAGCAATTTCCTCAGATGGAATATTGCGAGCACCAGAATCTAAAGCAGGCTTTGGTAGTCTTGGAGGCAGTCAGTCTTTTAGTAACTATCATGACCAACACAACGTGATCCATATTACTTCCATCTTGACAGAAATGATATTCAAGTACAGGCCCCCACAATAAGGTGGTGAGGACATTCAGATAGTGGCAATGTCTTTTTGATGCCCAAAGGAATGCTAGTGAGTTTTCTTACCATATACATTGGTCAAATCAAGCAGTATGCCGGAAGACGTCTTTTTTTTTCTTCTTTCGTCTCGGCAATGCAGAGAAAATCTGTTGTGAAACACTGCCACTGCTGGTCATTCAGTATAATCTGCAGATGGAAAAGTCCACTGTTAGTGCATTTACTATAACAATTAGAAACAATCTTGATTTTAATAAAGCTTAAACAGATAAGTACTATGGAGTCTGTATTGTGAAAATCAACAGCTCATTAGAAATGAAAATCTCAATTTGAGTTTTTAACCTCGCATACTTCTCTGAATCCCATGCCTCACTTGCTAACACTGTAAACTATAGCACACACATTAGGACATAGATACATTGATCTTTTTGCCAGCCAAGTGCAGGATACCCTTCTCACTTCATTTGTTTTAGGATATGGTACACCAGTAGCAATTATGTCAGCTGACAAGTTGAGAGAGGAAGGATTATGCTACAGTTAGTGGGAATAATAAAATCTATGAATAGCATATTCACCATCTTCATTTTAGCCAATTCCCACCAGTTCAGCAATAGTAAAGTCAAAACTCTTATGCTCAAACTTACGTTCAAACTTACGTTCATACAAATTTAGAAGTCTAAAAAAATGCCCTAATTTCTTTCATTTCACAATCTTAGTTTTCAGCTGGGCTTCCTGCCTACCCTTCTACTCATTTCAATACCAAGATAAATGAATTCCATTGCTTGCTAGGCAACCGAGTGGCTCTCATGTCAGACGACATCTTGCTTAAGCTTTATGATGTCAGGGCACCACTGGACAAAATGTCCTGGTTGAAGGTGACACAGGAGGATGAGAGATCAGCAATTATGCAGTGGGTTACTATCTCTATTCATGATTGCAAGGCAACTAGGAGGTGGAATGGTAAAGGACTGAACCAGTAAAAGCACTGGGGCCTTTTTGAAAGCGGGATGGAGATACCAAAACAGAGATTATCCTTAATCCCTCGTGAGGATCACACTCAAACATACAGAGTGCAGGGGAAGAGGTTAACTGATCTTCCGTCCGTCAGAAAGTAAGACTATCGTTCGAAAGTAAGATAGTACATTCCAGACTCAAAGGCAGCAATTTCCTCAGATGGAATATTGCGAGCACCAGAATCTAAAGCAGGCTTTGGTAGTCTTGGAGGCAGTCAGTCTTTTAGTAACTATCATGACCAACACAACGTGATCCATATTACTTCCATCTTGACAGAAATGATATTCAAGTACAGGCCCCCACAATAAGGTGGTGAGGACATTCAGATAGTGGCAATGTCTTTTTGATGCCCAAAGGAATGCTAGTGAGTTTTCTTACCATATACATTGGTCAAATCAAGCAGTATGCCGGAAGACGTCTTTTTTTTTCTTCTTTCGTCTCGGCAATGCAGAGAAAATCTGTTGTGAAACACTGCCACTGCTGGTCATTCAGTATAATCTGCAGATGGAAAAGTCCACTGTTAGTGCATTTACTATAACAATTAGAAACAATCTTGATTTCAATAAACTTAAACAGATAAGTACTATGGAGTCTGTATTGTGAAAATCAACAGCTCATTAGAAATGAAAATCTCAATTTGAGTTTTTAACCTCGCATACTTCTCTGAATCCCATGCCTCACTTGCTAACACTGTAAACTATAGCACGCACATTAGGACATAGATACATTGATCTTTTTGCCAGCCAAGTGCAGGATACCCTTCTCACTTCATTTGTTTTAGGATATGGTACACCAGTAGCAATTATGTCAGCTGACAAGTTGAGAGAGGAAGGATTATGCTACAGTTAGTGGGAATAATAAAATCTATGAATAGCATATTCACCATCTTCATTTTAGCCAATTCCCACCAGTTCAGCAATAGTAAAGTCAAAACTCTTATGCTCAAACTTACGTTCAAACTTACGTTCATACAAATTTAGAAATCTAAAAAAATGCCCTAATTTCTTTCATTTCACAATCTTAGTTTTCAGCTGGGCTTCCTGCCTACCCTTCTACTCATTTCAATACCAAGATAAATGAATTCCATTGCTTGCTAGGCAACCGAGTGGCTCTCATGTCAGACGACATCTTGCTTAAGCTTTATGATGTCAGGGCACCACTGGACAAAATGTCCTGGTTGAAGGTGACACAGGAGGATGAGAGATCAGCAATTATGCAGTGGGTTACTATCTCTATTCATGATTGCAAGGCAACTAGGAGGTGGAATGGTAAAGGACTGAACCAGTAAAAGCACTGGGGCCTTTTTGAAAGCGGGATGGAGATACCAAAACAGAGATTATCCTTAACAATCCCTCGTGAGGATCACACTCAAACATACAGAGTGCAGGGGAAGAGGTTAACTGATCTTCCGTCCGTCAGAAAGTAAGACTATCGTTCGAAAGTAAGATAGTACATTCCAGACTCAAAGGCAGCAATTTCCTCAGATGGAATATTGCGAGCACCAGAATCTAAAGCAGGCTTTGGTAGTCTTGGAGGCAGTCAGTCTTTTAGTAACTATCATGACCAACACAACGTGATCCATATTACTTCCATCTTGACAGAAATGATATTCAAGTACAGGCCCCCATAATAAGGTGGTGAGGACATTCAGATAGTGGCAATGTCTTTTTGATGCCCAAAGGAATGCTAGTGAGTTTTCTTACCATATACATTGGTCAAATCAAGCAGTATGCCGGAAGAAGTCTTTTTTTTTCTTCTTTCGTCTCGGCAATGCAGAGAAAATCTGATATGAAACACTGCCACTGCTGGTCATTCAGTATAATCTGCAGATGGAAAAGTCCACTGTTAGTGCATTTACTATAACAATTAGAAACAATCTTGATTTTAATAAAGCTTAAACAGATAAGTACTATGGAGTCTGTATTGTGAAAATCAACAGCTCATTAGAAATTAAAATCTCAATTTGAGTTTTTAACCTCGCATACTTCTCTGAATCCCATGCCTCACTTGCTAACACTGTAAACTATAGCACGCACATTAGGACATAGATAAATTGGTCTTTTTGCCAGCCAAGTGCAGGATACCCTTCTCACTTCATTTGTTTTAGGATATGGTACACCAGTAGCAATTATGTCAGCTGACAAGTTGAGAGAGGAAGGATTATGCTACAGTTAGTGGGAATAATAAAATCTATGAATAGCATATTCACCATCTTCATTTTAGCCAATTCCCACCAGTTCAGCAATAGTAAAGTCAAAACTCTTATGCTCAAACTTACGTTCATACAAATTTAGAAGTCTAAAAAAAGGCCCTAATTTCTTTCATTTCACAATCTTAGTTTTCAGCTGGGCTTCCTGCCTACCCTTCTACTCATTTCAATACCAAGATAAATGAATTCCATTGCTTGCTAGGCAACCGAGTGGCTTTCATGTCAGACGACATCTTGCTTAAGCTTTATGATGTCAGGGCACCACTGGACAAAATGTCCTGGTTGAAGGTGACACAGGAGGATGAGAGATCAGCAATTATGCAGTGGGTTACTATCTCTATTCATGATTGCAAGGCAACTAGGAGGTGGAATGGTAAAGGACTGAACCAGTAAAAGCACTGGGGCCTTTTTGAAAGCGGGATGGAGATACCAAAACAGAGATTATCCTTAATCCCTCGTGAGGATCACACTCAAACATACAGAGTGCAGGGGAAGAGGTTAACTGATCTTCCGTCCGTCAGAAAGTAAGACTATCGTTCGAAAGTAAGATAGTACATTCCAGACTCAAAGGCAGCAATTTCCTCGGATGGAATATTGCGAGCACCAGAATCTAAAGCAGGCTTTGGTAGTCTTGGAGGCAGTCAGTCTTTTAGTAACTATCATGACCAACACAACGTGATCCATATTACTTCCATCTTGACAGAAATGATATTCAAGTACAGGCCCCCACAATAAGGTGGTGAAGACATTCAGATAGTGGCAATGTCTTTTTGATGCCCAAAGGAATGCTAGTGAGTTTTCTTACCATATACATTGGTCAAATCAAGCAGTATGCCGGAAGACGTCTTTTTTTTTTCTTCTTTCGTCTCGGCAATGCAGAGAAAATCTGATATGAAACACTGCCACTGCTGGTCATTCAGTATAATCTGCAGATGGAAAAGTCCACTGTTAGTGCATTTACTATAACAATTAGAAACAATCTTGATTTTAATAAAGCTTAAACAGATAAGTACTATGGAGTCTGTATTGTGGAAATCAACAGCTCATTAGAAATTAAAATCTCAATTTGAGTTTTTAACCTCGCATACTTCTCTGAATCCCATGCCTCACTTGCTAACACTGTAAACTATAGCACGCACATTAGGACATAGATAAATTGGTCTTTTTGCCAGCCAAGTGCAGGATACCCTTCTCACTTCATTTGTTTTAGGATATGGTACACCAGTAGCAATTATGTCAGCTGACAAGTTGAGAGAGGAAGGATTATGCTACAGTTAGTGGGAATAATAAAATCTATGAATAGTATATTCACCATCTTCATTTTAGCCAATTCCCACCAGTTCAGCAATAGTAAAGTCAAAACTCTTATGCTCAAACTTACGTTCAAACTTACGTTCATACAAATTTAGAAATCTAAAAAAATGCCCTAATTTCTTTCATTTCACAATCTTAGTTTTCAGCTGGGCTTCCTGCCTACCCTTCTACTCATTTCAATACCAAGATAAATGAATTCCATTGCTTGCTAGGCAACCGAGGGCCCTCATGTCAGACGACATCTTGCTTAAGCTTTATGATGTCAGGGCACCACTGGACAAAATGTCCTGGTTGAAGGTGACACAGGAGGATGAAAGATCAGCAATTATGCAGTGGGTTACTATCTCTATTCATGATTGCAAGGCAACTAGGAGGTGGAATGGTAAAGGACTGAACCAGTAAAAGCACTGGGGCCTTTTTGAAAGCGGGATGGAGATACCAAAACAGAGATTATCCTTAATCCCTCGTGAGGATCACACTCAAACATACAGAGTGCAGGGGAAGAGGTTAACTGATCTTCCGTCCGTCAGAAAGTAAGACTATCGTTCGAAAGTAAGATAGTACATTCCAGACTCAAAGGCAGCAATTTCCTCAGATGGAATATTGCGAGCACCAGAATCTAAAGCAGGCTTTGGTAGTCTTGGAGGCAGTCAGTCTTTTAGTAACTATCATGACCAACACAACGTGATCCATATTACTTCCATCTTGACAGAAATGATATTCAAGTACAGGCCCCCACAATAAGGTGGTGAAGACATTCAGATAGTGGCAATGTCTTTTTGATGCCCAAAGGAATGCTAGTGAGTTTTCTTACCATATACATTGGTCAAATCAAGCAGTATGCCGGAAGACGTCTTTTTTTTTTCTTCTTTCGTCTCGGCAATGCAGAGAAAATCTGATATGAAACACTGCCACTGCTGGTCATTCAGTATAATCTGCAGATGGAAAAGTCCACTGTTAGTGCATTTACTATAACAATTAGAAACAATCTTGATTTTAATAAAGCTTAAACAGATAAGTACTATGGAGTCTGTATTGTGGAAATCAACAGCTCATTAGAAATTAAAATCTCAATTTGAGTTTTTAACCTCGCATACTTCTCTGAATCCCATGCCTCACTTGCTAACACTGTAAACTATAGCACGCACATTAGGACATAGATAAATTGGTCTTTTTGCCAGCCAAGTGCAGGATACCCTTCTCACTTCATTTGTTTTAGGATATGGTACACCAGTAGCAATTATGTCAGCTGACAAGTTGAGAGAGGAAGGATTATGCTACAGTTAGTGGGAATAATAAAATCTATGAATAGCATATTCACCATCTTCATTTTAGCCAATTCCCACCAGTTCAGCAATAGTAAAGTCAAAACTCTTATGCTCAAACTTACGTTCATACAAATTTAGAAGTCTAAAAAAATGCCCTAATTTCTTTCATTTCACAATCTTAGTTTTCAGCTGGGCTTCCTGCCTACCCTTCTACTCATTTCAATACCAAGATAAATGAATTCCATTGCTTGCTAGGCAACCGAGTGGCTCTCATGTCAGACGACATCTTGCTTAAGCTTTATGATGTCAGGGCACCACTGGACAAAATGTCCTGGTTGAAGGTGACACAGGAGGATGAGAGATCAGCAATTATGCAGTGGGTTACTATCTCTATTCATGATTGCAAGGCAACTAGGAGGTGGAATGGTAAAGGACTGAACCAGTAAAAGCACTGGGGCCTTTTTGAAAGCGGGATGGAGATACCAAAACAGAGATTATCCTTAACAATCCCTCGTGAGGATCACACTCAAACATACAGAGTGCAGGGGAAGAGGTTAACTGATCTTCCGTCCGTCAGAAAGTAAGACTATCGTTCGAAAGTAAGATAGTACATTCCAGACTCAAAGGCAGCAATTTCCTCGGATGGAATATTGCGAGCACCAGAATCTAAAGCAGGCTTTGGTAGTCTTGGAGGCAGTCAGTCTTTTAGTAACTATCATGACCAACACAACGTGATCCATATTACTTCCATCTTGACAGAAATGATATTCAAGTACAGGCCCCCACAATAAGGTGGTGAGGACATTCAGATAGTGGCAATGTCTTTTTGATGCCCAAAGGAATGCTAGTGAGTTTTCTTACCATATACATTGGTCAAATCAAGCAGTATGCCGGAAGACGTCTTTTTTTTTCTTCTTTCGTCTCGGCAATGCAGAGAAAATCTGATATGAAACACTGCCACTGCTGGTCATTCAGTATAATCTGCAGATGGAAAAGTCCACTGTTAGTGCATTTACTATAACAATTAGAAACAATCTTGATTTTAATAAAGCTTAAACAGATAAGTACTATGGAGTCTGTATTGTGAAAATCAACAGCTCATTAGAAATTAAAATCTCAATTTGAGTTTTTAACCTCGCATACTTCTCTGAATCCCATGCCTCACTTGCCAACACTGTAAACTATAGCACGCACATTAGGACATAGATAAATTGGTCTTTTTGCCAGCCAAGTGCAGGATACCCTTCTCACTTCATTTGTTTTAGGATATGGTACACCAGTAGCAATTATGTCAGCTGACAAGTTGAGAGAGGAAGGATTATGCTACAGTTAGTGGGAATAATAAAATCTATGAATAGCATATTCACCATCTTCATTTTAGCCAATTCCCACCAGTTCAGCAATAGTAAAGTCAAAACTCTTATGCTCAAACTTACGTTCATACAAATTTAGAAGTCTAAAAAAATGCCCTAATTTCTTTCATTTCACAATCTTAGTTTTCAGCTGGGCTTCCTGCCTACCCTTCTACTCATTTCAATACCAAGATAAATGAATTCCATTGCTTGCTAGGCAACCGAGTGGCTCTCATGTCAGACGACATCTTGCTTAAGCTTTATGATGTCAGGGCACCACTGGACAAAATGTCCTGGTTGAAGGTGACACAGGAGGATGAGAGATCAGCAATTATGCAGTGGGTTACTATCTCTATTCATGATTGCAAGGCAACTAGGAGGTGGAATGGTAAAGGACTGAACCAGTAAAAGCACTGGGGCCTTTTTGAAAGCCGGATGGAGATACCAAAACAGAGATTATCCTTAATCCCTCGTGAGGATCACACTCAAACATACAGAGTGCAGGGGAAGAGGTTAACTGATCTTCCGTCCGTCAGAAAGTAAGACTATCGTTCGAAAGTAAGATAGTACATTCCAGACTCAAAGGCAGCAATTTCCTCAGATGGAATATTGCGAGCACCAGAATCTAAAGCAGGCTTTGGTAGTCTTGGAGGCAGTCAGTCTTTTAGTAACTATCATGACCAACACAACGTGATCCATATTACTTCCATCTTGACAGAAATGATATTCAAGTACAGGCCCCCATAATAAGGTGGTGAGGACATTCAGATAGTGGCAATGTCTTTTTGATGCCCAAAGGAATGCTAGTGAGTTTTCTTACCATATACATTGGTCAAATCAAGCAGTATGCCGGAAGACGTCTTTTTTTTTCTTCTTTCGTCTCGGCAATGCAGAGAAAATCTGATATGAAACACTGCCACTGCTGGTCATTCAGTATAATCTGCAGATGGAAAAGTCCACTGTTAGTGCATTTACTATAACAATTAGAAACAATCTTGATTTTAATAAAGCTTAAACAGATAAGTACTATGGAGTCTGTATTGTGAAAATCAACAGCTCATTAGAAATTAAAATCTCAATTTGAGTTTTTAACCTCGCATACTTCTCTGAATCCCATGCCTCACTTGCTAACACTGTAAACTATAGCACGCACATTAGGACATAGATAAATTGGTCTTTTTGCCAGCCAAGTGCAGGATACCCTTCTCACTTCATTTGTTTTAGGATATGGTACACCAGTAGCAATTATGTCAGCTGACAAGTTGAGAGAGGAAGGATTATGCTACAGTTAGTGGGAATAATAAAATCTATGAATAGCATATTCACCATCTTCATTTTAGCCAATTCCCACCAGTTCAGCAATAGTAAAGTCAAAACTCTTATGCTCAAACTTACGTTCAAACTTACGTTCATACAAATTTAGAAGTCTAAAAAAATGCCCTAATTTCTTTCATTTCACAATCTTAGTTTTCAGCTGGGCTTCCTGCCTACCCTTCTACTCATTTCAATACCAAGATAAATGAATTCCATTGCTTGCTAGGCAACCGAGTGGCTCTCATGTCAGACGACATCTTGCTTAAGCTTTATGATGTCAGGGCACCACTGGACAAAATGTCCTGGTTGAAGGTGACACAGGAGGATGAGAGATCAGCAATTATGCAGTGGGTTACTATCTCTATTCATGATTGCAAGGCAACTAGGAGGTGGAATGGTAAAGGACTGAACCAGTAAAAGCACTGGGGCCTTTTTGAAAGCGGGATGGAGATACCAAAACAGAGATTATCCTTAATCCCTCGTGAGGATCACACTCAAACATACAGAGTGCAGGGGAAGAGGTTAACTGATCTTCCGTCCGTCAGAAAGTAAGACTATCGTTCGAAAGTAAGATAGTACATTCCAGACTCAAAGGCAGCAATTTCCTCAGATGGAATATTGCGAGCACCAGAATCTAAAGCAGGCTTTGGTAGTCTTGGAGGCAGTCAGTCTTTTAGTAACTATCATGACCAACACAACGTGATCCATATTACTTCCATCTTGACAGAAATGATATTCAAGTACAGGCCCCCACAATAAGGTGGTGAGGACATTCAGATAGTGGCAATGTCTTTTTGATGCCCAAAGGAATGCTAGTGAGTTTTCTTACCATATACATTGGTCAAATCAAGCAGTATGCCGGAAGACGTCTTTTTTTTTCTTCTTTCGTCTCGGCAATGCAGAGAAAATCTGTTGTGAAACACTGCCACTGCTGGTCATTCAGTATAATCTGCAGATGGAAAAGTCCACTGTTAGTGCATTTACTATAACAATTAGAAACAATCTTGATTTTAATAAAGCTTAAACAGATAAGTACTATGGAGTCTGTATTGTGAAAATCAACAGCTCATTAGAAATGAAAATCTCAATTTGAGTTTTTAACCTCGCATACTTCTCTGAATCCCATGCCTCACTTGCTAACACTGTAAACTATAGCACACACATTAGGACATAGATACATTGATCTTTTTGCCAGCCAAGTGCAGGATACCCTTCTCACTTCATTTGTTTTAGGATATGGTACACCAGTAGCAATTATGTCAGCTGACAAGTTGAGAGAGGAAGGATTATGCTACAGTTAGTGGGAATAATAAAATCTATGAATAGCATATTCACCATCTTCATTTTAGCCAATTCCCACCAGTTCAGCAATAGTAAAGTCAAAACTCTTATGCTCAAACTTACGTTCAAACTTACGTTCATACAAATTTAGAAGTCTAAAAAAATGCCCTAATTTCTTTCATTTCACAATCTTAGTTTTCAGCTGGGCTTCCTGCCTACCCTTCTACTCATTTCAATACCAAGATAAATGAATTCCATTGCTTGCTAGGCAACCGAGTGGCTCTCATGTCAGACGACATCTTGCTTAAGCTTTATGATGTCAGGGCACCACTGGACAAAATGTCCTGGTTGAAGGTGACACAGGAGGATGAGAGATCAGCAATTATGCAGTGGGTTACTATCTCTATTCATGATTGCAAGGCAACTAGGAGGTGGAATGGTAAAGGACTGAACCAGTAAAAGCACTGGGGCCTTTTTGAAAGCGGGATGGAGATACCAAAACAGAGATTATCCTTAATCCCTCGTGAGGATCACACTCAAACATACAGAGTGCAGGGGAAGAGGTTAACTGATCTTCCGTCCGTCAGAAAGTAAGACTATCGTTCGAAAGTAAGATAGTACATTCCAGACTCAAAGGCAGCAATTTCCTCAGATGGAATATTGCGAGCACCAGAATCTAAAGCAGGCTTTGGTAGTCTTGGAGGCAGTCAGTCTTTTAGTAACTATCATGACCAACACAACGTGATCCATATTACTTCCATCTTGACAGAAATGATATTCAAGTACAGGCCCCCACAATAAGGTGGTGAGGACATTCAGATAGTGGCAATGTCTTTTTGATGCCCAAAGGAATGCTAGTGAGTTTTCTTACCATATACATTGGTCAAATCAAGCAGTATGCCGGAAGACGTCTTTTTTTTTCTTCTTTCGTCTCGGCAATGCAGAGAAAATCTGTTGTGAAACACTGCCACTGCTGGTCATTCAGTATAATCTGCAGATGGAAAAGTCCACTGTTAGTGCATTTACTATAACAATTAGAAACAATCTTGATTTTAATAAAGCTTAAACAGATAAGTACTATGGAGTCTGTATTGTGAAAATCAACAGCTCATTAGAAATGAAAATCTCAATTTGAGTTTTTAACCTCGCATACTTCTCTGAATCCCATGCCTCACTTGCTAACACTGTAAACTATAGCACGCACATTAGGACATAGATACATTGATCTTTTTGCCAGCCAAGTGCAGGATACCCTTCTCACTTCATTTGTTTTAGGATATGGTACACCAGTAGCAATTATGTCAGCTGACAAGTTGAGAGAGGAAGGATTATGCTACAGTTAGTGGGAATAATAAAATCTATGAATAGCATATTCACCATCTTCATTTTAGCCAATTCCCACCAGTTCAGCAATAGTAAAGTCAAAACTCTTATGCTCAAACTTACGTTCATACAAATTTAGAAGTCTAAAAAAATGCCCTAATTTCTTTCATTTCACAATCTTAGTTTTCAGCTGGGCTTCCTGCCTACCCTTCTACTCATTTCAATACCAAGATAAATGAATTCCATTGCTTGCTAGGCAACCGAGTGGCTCTCATGTCAGACGACATCTTGCTTAAGCTTTATGATGTCAGGGCACCACTGGACAAAATGTCCTGGTTGAAGGTGACACAGGAGGATGAGAGATCAGCAATTATGCAGTGGGTTACTATCTCTATTCATGATTGCAAGGCAACTAGGAGGTGGAATGGTAAAGGACTGAACCAGTAAAAGCACTGGGGCCTTTTTGAAAGCCGGATGGAGATACCAAAACAGAGATTATCCTTAATCCCTCGTGAGGATCACACTCAAACATACAGAGTGCAGGGGAAGAGGTTAACTGATCTTCCGTCCGTCAGAAAGTAAGACTATCGTTCGAAAGTAAGATAGTACATTCCAGACTCAAAGGCAGCAATTTCCTCAGATGGAATATTGCGAGCACCAGAATCTAAAGCAGGCTTTGGTAGTCTTGGAGGCAGTCAGTCTTTTAGTAACTATCATGACCAACACAACGTGATCCATATTACTTCCATCTTGACAGAAATGATATTCAAGTACAGGCCCCCATAATAAGGTGGTGAGGACATTCAGATAGTGGCAATGTCTTTTTGATGCCCAAAGGAATGCTAGTGAGTTTTCTTACCATATACATTGGTCAAATCAAGCAGTATGCCGGAAGACGTCTTTTTTTTTCTTCTTTCGTCTCGGCAATGCAGAGAAAATCTGATATGAAACACTGCCACTGCTGGTCATTCAGTATAATCTGCAGATGGAAAAGTCCACTGTTAGTGCATTTACTATAACAATTAGAAACAATCTTGATTTTAATAAAGCTTAAACAGATAAGTACTATGGAGTCTGTATTGTGAAAATCAACAGCTCATTAGAAATGAAAATCTCAATTTGAGTTTTTAACCTCGCATACTTCTCTGAATCCCATGCCTCACTTGCTAACACTGTAAACTATAGCACACACATTAGGACATAGATACATTGATCTTTTTGCCAGCCAAGTGCAGGATACCCTTCTCACTTCATTTGTTTTAGGATATGGTACACCAGTAGCAATTATGTCAGCTGACAAGTTGAGAGAGGAAGGATTATGCTACAGTTAGTGGGAATAATAAAATCTATGAATAGCATATTCGCCATCTTCATTTTAGCCAATTCCCACCAGTTCAGCAATAGTAAAGTCAAAACTCTTATGCTCAAACTTACGTTCAAACTTACGTTCATACAAATTTAGAAGTCTAAAAAAATGCCCTAATTTCTTTCATTTCACAATCTTAGTTTTCAGCTGGGCTTCCTGCCTACCCTTCTACTCATTTCAATACCAAGATAAATGAATTCCATTGCTTGCTAGGCAACCGAGTGGCTCTCATGTCAGACGACATCTTGCTTAAGCTTTATGATGTCAGGGCACCACTGGACAAAATGTCCTGGTTGAAGGTGACACAGGAGGATGAGAGATCAGCAATTATGCAGTGGGTTACTATCTCTATTCATGATTGCAAGGCAACTAGGAGGTGGAATGGTAAAGGACTGAACCAGTAAAAGCACTGGGGCCTTTTTGAAAGCGGGATGGAGATACCAAAACAGAGATTATCCTTAATCCCTCGTGAGGATCACACTCAAACATACAGAGTGCAGGGGAAGAGGTTAACTGATCTTCCGTCCGTCAGAAAGTAAGACTATCGTTCGAAAGTAAGATAGTACATTCCAGACTCAAAGGCAGCAATTTCCTCAGATGGAATATTGCGAGCACCAGAATCTAAAGCAGGCTTTGGTAGTCTTGGAGGCAGTCAGTCTTTTAGTAACTATCATGACCAACACAACGTGATCCATATTACTTCCATCTTGACAGAAATGATATTCAAGTACAGGCCCCCACAATAAGGTGGTGAGGACATTCAGATAGTGGCAATGTCTTTTTGATGCCCAAAGGAATGCTAGTGAGTTTTCTTACCATATACATTGGTCAAATCAAGCAGTATGCCGGAAGACGTCTTTTTTTTTCTTCTTTCGTCTCGGCAATGCAGAGAAAATCTGTTGTGAAACACTGCCACTGCTGGTCATTCAGTATAATCTGCAGATGGAAAAGTCCACTGTTAGTGCATTTACTATAACAATTAGAAACAATCTTGATTTTAATAAAGCTTAAACAGATAAGTACTGTGGAGTCTGTATTGTGAAAATCAACAGCTCATTAGAAATGAAAATCTCAATTTGAGTTTTTAACCTCGCATACTTCTCTGAATCCCATGCCTCACTTGCTAACACTGTAAACTATAGCACACACATTAGGACATAGATACATTGATCTTTTTGCCAGCCAAGTGCAGGATACCCTTCTCACTTCATTTGTTTTAGGATATGGTACACCAGTAGCAATTATGTCAGCTGACAAGTTGAGAGATTCATTATGCTACAGTTAGTGGGAATAATAAAATCTATGAATAGCATATTCACCATCTTCATTTTAGCCAATTCCCACCAGTTCAGCAATAGTAAAGTCAAAACTCTTATGCTCAAACTTACGTTCAAACTTACGTTCATACAAATTTAGAAGTCTAAAAAAATGCCCTAATTTCTTTCATTTCACAATCTTAGTTTTCAGCTGGGCTTCCTGCCTACCCTTCTACTCATTTCAATACCAAGATAAATGAATTCCATTGCTTGCTAGGCAACCGAGTGGCTCTCATGTCAGACGACATCTTGCTTAAGCTTTATGATGTCAGGGCACCACTGGACAAAATGTCCTGGTTGAAGGTGACACAGGAGGATGAGAGATCAGCAATTATGCAGTGGGTTACTATCTCTATTCATGATTGCAAGGCAACTAGGAGGTGGAATGGTAAAGGACTGAACCAGTAAAAGCACTGGGGCCTTTTTGAAAGCGGGATGGAGATACCAAAACAGAGATTATCCTTAATCCCTCGTGAGGATCACACTCAAACATACAGAGTGCAGGGGAAGAGGTTAACTGATCTTCCGTCCGTCAGAAAGTAAGACTATCGTTCGAAAGTAAGATAGTACATTCCAGACTCAAAGGCAGCAATTTCCTCAGATGGAATATTGCGAGCACCAGAATCTAAAGCAGGCTTTGGTAGTCTTGGAGGCAGTCAGTCTTTTAGTAACTATCATGACCAACACAACGTGATCCATATTACTTCCATCTTGACAGAAATGATATTCAAGTACAGGCCCCCACAATAAGGTGGTGAGGACATTCAGATAGTGGCAATGTCTTTTTGATGCCCAAAGGAATGCTAGTGAGTTTTCTTACCATATACATTGGTCAAATCAAGCAGTATGCCGGAAGACGTCTTTTTTTTTCTTCTTTCGTCTCGGCAATGCAGAGAAAATCTGTTGTGAAACACTGCCACTGCTGGTCATTCAGTATAATCTGCAGATGGAAAAGTCCACTGTTAGTGCATTTACTATAACAATTAGAAACAATCTTGATTTTAATAAAGCTTAAACAGATAAGTACTATGGAGTCTGTATTGTGAAAATCAACAGCTCATTAGAAATGAAAATCTCAATTTGAGTTTTTAACCTCGCATACTTCTCTGAATCCCATGCCTCACTTGCTAACACTGTAAACTATAGCACGCACATTAGGACATAGATAAATTGGTCTTTTTGCCAGCCAAGTGCAGGATACCCTTCTCACTTCATTTGTTTTAGGATATGGTACACCAGTAGCAATTATGTCAGCTGACAAGTTGAGAGAGGAAGGATTATGCTACAGTTAGTGGGAATAATAAAATCTATGAATAGCATATTCACCATCTTCATTTTAGCCAATTCCCACCAGTTCAGCAATAGTAAAGTCAAAACTCTTATGCTCAAACTTACGTTCATACAAATTTAGAAGTCTAAAAAAATGCCCTAATTTCTTTCATTTCACAATCTTAGTTTTCAGCTGGGCTTCCTGCCTACCCTTCTACTCATTTCAATACCAAGATAAATGAATTCCATTGCTTGCTAGGCAACCGAGTGGCTCTCATGTCAGACGACATCTTGCTTAAGCTTTATGATGTCAGGGCACCACTGGACAAAATGTCCTGGTTGAAGGTGACACAGGAGGATGAGAGATCAGCAATTATGCAGTGGGTTACTATCTCTATTCATGATTGCAAGGCAACTAGGAGGTGGAATGGTAAAGGACTGAACCAGTAAAAGCACTGGGGCCTTTTTGAAAGCGGGATGGAGATACCAAAACAGAGATTATCCTTAACAATCCCTCGTGAGGATCACACTCAAACATACAGAGTGCAGGGGAAGAGGTTAACTGATCTTCCGTCCGTCAGAAAGTAAGACTATCGTTCGAAAGTAAGATAGTACATTCCAGACTCAAAGGCAGCAATTTCCTCGGATGGAATATTGCGAGCACCAGAATCTAAAGCAGGCTTTGGTAGTCTTGGAGGCAGTCAGTCTTTTAGTAACTATCATGACCAACACAACGTGATCCATATTACTTCCATCTTGACAGAAATGATATTCAAGTACAGGCCCCCACAATAAGGTGGTGAGGACATTCAGATAGTGGCAATGTCTTTTTGATGCCCAAAGGAATGCTAGTGAGTTTTCTTACCATATACATTGGTCAAATCAAGCAGTATGCCGGAAGACGTCTTTTTTTTTCTTCTTTCGTCTCGGCAATGCAGAGAAAATCTGATATGAAACACTGCCACTGCTGGTCATTCAGTATAATCTGCAGATGGAAAAGTCCACTGTTAGTGCATTTACTATAACAATTAGAAACAATCTTGATTTTAATAAAGCTTAAACAGATAAGTACTATGGAGTCTGTATTGTGAAAATCAACAGCTCATTAGAAATGAAAATCTCAATTTGAGTTTTTAACCTCGCATACTTCTCTGAATCCCATGCCTCACTTGCTAACACTGTAAACTATAGCACACACATTAGGACATAGATACATTGATCTTTTTGCCAGCCAAGTGCAGGATACCCTTCTCACTTCATTTGTTTTAGGATATGGTACACCAGTAGCAATTATGTCAGCTGACAAGTTGAGAGAGGAAGGATTATGCTACAGTTAGTGGGAATAATAAAATCTATGAATAGCATATTCACCATCTTCATTTTAGCCAATTCCCACCAGTTCAGCAATAGTAAAGTCAAAACTCTTATGCTCAAACTTACGTTCAAACTTACGTTCATACAAATTTAGAAGTCTAAAAAAATGCCCTAATTTCTTTCATTTCACAATCTTAGTTTTCAGCTGGGCTTCCTGCCTACCCTTCTACTCATTTCAATACCAAGATAAATGAATTCCATTGCTTGCTAGGCAACCGAGTGGCTCTCATGTCAGACGACATCTTGCTTAAGCTTTATGATGTCAGGGCACCACTGGACAAAATGTCCTGGTTGAAGGTGACACAGGAGGATGAGAGATCAGCAATTATGCAGTGGGTTACTATCTCTATTCATGATTGCAAGGCAACTAGGAGGTGGAATGGTAAAGGACTGAACCAGTAAAAGCACTGGGGCCTTTTTGAAAGCGGGATGGAGATACCAAAACAGAGATTATCCTTAATCCCTCGTGAGGATCACACTCAAACATACAGAGTGCAGGGGAAGAGGTTAACTGATCTTCCGTCCGTCAGAAAGTAAGACTATCGTTCGAAAGTAAGATAGTACATTCCAGACTCAAAGGCAGCAATTTCCTCAGATGGAATATTGCGAGCACCAGAATCTAAAGCAGGCTTTGGTAGTCTTGGAGGCAGTCAGTCTTTTAGTAACTATCATGACCAACACAACGTGATCCATATTACTTCCATCTTGACAGAAATGATATTCAAGTACAGGCCCCCACAATAAGGTGGTGAGGACATTCAGATAGTGGCAATGTCTTTTTGATGCCCAAAGGAATGCTAGTGAGTTTTCTTACCATATACATTGGTCAAATCAAGCAGTATGCCGGAAGACGTCTTTTTTTTTCTTCTTTCGTCTCGGCAATGCAGAGAAAATCTGTTGTGAAACACTGCCACTGCTGGTCATTCAGTATAATCTGCAGATGGAAAAGTCCACTGTTAGTGCATTTACTATAACAATTAGAAACAATCTTGATTTTAATAAAGCTTAAACAGATAAGTACTATGGAGTCTGTATTGTGAAAATCAACAGCTCATTAGAAATGAAAATCTCAATTTGAGTTTTTAACCTCGCATACTTCTCTGAATCCCATGCCTCACTTGCTAACACTGTAAACTATAGCACGCACATTAGGACATAGATACATTGATCTTTTTGCCAGCCAAGTGCAGGATACCCTTCTCACTTCATTTGTTTTAGGATATGGTACACCAGTAGCAATTATGTCAGCTGACAAGTTGAGAGAGGAAGGATTATGCTACAGTTAGTGGGAATAATAAAATCTATGAATAGCATATTCACCATCTTCATTTTAGCCAATTCCCACCAGTTCAGCAATAGTAAAGTCAAAACTCTTATGCTCAAACTTACGTTCATACAAATTTAGAAGTCTAAAAAAATGCCCTAATTTCTTTCATTTCACAATCTTAGTTTTCAGCTGGGCTTCCTGCCTACCCTTCTACTCATTTCAATACCAAGATAAATGAATTCCATTGCTTGCTAGGCAACCGAGTGGCTCTCATGTCAGACGACATCTTGCTTAAGCTTTATGATGTCAGGGCACCACTGGACAAAATGTCCTGGTTGAAGGTGACACAGGAGGATGAGAGATCAGCAATTATGCAGTGGGTTACTATCTCTATTCATGATTGCAAGGCAACTAGGAGGTGGAATGGTAAAGGACTGAACCAGTAAAAGCACTGGGGCCTTTTTGAAAGCCGGATGGAGATACCAAAACAGAGATTATCCTTAATCCCTCGTGAGGATCACACTCAAACATACAGAGTGCAGGGGAAGAGGTTAACTGATCTTCCGTCCGTCAGAAAGTAAGACTATCGTTCGAAAGTAAGATAGTACATTCCAGACTCAAAGGCAGCAATTTCCTCAGATGGAATATTGCGAGCACCAGAATCTAAAGCAGGCTTTGGTAGTCTTGGAGGCAGTCAGTCTTTTAGTAACTATCATGACCAACACAACGTGATCCATATTACTTCCATCTTGACAGAAATGATATTCAAGTACAGGCCCCCATAATAAGGTGGTGAGGACATTCAGATAGTGGCAATGTCTTTTTGATGCCCAAAGGAATGCTAGTGAGTTTTCTTACCATATACATTGGTCAAATCAAGCAGTATGCCGGAAGACGTCTTTTTTTTTCTTCTTTCGTCTCGGCAATGCAGAGAAAATCTGATATGAAACACTGCCACTGCTGGTCATTCAGTATAATCTGCAGATGGAAAAGTCCACTGTTAGTGCATTTACTATAACAATTAGAAACAATCTTGATTTTAATAAAGCTTAAACAGATAAGTACTATGGAGTCTGTATTGTGAAAATCAACAGCTCATTAGAAATGAAAATCTCAATTTGAGTTTTTAACCTCGCATACTTCTCTGAATCCCATGCCTCACTTGCTAACACTTTAAACTATAGCACACACATTAGGACATAGATACATTGATCTTTTTGCCAGCCAAGTGCAGGATACCCTTCTCACTTCATTTGTTTTAGGATATGGTACACCAGTAGCAATTATGTCAGCTGACAAGTTGAGAGAGGAAGGATTATGCTACAGTTAGTGGGAATAATAAAATCTATGAATAGCATATTCACCATCTTCATTTTAGCCAATTCCCACCAGTTCAGCAATAGTAAAGTCAAAACTCTTATGCTCAAACTTACGTTCAAACTTACGTTCATACAAATTTAGAAGTCTAAAAAAATGCCCTAATTTCTTTCATTTCACAATCTTAGTTTTCAGCTGGGCTTCCTGCCTACCCTTCTACTCATTTCAATACCAAGATAAATGAATTCCATTGCTTGCTAGGCAACCGAGTGGCTCTCATGTCAGACGACATCTTGCTTAAGCTTTATGATGTCAGGGCACCACTGGACAAAATGTCCTGGTTGAAGGTGACACAGGAGGATGAGAGATCAGCAATTATGCAGTGGGTTACTATCTCTATTCATGATTGCAAGGCAACTAGGAGGTGGAATGGTAAAGGACTGAACCAGTAAAAGCACTGGGGCCTTTTTGAAAGCGGGATGGAGATACCAAAACAGAGATTATCCTTAATCCCTCGTGAGGATCACACTCAAACATACAGAGTGCAGGGGAAGAGGTTAACTGATCTTCCGTCCGTCAGAAAGTAAGACTATCGTTCGAAAGTAAGATAGTACATTCCAGACTCAAAGGCAGCAATTTCCTCAGATGGAATATTGCGAGCACCAGAATCTAAAGCAGGCTTTGGTAGTCTTGGAGGCAGTCAGTCTTTTAGTAACTATCATGACCAACACAACGTGATCCATATTACTTCCATCTTGACAGAAATGATATTCAAGTACAGGCCCCCACAATAAGGTGGTGAGGACATTCAGATAGTGGCAATGTCTTTTTGATGCCCAAAGGAATGCTAGTGAGTTTTCTTACCATATACATTGGTCAAATCAAGCAGTATGCCGAAAGACGTCTTTTTTTTTCTTCTTTCGTCTCGGCAATGCAGAGAAAATCTGTTGTGAAACACTGCCACTGCTGGTCATTCAGTATAATCTGCAGATGGAAAAGTCCACTGTTAGTGCATTTACTATAACAATTAGAAACAATCTTGATTTTAATAAAGCTTAAACAGATAAGTACTATGGAGTCTGTATTGTGAAAATCAACAGCTCATTAGAAATGAAAATCTCAATTTGAGTTTTTAACCTCGCATACTTCTCTGAATCCCATGCCTCACTTGCTAACACTGTAAACTATAGCACACACATTAGGACATAGATACATTGATCTTTTTGCCAGCCAAGTGCAGGATACCCTTCTCACTTCATTTGTTTTAGGATATGGTACACCAGTAGCAATTATGTCAGCTGACAAGTTGAGAGATTCATTATGCTACAGTTAGTGGGAATAATAAAATCTATGAATAGCATATTCACCATCTTCATTTTAGCCAATTCCCACCAGTTCAGCAATAGTAAAGTCAAAACTCTTATGCTCAAACTTACGTTCAAACTTACGTTCATACAAATTTAGAAGTCTAAAAAAATGCCCTAATTTCTTTCATTTCACAATCTTAGTTTTCAGCTGGGCTTCCTGCCTACCCTTCTACTCATTTCAATACCAAGATAAATGAATTCCATTGCTTGCTAGGCAACCGAGTGGCTCTCATGTCAGACGACATCTTGCTTAAGCTTTATGATGTCAGGGCACCACTGGACAAAATGTCCTGGTTGAAGGTGACACAGGAGGATGAGAGATCAGCAATTATGCAGTGGGTTACTATCTCTATTCATGATTGCAAGGCAACTAGGAGGTGGAATGGTAAAGGACTGAACCAGTAAAAGCACTGGGGCCTTTTTGAAAGCGGGATGGAGATACCAAAACAGAGATTATCCTTAATCCCTCGTGAGGATCACACTCAAACATACAGAGTGCAGGGGAAGAGGTTAACTGATCTTCCGTCCGTCAGAAAGTAAGACTATCGTTCGAAAGTAAGATAGTACATTCCAGACTCAAAGGCAGCAATTTCCTCAGATGGAATATTGCGAGCACCAGAATCTAAAGCAGGCTTTGGTAGTCTTGGAGGCAGTCAGTCTTTTAGTAACTATCATGACCAACACAACGTGATCCATATTACTTCCATCTTGACAGAAATGATATTCAAGTACAGGCCCCCACAATAAGGTGGTGAGGACATTCAGATAGTGGCAATGTCTTTTTGATGCCCAAAGGAATGCTAGTGAGTTTCTTACCATATACATTGGTCAAATCAAGCAGTATGCCGGAAGACGTCTTTTTTTTTCTTCTTTCGTCTCGGCAATGCAGAGAAAATCTGTTGTGAAACACTGCCACTGCTGGTCATTCAGTATAATCTGCAGATGGAAAAGTCCACTGTTAGTGCATTTACTATAACAATTAGAAACAATCTTGATTTTAATAAAGCTTAAACAGATAAGTACTATGGAGTCTGTATTGTGAAAATCAACAGCTCATTAGAAATGAAAATCTCAATTTGAGTTTTTAACCTCGCATACTTCTCTGAATCCCATGCCTCACTTGCTAACACTGTAAACTATAGCACGCACATTAGGACATAGATACATTGATCTTTTTGCCAGCCAAGTGCAGGATACCCTTCTCACTTCATTTGTTTTAGGATATGGTACACCAGTAGCAATTATGTCAGCTGACAAGTTGAGAGAGGAAGGATTATGCTACAGTTAGTGGGAATAATAAAATCTATGAATAGCATATTCACCATCTTCATTTTAGCCAATTCCCACCAGTTCAGCAATAGTAAAGTCAAAACTCTTATGCTCAAACTTACGTTCATACAAATTTAGAAGTCTAAAAAAATGCCCTAATTTCTTTCATTTCACAATCTTAGTTTTCAGCTGGGCTTCCTGCCTACCCTTCTACTCATTTCAATACCAAGATAAATGAATTCCATTGCTTGCTAGGCAACCGAGTGGCTCTCATGTCAGACGACATCTTGCTTAAGCTTTATGATGTCAGGGCACCACTGGACAAAATGTCCTGGTTGAAGGTGACACAGGAGGATGAGAGATCAGCAATTATGCAGTGGGTTACTATCTCTATTCATGATTGCAAGGCAACTAGGAGGTGGAATGGTAAAGGACTGAACCAGTAAAAGCACTGGGGCCTTTTTGAAAGCCGGATGGAGATACCAAAACAGAGATTATCCTTAATCCCTCGTGAGGATCACACTCAAACATACAGAGTGCAGGGGAAGAGGTTAACTGATCTTCCGTCCGTCAGAAAGTAAGACTATGGTTCGAAAGTAAGATAGTACATTCCAGACTCAAAGGCAGCAATTTCCTCAGATGGAATATTGCGAGCACCAGAATCTAAAGCAGGCTTTGGTAGTCTTGGAGGCAGTCAGTCTTTTAGTAACTATCATGACCAACACAACGTGATCCATATTACTTCCATCTTGACAGAAATGATATTCAAGTACAGGCCCCCACAATAAGGTGGTGAGGACATTCAGATAGTGGCAATGTCTTTTTGATGCCCAAAGGAATGCTAGTGAGTTTTCTTACCATATACATTGGTCAAATCAAGCAGTATGCCGGAAGACGTCTTTTTTTTTCTTCTTTCGTCTCGGCAATGCAGAGAAAATCTGTTGTGAAACACTGCCACTGCTGGTCATTCAGTATAATCTGCAGATGGAAAAGTCCACTGTTAGTGCATTTACTATAACAATTAGAAACAATCTTGATTTTAATAAAGCTTAAACAGATAAGTACTATGGAGTCTGTATTGTGAAAATCAACAGCTCATTAGAAATGAAAATCTCAATTTGAGTTTTTAACCTCGCATACTTCTCTGAATCCCATGCCTCACTTGCTAACACTGTAAACTATAGCACACACATTAGGACATAGATACATTGATCTTTTTGCCAGCCAAGTGCAGGATACCCTTCTCACTTCATTTGTTTTAGGATATGGTACACCAGTAGCAATTATGTCAGCTGACAAGTTGAGAGAGGAAGGATTATGCTACAGTTAGTGGGAATAATAAAATCTATGAATAGCATATTCACCATCTTCATTTTAGCCAATTCCCACCAGTTCAGCAATAGTAAAGTCAAAACTCTTATGCTCAAACTTACGTTCAAACTTACGTTCATACAAATTTAGAAGTCTAAAAAAATGCCCTAATTTCTTTCATTTCACAATCTTAGTTTTCAGCTGGGCTTCCTGCCTACCCTTCTACTCATTTCAATACCAAGATAAATGAATTCCATTGCTTGCTAGGCAACCGAGTGGCTCTCATGTCAGACGACATCTTGCTTAAGCTTTATGATGTCAGGGCACCACTGGACAAAATGTCCTGGTTGAAGGTGACACAGGAGGATGAGAGATCAGCAATTATGCAGTGGGTTACTATCTCTATTCATGATTGCAAGGCAACTAGGAGGTGGAATGGTAAAGGACTGAACCAGTAAAAGCACTGGGGCCTTTTTGAAAGCGGGATGGAGATACCAAAACAGAGATTATCCTTAATCCCTCGTGAGGATCACACTCAAACATACAGAGTGCAGGGGAAGAGGTTAACTGATCTTCCGTCCGTCAGAAAGTAAGACTATGGTTCGAAAGTAAGATAGTACATTCCAGACTCAAAGGCAGCAATTTCCTCAGATGGAATATTGCGAGCACCAGAATCTAAAGCAGGCTTTGGTAGTCTTGGAGGCAGTCAGTCTTTTAGTAACTATCATGACCAACACAACGTGATCCATATTACTTCCATCTTGACAGAAATGATATTCAAGTACAGGCCCCCACAATAAGGTGGTGAGGACATTCAGATAGTGGCAATGTCTTTTTGATGCCCAAAGGAATGCTAGTGAGTTTTCTTACCATATACATTGGTCAAATCAAGCAGTATGCCGGAAGACGTCTTTTTTTTTTCTTCTTCTTTCGTCTCGGCAATGCAGAGAAAATCTGTTGTGAAACACTGCCAGTCATTCAGTATAATCTGCAGATGGAAAAGTCCACTGTTAGTGCATTTACTATAACAATTAGAAACAATCTTGATTTTAATAAAGCTTAAACAGATAAGTACTATGGAGTCTGTATTGTGAAAATCAACAGCTCATTAGAAATTAAAATCTCAATTTGAGTTTTTAACCTCGCATACTTCTCTGAATCCCATGCCTCACTTGCTAACACTGTAAACTATAGCACACACATTAGGACATAGATAAATTGGTCTTTTTGCCAGCCAAGTGCAGGATACCCTTCTCACTTCATTTGTTTTAGGATATGGTACACCAGTAGCAATTATGTCAGCTGACAAGTTGAGAGAGGAAGGATTATGCTACAGTTAGTGGGAATAATAAAATCTATGAATAGCATATTCACCATCTTCATTTTAGCCAATTCCCACCAGTTCAGCAATAGTAAAGTCAAAACTCTTATGCTCAAACTTACGTTCAAACTTACGTTCATACAAATTTAGAAGTCTAAAAAAATGCCCTAATTTCTTTCATTTCACAATCTTAGTTTTCAGCTGGGCTTCCTGCCTACCCTTCTACTCATTTCAATACCAAGATAAATGAATTCCATTGCTTGCTAGGCAACCGAGTGGCTCTCATGTCAGACGACATCTTGCTTAAGCTTTATGATGTCAGGGCACCACTGGACAAAATGTCCTGGTTGAAGGTGACACAGGAGGATGAGAGATCAGCAATTATGCAGTGGGTTACTATCTCTATTCATGATTGCAAGGCAACTAGGAGGTGGAATGGTAAAGGACTGAACCAGTAAAAGCACTGGGGCCTTTTTGAAAGCGGGATGGAGATACCAAAACAGAGATTATCCTTAATCCCTCGTGAGGATCACACTCAAACATACAGAGTGCAGGGGAAGAGGTTAACTGATCTTCCGTCCGTCAGAAAGTAAGACTATCGTTCGAAAGTAAGATAGTACATTCCAGACTCAAAGGCAGCAATTTCCTCAGATGGAATATTGCGAGCACCAGAATCTAAAGCAGGCTTTGGTAGTCTTGGAGGCAGTCAGTCTTTTAGTAACTATCATGACCAACACAACGTGATCCATATTACTTCCATCTTGACAGAAATGATATTCAAGTACAGGCCCCCACAATAAGGTGGTGAGGACATTCAGATAGTGGCAATGTCTTTTTGATGCCCAAAGGAATGCTAGTGAGTTTTCTTACCATATACATTGGTCAAATCAAGCAGTATGCCGGAAGACGTCTTTTTTTTTCTTCTTTCGTCTCGGCAATGCAGAGAAAATCTGTTGTGAAACACTGCCACTGCTGGTCATTCAGTATAATCTGCAGATGGAAAAGTCCACTGTTAGTGCATTTACTATAACAATTAGAAACAATCTTGATTTTAATAAAGCTTAAACAGATAAGTACTATGGAGTCTGTATTGTGAAAATCAACAGCTCATTAGAAATGAAAATCTCAATTTGAGTTTTTAACCTCGCATACTTCTCTGAATCCCATGCCTCACTTGCTAACACTGTAAACTATAGCACGCACATTAGGACATAGATACATTGATCTTTTTGCCAGCCAAGTGCAGGATACCCTTCTCACTTCATTTGTTTTAGGATATGGTACACCAGTAGCAATTATGTCAGCTGACAAGTTGAGAGAGGAAGGATTATGCTACAGTTAGTGGGAATAATAAAATCTATGAATAGCATATTCACCATCTTCATTTTAGCCAATTCCCACCAGTTCAGCAATAGTAAAGTCAAAACTCTTATGCTCAAACTTACGTTCATACAAATTTAGAAGTCTAAAAAAATGCCCTAATTTCTTTCATTTCACAATCTTAGTTTTCAGCTGGGCTTCCTGCCTACCCTTCTACTCATTTCAATACCAAGATAAATGAATTCCATTGCTTGCTAGGCAACCGAGTGGCTCTCATGTCAGACGACATCTTGCTTAAGCTTTATGATGTCAGGGCACCACTGGACAAAATGTCCTGGTTGAAGGTGACACAGGAGGATGAGAGATCAGCAATTATGCAGTGGGTTACTATCTCTATTCATGATTGCAAGGCAACTAGGAGGTGGAATGGTAAAGGACTGAACCAGTAAAAGCACTGGGGCCTTTTTGAAAGCGGGATGGAGATACCAAAACAGAGATTATCCTTAATCCCTCGTGAGGATCACACTCAAACATACAGAGTGCAGGGGAAGAGGTTAACTGATCTTCCGTCCGTCAGAAAGTAAGACTATCGTTCGAAAGTAAGATAGTACATTCCAGACTCAAAGGCAGCAATTTCCTCAGATGGAATATTGCGAGCACCAGAATCTAAAGCAGGCTTTGGTAGTCTTGGAGGCAGTCAGTCTTTTAGTAACTATCATGACCAACACAACGTGATCCATATTACTTCCATCTTGACAGAAATGATATTCAAGTACAGGCCCCCACAATAAGGTGGTGAGGACATTCAGATAGTGGCAATGTCTTTTTGATGCCCAAAGGAATGCTAGTGAGTTTTCTTACCATATACATTGGTCAAATCAAGCAGTATGCCGGAAGACGTCTTTTTTTTTTCTTCTTCTTTCGTCTCGGCAATGCAGAGAAAATCTGTTGTGAAACACTGCCAGTCATTCAGTATAATCTGCAGATGGAAAAGTCCACTGTTAGTGCATTTACTATAACAATTAGAAACAATCTTGATTTTAATAAAGCTTAAACAGATAAGTACTATGGAGTCTGTATTGTGAAAATCAACAGCTCATTAGAAATTAAAATCTCAATTTGAGTTTTTAACCTCGCATACTTCTCTGAATCCCATGCCTCACTTGCTAACACTGTAAACTATAGCACGCACATTAGGACATAGATAAATTGGTCTTTTTGCCAGCCAAGTGCAGGATACCTGTTAGAGTCGGGGATCTCTGGTTGGCGCAAGGTTGCCCTTGTGTCAAGCAGGAACCCTCTCCTCCACGTCAGGGCGCAGGATAACCCCTCGCGAATGACCCTTGCTCACCCTCTAGGTGCGTGGCGTGAGCAGCCAAGGCGATTCCTCAGGCGTTGTTGGTTAAGCACTTACAATTGTACACGCAGTAAATACATTAATCCCCCCAGAAACGGACACCAGACTTGGATATATATAAAAATACGATTCTTTATGTAAAAATAAGGTATATATATCTCAACAGACTTATCACAAGACCAATAACGTTGTCGCTAGGCCACCAGGTTATACAGCAGGCAAATGTTCTTGGTTCGTAGTTTCAAATGGATACTTCGTAGTTCCAGTACTCACAGAGATCGGTTCCTGCGAACGGGGAAATAAGGCGTTGCGGGCCCCGAGCCCGATACTGGACTTCTTTCGTGATTAGGAGAGTCGGCACAGGTCGGTGCGACTCTCAGCTTTGGGAAGTGTTCTTGGGTCCTCAATCAGCAGGTGTGGGCAAGTAGGCAGGCGCGGCCCACGACCCTTTAGCACGGCGGTGCAGGAGGGTCTCCACAGCGGGGGCGGCGCGGCCTGAGATGTCCGAGGATAGCGAAGCGGGGCCACAGGGCACAGTCAGTGCAGCTGGGTGACCCGGCGTAGATCACAGTCGTCGGACGGCTTCCGGCAGGAGGGGTGATAGCGCGGTCAGCGCGCTCCAGTAGCAGGCGGTGACAGGGATGCAGGCGGCCTGGCCCGGGGACAGAGAGCGGCTCGGGACGGAGCGGGGCTCTCACGGGATTGAGGCAGGCGAGCTTCTGAGTGTCACGGCCCTAGGAGGGGCGATGAGGGGCGCAGTCTCTTTTCCAGCGGGATGCACACACGGCTCGAATTGGAGGACGAGCAAGAAGCACAAAGAACCCACTGTTCCTGGGGTTCAGTTCAGGGGGCAAGCTCAGATCAAGCCCTTGGAGAATGTTCAAGCACAAAGTAGCAAGGTCTTTTCAGTAAGTCTCTTCCTCTCCTCTCTCAGCAAGGCAAGCAGCAGGCCAGCTCCTCCGGCGTCTTCTTCTCCTTCTAGTCGGGCAGAGGTCCTTTGTGGTAAACAGGATTCTGATTTCTTAGGAGCCAGGCTCCTACTTTTATACCATGATTCTTTTGTTCTTTAGCGCCAGGGGGCCCAGGCCTGGCTCAGTCCAGTTCTGGAGCACTTTGTTATGGTGACTCTGCTCTTTCCTTTCAGCAGCAGGGCAGAGACATCAGCCGCCCCACAGGGGGTGGCGCCGGCTTTGTGGTGGCAGAGCACAGGTCTATTCAAGAGTCAAGGTGTACTCCTCCCACCCATCCAGGTGTAATCTCTCTACCCACCACCTGGCAGCCAACCTGTCTCTGGGGATCCCCCCACCCTGCTCCTTACTGTTGCTGGGCAGAACACACACACATACAGCAGAGGCGGACTGAGATGGTCAGGTCAGTAAATACTAACTTTCTAAAAGTAGTATTTACAAACCCAGGATATTAAAATAAACTTGACTACAAGAAGTATTTTATCATCCTGAGTTCAGGCATACTAAACTTGACACTCTACCATGCTCTCTGAGTCCACTGGGGTCACAGCGTTGGCGTGATCCCAGCAGCCCATTCTGGCCTATGGAGAGCAGGTAGCCTTCAATAGTGAAAAACGACAAGGGCTGTAATTCACTACTAAGACATGCCACACACATCAGGGTATGTCCTACCTTATGCCTACAATGCACCCTGCCCTCGGGCCTACCAGAGGGGTGGCTAATATGTAGGTAAGGGAAGGTTTAGGGACTGGCAAGTGGGGGCACTTGCGCAGTCAGCGCGACGGTCCCGGACCGCGCACAGGGTCTGCGGTGGCAGACCCTAGACACACTTTACAAGGCCGCTTCCGTGGGTGGCGCAACCAGCGCTGCAAGCCCACCAGCAGCATTGGCATTCACAAGCCCTGGCACCCCTGGTGCACTTTACTGGGGACTGACAGTGAATCCAATAAACCAATCATGGACATCAATTTCAGGTACACTTTACTTAGGGAGCACTTGCACTGCGGCACGGATTAGCCGTGGCGCAGTGCCCTGAGCGGACAACACCAGCAAAACAATCGAGGCACACCATCAAAAAGTGGAAGGGGAACTCACGCCAAGGTGCCAGGTCTAACACGTGTCCCCTCCAGCTGAAATGTGGGGAGAACTACCCTTGCCCAGGGGGTTCCTCGTCACTAAGGCGGAAATACCTGGACAGACCGTCAGCGTTGGCGTGATCTGTACCAGGACGGTGTTCCACCGTAAAGTCCATACCCTGTAGGGAGATGGACCACCTCAACAGCTTCGGGTTTTCACCCCTCATTTGCATCAACCATCTGAGGGGCCTGTGGTCCGTCTGAACCCGGAAGTGAGACCCAAACAAGTAGGGTCTTAGCTTCTTCAGCGCCCAGACCACAGCAAACGCTTCTCGCTCAATTGCACTCCACCTACTTTCCCGTGGAAGTAACCTCCTACTGATGAAGGCTACGGGTTGGTCCCAGCCCTCCTCAGTCATCTGTGAAAGAACAGCCCCCACACCATGCTCTGAAGCGTCTGTCTGGACTAGGAATTCCTTGGAGAAGTCAGGGGCCAAGAGCACGGGCGCCGTGCACATGGCAGTCTTCAGGGTGTCGAAAGCTTTCTGACAGGTGTCAGTCCAAATCACGTTCCTGGGCTGCTTCTTCGAAGTCAGCTCTGTCAAGGGGGCAACGATCGTTCCATAGCCCTTGACAAACCTCCTGTAGTACCCAGTGAGCCCCAGGAAGGCCCTCACGGCGGTCTGCGTCTTGGGGGGTTCCCAAGCCAGGATGGTTTCAATTTGGGGTTGCAAGGGTGCCACCTTGCCACTCCCCACTTGGTGTCCCAAGTACACCACGGAACCCTGCCCGCTCTGGCACTTGCTTGCCTTGATCGTGAGGCCTGCTCGGCGCAGCGCCATCAACACTTCCCAGAGGTGGCGCAGGTGTTCAGGCCAGGTGGCACTGAACACCGCGATGTCATCCAGGTAGGCGGCACTGAACGCATCCAGCCCAACCAGTACCTGGTTGACCAACCTCTGAAAGGTGGCAGGGGCATTCTTCATCCCAAATGGCATGACTCGGAACTGGAAGTGCCCATCTGGTGTAGAGAATGCGGACCTCTCTTTGGCCCCATCGGTCAAGGCGATCTGCCAGTACCCAGACGTTAGATCAAACGTACTGAGGAACCGGGCAGCCCCCAGCCGATCAATGAGCTCATCAGCTCTGGGGATGGGGTGCGCGTCAGTCTTCGTGACTGAATTGAGTCCTCTGTAGTCCACACAGAACCGGAGTTCAGGTGTGGCTCCCGGCGCAGCAGCCTTTGGGACCAAGACCACGGGGCTGGACCAAGGACTGCTGGAGGACTCAATCACCCCTAGCGCAAGCATTTTGGAGACCTCCTCCTTAATGCAAGCTCTGACCCTGTCAGTTACCCTGTAAGCCTTGTGCTTCACAGGTAAGCTGTCTCCTGTGTCCACATCATGGACGCACCAATCTGTGACACCAGGAACCAGGGAGAATCGGTCGGAAAACTGTCCCAGCAAGTGGCGGCAGTCTTCCTGTTGTTCGGGCGTCAGGGTGGGTGAGAGGTTAACTCCATCCACTGACCCATCTTTCTCAGAGGCCACTAAGAGGTCAGGAAGAGGCTCAGTCTCCTCTTCCATTCCATCATCAGTGGCCAGCAGCATGCCCACTTCGGTCCTCTCTAAGTGGGGCTTAAGGCGGTTAACATGTAGGACCCTCAAAGGGTTCCTGGGAGTCTGCATGTCCACCAAGTAGGTGATAGGACTTTTGCGCTCCACAACCTCAAATGGACCGGTCCACTTATCCTGAAGTGCACACGGCTCCACTGGGGCCAAGACCCACACCTTTTGTCCAGGTTGAAGCTCTACCAGAGTGGCATTCCGGTCGTACCACCGCTTCATCTCCTCCTGGCTGGCTTCCAGATTTGCCTCAGCAAGTTGCCTGAAACGCCGAGTCTGGTTTCGGAAGGCCAGCATGTAACTATATACATTCTGGGGAGGTTTCCTGGGAGATTGCTCCCAGCCTTCCTTTACCAAACTCAGAGGTCCTCTTACCGGGTGACCATACAGAAGCTCAAAGGGGCTGAACCCTAGAGACTTCTGTGGCACCTCTCGGTAAGCGAAGAGCAGGCATGGCAAGAGGACGTCCCACTTACGCCTCATTGGACCGTCCAGGCCCATGATCATGCCTTTGAGGGTTCGGTTGAATCTCTCAACCAACCCATTTCCTTGGGGATGGTAAGGAGTGGTGAACTTGTAAGTTACCCCACACTCCTTCCACAGGGATTTCATATATGTGGATATGAAATTGGTCCCCCTGTCGCTCACCACCTCTAGAGGGAATCCCACTCGGGAGAAAATTCCCATCAGTGCCCGACCCACCACGGGGGCCGTCACTGTCCTCAGAGGGATGGCTTCAGGGTACCGGGTGGCATGGTCCACCAAGACCAGGATGAACCTGTTGCCCAGGGCTGTCTTGGGGTCCAGAGGCCCCACAATATCAATACCCACTCGTTGGAATGGCGTACCGACCACAGGGAAAGGTTGCAGAGGAGCCTTATGCTTCCCTCCGCTCTTACCACTTGCCTGGCAAGTCTGACAGGTTCTGCAGTAGGAATCGGAATTCTTGTGCATTTGGGGCCAGTAAAAGTGGGTGACAAGCCTGTCATAGGTCTTGTCCATCCCCAAATGTCCTGCTAACGGCACATCATGAGCCAGCCCCAGTAGGAAGGTTCTGAACCTCTGGGGTACCACCAGCACACGGGCTGACCCCGGTTCAGCAGCCTTAGGCTCGGAATACAGGAGGTCACTCTCCCAGTACACGTAGTGTGTTTTGGCCTGAACACCATTGGCCTGGTCTGCAGCCTGTTGCCGCATACCTACGAGAGAAGGGCATTCTTTCTGCTCCCTGCAGAATTCCTCCCTGGAGGGACCTCCTTCTTGCTGCCAATGGGTCAGCTCAGGCAGATCTCCCAGTTCGGCAATCTGTTCCCCGGTAGGCTCCAGAGCATCCCCCTCAGGGTCTACTTCCTCCTGGGCCGTGGGAACTTCGGGGGCCGGTTTCCCGCGCCTCCTGCGCCTTCTCCCTAAGGCCGGTTCCTGGACCTCTCCCTCAGGCTCCAGGACCCTCTCAACACCCCTACTGGCTGCCATGGACCGGGTGGTCACGCACGCCCAGTCGGGTAGACCCACCATCCTCAGATGCGTGGTCTTCTCCACCTTTTCCCAAGGGGAACTCTCCAGGTCGTTCCCTAGCAGACAATCTACAGGCATGTCAGTTCTCACAGCGACTGGTAGAGTACCAGAGACCTCCCCCCACTCAAAGGGAACTTGAGCCATTGGACAACGACTCTCTACGTTGTCAGCATTGACAACCCTACAGTAGGCATTGGGTACAATCTGCTCTTGAGACACCAGGTGTTGCCTCACCGAGGTCACGCTGGCTCCTGTATCTCTAAGAGCCTCAACCTTCTTTCCATTGATGGTCACCACCTGCCCATATTTCTTAGTGTTAGAGGGCAGGTAGGTTACAGGGACCATCTCACTGTCTCCTAGCGAGACTAGGGTCATCTGCCCGGGACCCCCACCCTCCTGGACTGCTACTTCCTCCCCAAAGTTAACACTAGCTACTTGCCGGGGTGGAGCACCAGTGGGTGCGGTCTTACCAAACAGGCGACACTTAGGATCAGAGGCAATGTGGCCCGGATCGCCACACTTATAACAATTGAAGGGCCCCTTTGGAACAGGTCTACCTGTCGGGGCCCCGTTCTGCTGCGGGGTTGGGGGAGGCTGAGAACCCTTCTGCTGGTTCCCTTGGGAATTACTTTGGGGGCCTTTTTGGAACCCCTTCTGTTTACCCTTGTCCCCCCCACTCTTCTGCTGGGGACCCTGCCCACCTTTGGCGGAGTCTCCCACTTGACCCTTGTGGACCCTGGTGCTGAGCCAGCGGTCCGCCTCCTCAGCAAGCTTCCTCGGGTTGGACAGCTTGCTATCTATCAGGTGCTGGCGTAGCTCAGGAAAACATTGACTGGACAAGTGCTCCCATGCAATTAAATCAAGCAGCCCTTGATAATCATTCACTTTGCTACCCTTCACCCAACCATCCAGCGCTCTGCAGAAAAAGGTCACATATTCCACATACGTACTCTCAGGGATCTTCTTGGTCTCCCTGAACCTCTGTCGATATAGCTCAGGAGTTAACCCATACCTGCTCATTAAAGCTTCCTTCATATGGGGGTATGAGGTCTGGACTTCTAAGGGTAAATCTAACAGTGTGTCCCGCCCTTCAGCAAGGAACCTTCCCCACAACCCCGCTCCCCAGTCTTTCTCAGGGACCCGGTGTGAGGACATGGCCACCTCGTAGGCCCTAAACCACTGCCCTATGTCATCCTTTCTGAAATACTCCTTTACTACATCTTTGGGGATGTACACCTTGGACTCTACCTGCGCTGGTGGAGTGCTGCCACCAGAAGGAGCGGTGTCCAATCTTTTCGCCTTCAGCTCCAACTCCTTCAATCGGATATCATGATCCATTTGGCGTTGTTGTGCCTCCAGGGCCAACTTCTGCTTTTCCATTTCCATTTGTCCTGCCAACTTTGCCATCTCCATTGCATGCGCCCTGTCGGCTGCCCTGTCTGCCAGCTCCTCTGGCGACCGGACTCTGCTGGGCTCCTCAAGGTTGTCGGGTGGAACGATGTCCCCCGCATTCCGTGGGTCTCGTGACTCCTTCCAGGCTCTCAGCGCCTTGGCGTACTGGGTTCTCCTCTTGAATCCAGCATGGGGGACTCGGAATTTTACACTGTAGCCTTTCAATTGCTCCATCGAGTAGCCTTCCAGTCTCTCCCAATCCACCTCATCGATTCCAGAAATCACAGAGAGTGCTCTCCCAGCGGAGTGTGAGCCAGGCATGGTTGCAGTAATGGCAGATGTCTCAACAAAGTTCAGAGAATGAAAACCTGTGGCTGCGTTACTTGGTCTGCTCTCACTATCTGGTGATTAATAATTCACTGTATGCAAATTACAAGTGCAAATCCGAAATCCCCACCGCTGCCACCAATGTTAGAGTCGGGGATCTCTGGTTGGCGCAAGGTTGCCCTTGTGTCAAGCAGGAACCCTCTCCTCCACGTCAGGGCGCAGGATAACCCCTCGCGAATGACCCTTGCTCACCCTCTAGGTGCGTGGCGTGAGCAGCCAAGGCGATTCCTCAGGCGTTGTTGGTTAAGCACTTACAATTGTACACGCAGTAAATACATTAATCCCCCCAGAAACGGACACCAGACTTGGATATATATAAAAATACGATTCTTTATGTAAAAATAAGGTATATATATCTCAACAGACTTATCACAAGACCAATAACGTTGTCGCTAGGCCACCAGGTTATACAGCAGGCAAATGTTCTTGGTTCGTAGTTTCAAATGGATACTTCGTAGTTCCAGTACTCACAGAGATCGGTTCCTGCGAACGGGGAAATAAGGCGTTGCGGGCCCCGAGCCCGATACTGGACTTCTTTCGTGATTAGGAGAGTCGGCACAGGTCGGTGCGACTCTCAGCTTTGGGAAGTGTTCTTGGGTCCTCAATCAGCAGGTGTGGGCAAGTAGGCAGGCGCGGCCCACGACCCTTTAGCACGGCGGTGCAGGAGGGTCTCCACAGCGGGGGCGGCGCGGCCTGAGATGTCCGAGGATAGCGAAGCGGGGCCACAGGGCACAGTCAGTGCAGCTGGGTGACCCGGCGTAGATCACAGTCGTCGGACGGCTTCCGGCAGGAGGGGTGATAGCGCGGTCAGCGCGCTCCAGTAGCAGGCGGTGACAGGGATGCAGGCGGCCTGGCCCGGGGACAGAGAGCGGCTCGGGACGGAGCGGGGCTCTCACGGGATTGAGGCAGGCGAGCTTCTGAGTGTCACGGCCCTAGGAGGGGCGATGAGGGGCGCAGTCTCTTTTCCAGCGGGATGCACACACGGCTCGAATTGGAGGACGAGCAAGAAGCACAAAGAACCCACTGTTCCTGGGGTTCAGTTCAGGGGGCAAGCTCAGATCAAGCCCTTGGAGAATGTTCAAGCACAAAGTAGCAAGGTCTTTTCAGTAAGTCTCTTCCTCTCCTCTCTCAGCAAGGCAAGCAGCAGGCCAGCTCCTCCGGCGTCTTCTTCTCCTTCTAGTCGGGCAGAGGTCCTTTGTGGTAAACAGGATTCTGATTTCTTAGGAGCCAGGCTCCTACTTTTATACCATGATTCTTTTGTTCTTTAGCGCCAGGGGGCCCAGGCCTGGCTCAGTCCAGTTCTGGAGCACTTTGTTATGGTGACTCTGCTCTTTCCTTTCAGCAGCAGGGCAGAGACATCAGCCGCCCCACAGGGGGTGGCGCCGGCTTTGTGGTGGCAGAGCACAGGTCTATTCAAGAGTCAAGGTGTACTCCTCCCACCCATCCAGGTGTAATCTCTCTACCCACCACCTGGCAGCCAACCTGTCTCTGGGGATCCCCCCACCCTGCTCCTTACTGTTGCTGGGCAGAACACACACACATACAGCAGAGGCGGACTGAGATGGTCAGGTCAGTAAATACTAACTTTCTAAAAGTAGTATTTACAAACCCAGGATATTAAAATAAACTTGACTACAAGAAGTATTTTATCATCCTGAGTTCAGGCATACTAAACTTGACACTCTACCATGCTCTCTGAGTCCACTGGGGTCACAGCGTTGGCGTGATCCCAGCAGCCCATTCTGGCCTATGGAGAGCAGGTAGCCTTCAATAGTGAAAAACGACAAGGGCTGTAATTCACTACTAAGACATGCCACACACATCAGGGTATGTCCTACCTTATGCCTACAATGCACCCTGCCCTCGGGCCTACCAGAGGGGTGGCTAATATGTAGGTAAGGGAAGGTTTAGGGACTGGCAAGTGGGGGCACTTGCGCAGTCAGCGCGACGGTCCCGGACCGCGCACAGGGTCTGCGGTGGCAGACCCTAGACACACTTTACAAGGCCGCTTCCGTGGGTGGCGCAACCAGCGCTGCAAGCCCACCAGCAGCATTGGCATTCACAAGCCCTGGCACCCCTGGTGCACTTTACTGGGGACTGACAGTGAATCCAATAAACCAATCATGGACATCAATTTCAGGTACACTTTACTTAGGGAGCACTTGCACTGCGGCACGGATTAGCCGTGGCGCAGTGCCCTGAGCGGACAACACCAGCAAAACAATCGAGGCACACCATCAAAAAGTGGAAGGGGAACTCACGCCAAGGTGCCAGGTCTAACAATACCCTTCTCACTTCATTTGTTTTAGGATATGGTACACCAGTAGCAATTATGTCAGCTGACAAGTTGAGAGAGGAAGGATTATGCTACAGTTAGTGGGAATAATAAAATCTATGAATAGCATATTCACCATCTTCATTTTAGCCAATTCCCACCAGTTCAGCAATAGTAAAGTCAAAACTCTTATGCTCAAACTTACGTTCAAACTTACGTTCATACAAATTTAGAAGTCTAAAAAAATGCCCTAATTTCTTTCATTTCACAATCTTAGTTTTCAGCTGGGCTTCCTGCCTACCCTTCTACTCATTTCAATACCAAGATAAATGAATTCCATTGCTTGCTAGGCAACCGAGTGGCTCTCATGTCAGACGACATCTTGCTTAAGCTTTATGATGTCAGGGCACCACTGGACAAAATGTCCTGGTTGAAGGTGACACAGGAGGATGAGAGATCAGCAATTATGCAGTGGGTTACTATCTCTATTCATGATTGCAAGGCAACTAGGAGGTGGAATGGTAAAGGACTGAACCAGTAAAAGCACTGGGGCCTTTTTGAAAGCGGGATGGAGATACCAAAACAGAGATTATCCTTAATCCCTCGTGAGGATCACACTCAAACATACAGAGTGCAGGGGAAGAGGTTAACTGATCTTCCGTCCGTCAGAAAGTAAGACTATCGTTCGAAAGTAAGATAGTACATTCCAGACTCAAAGGCAGCAATTTCCTCAGATGGAATATTGCGAGCACCAGAATCTAAAGCAGGCTTTGGTAGTCTTGGAGGCAGTCAGTCTTTTAGTAACTATCATGACCAACACAACGTGATCCATATTACTTCCATCTTGACAGAAATGATATTCAAGTACAGGCCCCCACAATAAGGTGGTGAGGACATTCAGATAGTGGTAATGTCTTTTTGATGCCCAAAGGAATGCTAGTGAGTTTTCTTACCATATACATTGGTCAAATCAAGCAGTATGCCGGAAGACGTCTTTTTTTTTCTTCTTTCGTCTCGGCAATGCAGAGAAAATCTGATGTGAAACACTGCCACTGCTGGTCATTCAGTATAATCTGCAGATGGAAAAGTCCACTGTTAGTGCATTTACTATAACAATTAGAAACAATCTTGATTTTAATAAAGCTTAAACAGATAAGTACTATGGAGTCTGTATTGTGAAAATCAACAGCTCATTAGAAATGAAAATCTCAATTTGAGTTTTTAACCTCGCATACTTCTCTGAATCCCATGCCTCACTTGCTAACACTGTAAACTATAGCACACACATTAGGACATAGATACATTGATCTTTTTGCCAGCCAAGTGCAGGATACCCTTCTCACTTCATTTGTTTTAGGATATGGTACACCAGTAGCAATTATGTCAGCTGACAAGTTGAGAGAGGAAGGATTATGCTACAGTTAGTGGGAATAATAAAATCTATGAATAGCATATTCACCATCTTCATTTTAGCCAATTCCCACCAGTTCAGCAATAGTAAAGTCAAAACTCTTATGCTCAAACTTACGTTCATACAAATTTAGAAGTCTAAAAAAATGCCCTAATTTCTTTCATTTCACAATCTTAGTTTTCAGCTGGGCTTCCTGCCTACCCTTCTACTCATTTCAATACCAAGATAAATGAATTCCATTGCTTGCTAGGCAACCGAGTGGCTCTCATGTCAGACGACATCTTGCTTAAGCTTTATGATGTCAGGGCACCACTGGACAAAATGTCCTGGTTGAAGGTGACTCAGGAGGATGAGAGATCAGCAATTATGCAGTGGGTTACTATCTCTATTCATGATTGCAAGGCAACTAGGAGGTGGAATGGTAAAGGACTGAACCAGTAAAAGCACTGGGGCCTTTTTGAAAGCGGGGTGGAGATACCAAAACAGAGATTATCCTTAATCCCTCGTGAGGATCACACTCAAACATACAGAGTGCAGGGAAAGAGGTTAACTGATCTTCCGTCCGTCAGAAAGTAAGACTATCGTTCGAAAGTAAGATAGTACATTCCAGACTCAAAGGCAGCAATTTCCTCAGATGGAATATTGCGAGCACCAGAATCTAAAGCAGGCTTTGGTAGTCTTGGAGGCAGTCAGTCTTTTAGTAACTATCATGACCAACACAACGTGATCCATATTACTTCCATCTTGACAGAAATGATATTCAAGTACAGGCCCCCACAATAAGGTGGTGAGGACATTCAGATAGTGGCAATGTCTTTTTGATGCCCAAAGGAATGCTAGTGAGTTTTCTTACCATATACATTGGTCAAATCAAGCAGTATGCCGGAAGACGTCTTTTTTTTTCTTCTTTCGTCTCGGCAATGCAGAGAAAATCTGTTGTGAAACACTGCCACTGCTGGTCATTCAGTATAATCTGCAGATGGAAAAGTCCACTGTTAGTGCATTTACTTGAACAATTAGAAACAATCTTGATTTTAATAAAGCTTAAACAGATAAGTACTATGGAGTCTGTATTGTGAAAATCAACAGCTCATTAGAAATGAAAATCTCAATTTGAGTTTTTAACCTCGCATACTTCTCTGAATCCCATGCCTCACTTGCTAACACTGTAAACTATAGCACACACATTAGGACATAGATACATTGATCTTTTTGCCAGCCAAGTGCAGGATACCCTTCTCACTTCATTTGTTTTAGGATATGGTACACCAGTAGCAATTATGTCAGCTGACAAGTTGAGAGAGGAAGGATTATGCTACAGTTAGTGGGAATAATAAAATCTATGAATAGCATATTCACCATCTTCATTTTAGCCAATTCCCACCAGTTCAGCAATAGTAAAGTCAAAACTCTTATGCTCAAACTTACGTTCAAACTTACGTTCATACAAATTTAGAAGTCTAAAAAAATGCCCTAATTTCTTTCATTTCACAATCTTAGTTTTCAGCTGGGCTTCCTGCCTACCCTTCTACTCATTTCAATACCAAGATAAATGAATTCCATTGCTTGCTAGGCAACCGAGTGGCTCTCATGTCAGACGACATCTTGCTTAAGCTTTATGATGTCAGGGCACCACTGGACAAAATGTCCTGGTTGAAGGTGACACAGGAGGATGAGAGATCAGCAATTATGCAGTGGGTTACTATCTCTATTCATGATTGCAAGGCAACTAGGAGGTGGAATGGTAAAGGACTGAACCAGTAAAAGCACTGGGGCCTTTTTGAAAGCGGGATGGAGATACCAAAACAGAGATTATCCTTAATCCCTCGTGAGGATCACACTCAAACATACAGAGTGCAGGGGAAGAGGTTAACTGATCTTCCGTCCGTCAGAAAGTAAGACTATCGTTCGAAAGTAAGATAGTACATTCCAGACTCAAAGGCAGCAATTTCCTCAGATGGAATATTGCGAGCACCAGAATCTAAAGCAGGCTTTGGTAGTCTTGGAGGCAGTCAGTCTTTTAGTAACTATCATGACCAACACAACGTGATCCATATTACTTCCATCTTGACAGAAATGATATTCAAGTACAGGCCCCCACAATAAGGTGGTGAGGACATTCAGATAGTGGCAATGTCTTTTTGATGCCCAAAGGAATGCTAGTGAGTTTTCTTACCATATACATTGGTCAAATCAAGCAGTATGCCGGAAGACGTCTTTTTTTTTCTTCTTTCGTCTCGGCAATGCAGAGAAAATCTGTTGTGAAACACTGCCACTGCTGGTCATTCAGTATAATCTGCAGATGGAAAAGTCCACTGTTAGTGCATTTACTATAACAATTAGAAACAATCTTGATTTTAATAAAGCTTAAACAGATAAGTACTATGGAGTCTGTATTGTGAAAATCAACAGCTCATTAGAAATGAAAATCTCAATTTGAGTTTTTAACCTCGCATACTTCTCTGAATCCCATGCCTCACTTGCTAACACTGTAAACTATAGCACACACATTAGGACATAGATACATTGATCTTTTTGCCAGCCAAGTGCAGGATACCCTTCTCACTTCATTTGTTTTAGGATATGGTACACCAGTAGCAATTATGTCAGCTGACAAGTTGAGAGAGGAAGGATTATGCTACAGTTAGTGGGAATAATAAAATCTATGAATAGCATATTCACCATCTTCATTTTAGCCAATTCCCACCAGTTCAGCAATAGTAAAGTCAAAACTCTTATGCTCAAACTTACGTTCATACAAATTTAGAAGTCTAAAAAAATGCCCTAATTTCTTTCATTTCACAATCTTAGTTTTCAGCTGGGCTTCCTGCCTACCCTTCTACTCATTTCAATACCAAGATAAATGAATTCCATTGCTTGCTAGGCAACCGAGGGCCCTCATGTCAGACGACATCTTGCTTAAGCTTTATGATGTCAGGGCACCACTGGACAAAATGTCCTGGTTGAAGGTGACACAGGAGGATGAGAGATCAGCAATTATGCACTGGGTTACTATCTCTATTCATGATTGCAAGGCAACTAGGAGGTGGAATGGTAAAGGACTGAACCAGTAAAAGCACTGGGGCCTTTTTGAAAGCGGGATGGAGATACCAAAACAGAGATTATCCTTAATCCCTCGTGAGGATCACACTCAAACATACAGAGTGCAGGGGAAGAGGTTAACTGATCTTCCGTCCGTCAGAAAGTAAGACTATCGTTCGAAAGTAAGATAGTACATTCCAGACTCAAAGGCAGCAATTTCCTCAGATGGAATATTGCGAGCACCAGAATCTAAAGCAGGCTTTGGTAGTCTTGGAGGCAGTCAGTCTTTTAGTAACTATCATGACCAACACAACGTGATCCATATTACTTCCATCTTGACAGAAATGATATTCAAGTACAGGCCCCCATAATAAGGTGGTGAGGACATTCAGATAGTGGCAATGTCTTTTTGATGCCCAAAGGAATGCTAGTGAGTTTTCTTACCATATACATTGGTCAAATCAAGCAGTATGCCGGAAGACGTCTTTTTTTTTCTTCTTTCGTCTCGGCAATGCAGAGAAAATCTGTTGTGAAACACTGCCACTGCTGGTCATTCAGTATAATCTGCAGATGGAAAAGTCCACTGTTAGTGCATTTACTATAACAATTAGAAACAATCTTGATTTTAATAAAGCTTAAACAGATAAGTACTATGGAGTCTGTATTGTGAAAATCAACAGCTCATTAGAAATTAAAATCTCAATTTGAGTTTTTAACCTCGCATACTTCTCTGAATCCCATGCCTCACTTGCTAACACTGTAAACTATAGCACGCACATTAGGACATAGATAAATTGGTCTTTTTGCCAGCCAAGTGCAGGATACCCTTCTCACTTCATTTGTTTTAGGATATGGTACACCAGTAGCAATTATGTCAGCTGACAAGTTGAGAGAGGAAGGATTATGCTACAGTTAGTGGGAATAATAAAATCTATGAATAGCATATTCACCATCTTCATTTTAGCCAATTCCCACCAGTTCAGCAATAGTAAAGTCAAAACTCTTATGCTCAAACTTACGTTCAAACTTACGTTCATACAAATTTAGAAGTCTAAAAAAATGCCCTAATTTCTTTCATTTCACAATCTTAGTTTTCAGCTGGGCTTCCTGCCTACCCTTCTACTCATTTCAATACCAAGATAAATGAATTCCATTGCTTGCTAGGCAACCGAGTGGCTCTCATGTCAGACGACATCTTGCTTAAGCTTTATGATGTCAGGGCACCACTGGACAAAATGTCCTGGTTGAAGGTGACACAGGAGGATGAGAGATCAGCAATTATGCAGTGGGTTACTATCTCTATTCATGATTGCAAGGCAACTAGGAGGTGGAATGGTAAAGGACTGAACCAGTAAAAGCACTGGGGCCTTTTTGAAAGCGGGATGGAGATACCAAAACAGAGATTATCCTTAATCCCTCGTGAGGATCACACTCAAACATACAGAGTGCAGGGGAAGAGGTTAACTGATCTTCCGTCCGTCAGAAAGTAAGACTATCGTTCGAAAGTAAGATAGTACATTCCAGACTCAAAGGCAGCAATTTCCTCAGATGGAATATTGCGAGCACCAGAATCTAAAGCAGGCTTTGGTAGTCTTGGAGGCAGTCAGTCTTTTAGTAACTATCATGACCAACACAACGTGATCCATATTACTTCCATCTTGACAGAAATGATATTCAAGTACAGGCCCCCACAATAAGGTGGTGAGGAGATTCAGATAGTGGCAATGTCTTTTTGATGCCCAAAGGAATGCTAGTGAGTTTTCTTACCATATACATTGGTCAAATCAAGCAGTATGCCGGAAGACGTCTTTTTTTTTCTTCTTTCGTCTCGGCAATGCAGAGAAAATCTGTTGTGAAACACTGCCACTGCTGGTCATTCAGTATAATCTGCAGATGGAAAAGTCCACTGTTAGTGCATTTACTATAACAATTAGAAACAATCTTGATTTTAATAAAGCTTAAACAGATAAGTACTATGGAGTCTGTATTGTGAAAATCAACAGCTCATTAGAAATGAAAATCTCAATTTGAGTTTTTAACCTCGCATACTTCTCTGAATCCCATGCCTCACTTGCTAACACTGTAAACTATAGCACACACATTAGGACATAGATACATTGATCTTTTTGCCAGCCAAGTGCAGGATACCCTTCTCACTTCATTTGTTTTAGGATATGGTACACCAGTAGCAATTATGTCAGCTGACAAGTTGAGAGAGGAAGGATTATGCTACAGTTAGTGGGAATAATAAAATCTATGAATAGCATATTCACCATCTTCATTTTAGCCAATTCCCACCAGTTCAGCAATAGTAAAGTCAAAACTCTTATGCTCAAACTTACGTTCATACAAATTTAGAAGTCTAAAAAAATGCCCTAATTTCTTTCATTTCACAATCTTAGTTTTCAGCTGGGCTTCCTGCCTACCCTTCTACTCATTTCAATACCAAGATAAATGAATTCCATTGCTTGCTAGGCAACCGAGTGGCTCTCATGTCAGACGACATCTTGCTTAAGCTTTATGATGTCAGGGCACCACTGGACAAAATGTCCTGGTTGAAGGTGACACAGGAGGATGAGAGATCAGCAATTATGCAGTGGGTTACTATCTCTATTCATGATTGCAAGGCAACTAGGAGGTGGAATGGTAAAGGACTGAACCAGTAAAAGCACTGGGGCCTTTTTGAAAGCGGGATGGAGATACCAAAACAGAGATTATCCTTAATCCCTCGTGAGGATCACACTCAAACATACAGAGTGCAGGGGAAGAGGTTAACTGATCTTCCGTCCGTCAGAAAGTAAGACTATCGTTCGAAAGTAAGATAGTACATTCCAGACTCAAAGGCAGCAATTTCCTCAGATGGAATATTGCGAGCACCAGAATCTAAAGCAGGCTTTGGTAGTCTTGGAGGCAGTCAGTCTTTTAGTAACTATCATGACCAACACAACGTGATCCATATTACTTCCATCTTGACAGAAATGATATTCAAGTACAGGCCCCCATAATAAGGTGGTGAGGACATTCAGATAGTGGCAATGTCTTTTTGATGCCCAAAGGAATGCTAGTGAGTTTTCTTACCATATACATTGGTCAAATCAAGCAGTATGCCGGAAGACGTCTTTTTTTTTCTTCTTTCGTCTCGGCAATGCAGAGAAAATCTGATATGAAACACTGCCACTGCTGGTCATTCAGTATAATCTGCAGATGGAAAAGTCCACTGTTAGTGCATTTACTATAACAATTAGAAACAATCTTGATTTTAATAAAGCTTAAACAGATAAGTACTATGGAGTCTGTATTGTGAAAATCAACAGCTCATTAGAAATGAAAATCTCAATTTGAGTTTTTAACCTCGCATACTTCTCTGAATCCCATGCTTCACTTGCTAACACTGTAAACTATAGCACACACATTAGGACATAGATACATTGATCTTTTTGCCAGCCAAGTGCAGGATACCCTTCTCACTTCATTTGTTTTAGGATATGGTACACCAGTAGCAATTATGTCAGCTGACAAGTTGAGAGAGGAAGGATTATGCTACAGTTAGTGGGAATAATAAAATCTATGAATAGCATATTCACCATCTTCATTTTAGCCAATTCCCACCAGTTCAGCAATAGTAAAGTCAAAACTCTTATGCTCAAACTTACGTTCAAACTTACGTTCATACAAATTTAGAAGTCTAAAAAAATGCCCTAATTTCTTTCATTTCACAATCTTAGTTTTCAGCTGGGCTTCCTGCCTACCCTTCTACTCATTTCAATACCAAGATAAATGAATTCCATTGCTTGCTAGGCAACCGAGGGCCCTCATGTCAGACGACATCTTGCTTAAGCTTTATGATGTCAGGGCACCACTGGACAAAATGTCCTGGTTGAAGGTGACACAGGAGGATGAGAGATCAGCAATTATGCACTGGGTTACTATCTCTATTCATGATTGCAAGGCAACTAGGAGGTGGAATGGTAAAGGACTGAACCAGTAAAAGCACTGGGGCCTTTTTGAAAGCGGGATGGAGATACCAAAACAGAGATTATCCTTAATCCCTCGTGAGGATCACACTCAAACATACAGAGTGCAGGGGAAGAGGTTAACTGATCTTCCGTCCGTCAGAAAGTAAGACTATCGTTCGAAAGTAAGATAGTACATTCCAGACTCAAAGGCAGCAATTTCCTCAGATGGAATATTGCGAGCACCAGAATCTAAAGCAGGCTTTGGTAGTCTTGGAGGCAGTCAGTCTTTTAGTAACTATCATGACCAACACAACGTGATCCATATTACTTCCATCTTGACAGAAATGATATTCAAGTACAGGCCCCCATAATAAGGTGGTGAGGACATTCAGATAGTGGCAATGTCTTTTTGATGCCCAAAGGAATGCTAGTGAGTTTTCTTACCATATACATTGGTCAAATCAAGCAGTATGCCGGAAGACGTCTTTTTTTTTCTTCTTTCGTCTCGGCAATGCAGAGAAAATCTGATATGAAACACTGCCACTGCTGGTCATTCAGTATAATCTGCAGATGGAAAAGTCCACTGTTAGTGCATTTACTATAACAATTAGAAACAATCTTGATTTTAATAAAGCTTAAACAGATAAGTACTATGGAGTCTGTATTGTGAAAATCAACAGCTCATTAGAAATGAAAATCTCAATTTGAGTTTTTAACCTCGCATACTTCTCTGAATCCCATGCCTCACTTGCTAACACTGTAAACTATAGCACACACATTAGGACATAGATACATTGATCTTTTTGCCAGCCAAGTGCAGGATACCCTTCTCACTTCATTTGTTTTAGGATATGGTACACCAGTAGCAATTATGTCAGCTGACAAGTTGAGAGAGGAAGGATTATGCTACAGTTAGTGGGAATAATAAAATCTATGAATAGCATATTCACCATCTTCATTTTAGCCAATTCCCACCAGTTCAGCAATAGTAAAGTCAAAACTCTTATGCTCAAACTTACGTTCAAACTTACGTTCATACAAATTTAGAAGTCTAAAAAAATGCCCTAATTTCTTTCATTTCACAATCTTAGTTTTCAGCTGGGCTTCCTGCCTACCCTTCTACTCATTTCAATACCAAGATAAATGAATTCCATTGCTTGCTAGGCAACCGAGTGGCTCTCATGTCAGACGACATCTTGCTTAAGCTTTATGATGTCAGGGCACCACTGGACAAAATGTCCTGGTTGAAGGTGACACAGGAGGATGAGAGATCAGCAATTATGCAGTGGGTTACTATCTCTATTCATGATTGCAAGGCAACTAGGAGGTGGAATGGTAAAGGACTGAACCAGTAAAAGCACTGGGGCCTTTTTGAAAGCGGGATGGAGATACCAAAACAGAGATTATCCTTAATCCCTCGTGAGGATCACACTCAAACATACAGAGTGCAGGGGAAGAGGTTAACTGATCTTCCGTCCGTCAGAAAGTAAGACTATCGTTCGAAAGTAAGATAGTACATTCCAGACTCAAAGGCAGCAATTTCCTCAGATGGAATATTGCGAGCACCAGAATCTAAAGCAGGCTTTGGTAGTCTTGGAGGCAGTCAGTCTTTTAGTAACTATCATGACCAACACAACGTGATCCATATTACTTCCATCTTGACAGAAATGATATTCAAGTACAGGCCCCCACAATAAGGTGGTGAGGACATTCAGATAGTGGCAATGTCTTTTTGATGCCCAAAGGAATGCTAGTGAGTTTTCTTACCATATACATTGGTCAAATCAAGCAGTATGCCGGAAGACGTCTTTTTTTTTCTTCTTTCGTCTCGGCAATGCAGAGAAAATCTGTTGTGAAACACTGCCACTGCTGGTCATTCAGTATAATCTGCAGATGGAAAAGTCCACTGTTAGTGCATTTACTATAACAATTAGAAACAATCTTGATTTTAATAAAGCTTAAACAGATAAGTACTATGGAGTCTGTATTGTGAAAATCAACAGCTCATTAGAAATGAAAATCTCAATTTGAGTTTTTAACCTCGCATACTTCTCTGAATCCCATGCCTCACTTGCTAACACTGTAAACTATAGCACACACATTAGGACATAGATACATTGATCTTTTTGCCAGCCAAGTGCAGGATACCCTTCTCACTTCATTTGTTTTAGGATATGGTACACCAGTAGCAATTATGTCAGCTGACAAGTTGAGAGAGGAAGGATTATGCTACAGTTAGTGGGAATAATAAAATCTATGAATAGCATATTCACCATCTTCATTTTAGCCAATTCCCACCAGTTCAGCAATAGTAAAGTCAAAACTCTTATGCTCAAACTTACGTTCAAACTTACGTTCATACAAATTTAGAAGTCTAAAAAAATGCCCTAATTTCTTTCATTTCACAATCTTAGTTTTCAGCTGGGCTTCCTGCCTACCCTTCTACTCATTTCAATACCAAGATAAATGAATTCCATTGCTTGCTAGGCAACCGAGTGGCTCTCATGTCAGACGACATCTTGCTTAAGCTTTATGATGTCAGGGCACCACTGGACAAAATGTCCTGGTTGAAGGTGACACAGGAGGATGAGAGATCAGCAATTATGCAGTGGGTTACTATCTCTATTCATGATTGCAAGGCAACTAGGAGGTGGAATGGTAAAGGACTGAACCAGTAAAAGCACTGGGGCCTTTTTGAAAGCGGGATGGAGATACCAAAACAGAGATTATCCTTAATCCCTCGTGAGGATCACACTCAAACATACAGAGTGCAGGGGAAGAGGTTAACTGATCTTCCGTCCGTCAGAAAGTAAGACTATCGTTCGAAAGTAAGATAGTACATTCCAGACTCAAAGGCAGCAATTTCCTCAGATGGAATATTGCGAGCACCAGAATCTAAAGCAGGCTTTGGTAGTCTTGGAGGCAGTCAGTCTTTTAGTAACTATCATGACCAACACAACGTGATCCATATTACTTCCATCTTGACAGAAATGATATTCAAGTACAGGCCCCCACAATAAGGTGGTGAGGACATTCAGATAGTGGTAATGTCTTTTTGATGCCCAAAGGAATGCTAGTGAGTTTTCTTACCATATACATTGGTCAAATCAAGCAGTATGCCGGAAGACGTCTTTTTTTTTCTTCTTTCGTCTCGGCAATGCAGAGAAAATCTGTTGTGAAACACTGCCACTGCTGGTCATTCAGTATAATCTGCAGATGGAAAAGTCCACTGTTAGTGCATTTACTATAACAATTAGAAACAATCTTGATTTTAATAAAGCTTAAACAGATAAGTACTATGGAGTCTGTATTGTGAAAATCAACAGCTCATTAGAAATGAAAATCTCAATTTGAGTTTTTAACCTCGCATACTTCTCTGAATCCCATGCCTCACTTGCTAACACTGTAAACTATAGCACACACATTAGGACATAGATACATTGATCTTTTTGCCAGCCAAGTGCAGGATACCCTTCTCACTTCATTTGTTTTAGGATATGGTACACCAGTAGCAATTATGTCAGCTGACAAGTTGAGAGAGGAAGGATTATGCTACAGTTAGTGGGAATAATAAAATCTATGAATAGCATATTCACCATCTTCATTTTAGCCAATTCCCACCAGTTCAGCAATAGTAAAGTCAAAACTCTTATGCTCAAACTTACGTTCATACAAATTTAGAAGTCTAAAAAAATGCCCTAATTTCTTTCATTTCACAATCTTAGTTTTCAGCTGGGCTTCCTGCCTACCCTTCTACTCATTTCAATACCAAGATAAATGAATTCCATTGCTTGCTAGGCAACCGAGGGCCCTCATGTCAGACGACATCTTGCTTAAGCTTTATGATGTCAGGGCACCACTGGACAAAATGTCCTGGTTGAAGGTGACACAGGAGGATGAGAGATCAGCAATTATGCAGTGGGTTACTATCTCTATTCATGATTGCAAGGCAACTAGGAGGTGGAATGGTAAAGGACTGAACCAGTAAAAGCACTGGGGCCTTTTTGAAAGCGGGATGGAGATACCAAAACAGAGATTATCCTTAATCCCTCGTGAGGATCACACTCAAACATACAGAGTGCAGGGGAAGAGGTTAACTGATCTTCCGTCCGTCAGAAAGTAAGACTATCGTTCGAAAGTAAGATAGTACATTCCAGACTCAAAGGCAGCAATTTCCTCAGATGGAATATTGCGAGCACCAGAATCTAAAGCAGGCTTTGGTAGTCTTGGAGGCAGTCAGTCTTTTAGTAACTATCATGACCAACACAACGTGATCCATATTACTTCCATCTTGACAGAAATGATATTCAAGTACAGGCCCCCATAATAAGGTGGTGAGGACATTCAGATAGTGGCAATGTCTTTTTGATGCCCAAAGGAATGCTAGTGAGTTTTCTTACCATATACATTGGTCAAATCAAGCAGTATGCCGGAAGACGTCTTTTTTTTTCTTCTTTCGTCTCGGCAATGCAGAGAAAATCTGATATGAAACACTGCCACTGCTGGTCATTCAGTATAATCTGCAGATGGAAAAGTCCACTGTTAGTGCATTTACTATAACAATTAGAAACAATCTTGATTTTAATAAAGCTTAAACAGATAAGTACTATGGAGTCTGTATTGTGAAAATCAACAGCTCATTAGAAATTAAAATCTCAATTTGAGTTTTTAACCTCGCATACTTCTCTGAATCCCATGCCTCACTTGCTAACACTGTAAACTATAGCACACACATTAGGACATAGATACATTGATCTTTTTGCCAGCCAAGTGCAGGATACCCTTCTCACTTCATTTGTTTTATGATATGGTACACCAGTAGCAATTATGTCAGCTGACAAGTTGAGAGAGGAAGGATTATGCTACAGTTAGTGGGAATAATAAAATCTATGAATAGCATATTCACCATCTTCATTTTAGCCAATTCCCACCAGTTCAGCAATAGTAAAGTCAAAACTCTTATGCTCAAACTTACGTTCATACAAATTTAGAAGTCTAAAAAAATGCCCTAATTTCTTTCATTTCACAATCTTAGTTTTCAGCTGGGCTTCCTGCCTACCCTTCTACTCATTTCAATACCAAGATAAATGAATTCCATTGCTTGCTAGGCAACCGAGGGCCCTCATGTCAGACGACATCTTGCTTAAGCTTTATGATGTCAGGGCACCACTGGACAAAATGTCCTGGTTGAAGGTGACACAGGAGGATGAGAGATCAGCAATTATGCAGTGGGTTACTATCTCTATTCATGATTGCAAGGCAACTAGGAGGTGGAATGGTAAAGGACTGAACCAGTAAAAGCACTGGGGCCTTTTTGAAAGCGGGATGGAGATACCAAAACAGAGATTATCCTTAATCCCTCGTGAGGATCACACTCAAACATACAGAGTGCATGGGAAGAGGTTAACTGATCTTCCGTCCGTCAGAAAGTAAGACTATCGTTCGAAAGTAAGATAGTACATTCCAGACTCAAAGGCAGCAATTTCCTCGGATGGAATATTGCGAGCACCAGAATCTAAAGCAGGCTTTGGTAGTCTTGGAGGCAGTCAGTCTTAAATAACTATCATGACCAACACAACGTGATCCATATTACTTCCATCTTGACAGAAATGATATTCAAGTACAGGCCCCCACAATAAGGTGGTGAGGACATTCAGATAGTGGCAATGTCTTTTTGATGCCCAAAGGAATGCTAGTGAGTTTTCTTACCATATACATTGGTCAAATCAAGCAGTATGCCGGAAGACGTCTTTTTTTTTTCTTCTTCTTTCGTCTCGGCAATGCAGAGAAAATCTGATATGAAACACTGCCACTGCTGGTCATTCAGTATAATCTGCAGATGGAAAAGTCCACTGTTAGTGCATTTACTATAACAATTAGAAACAATCTTGATTTTAATAAAGCTTAAACAGATAAGTACTATGGAGTCTGTATTGTGAAAATCAACAGCTCATTAGAAATTAAAATCTCAATTTGAGTTTTTAACCTCGCATACTTCTCTGAATCCCATGCCTCACTTGCTAACACTGTAAACTATAGCACGCACATTAGGACATAGATAAATTGGTCTTTTTGCCAGCCAAGTGCAGGATACCCTTCTCACTTCATTTGTTTTAGGATATGGTACACCAGTAGCAATTATGTCAGCTGACAAGTTGAGAGAGGAAGGATTATGCTACAGTTAGTGGGAATAATAAAATCTATGAATAGCATATTCACCATCTTCATTTTAGCCAATTCCCACCAGTTCAGCAATAGTAAAGTCAAAACTCTTATGCTCAAACTTACGTTCATACAAATTTAGAAGTCTAAAAAAATGCCCTAATTTCTTTCATTTCACAATCTTAGTTTTCAGCTGGGCTTCCTGCCTACCCTTCTACTCATTTCAATACCAAGATAAATGAATTCCATTGCTTGCTAGGCAACCGAGTGGCTCTCATGTCAGACGACATCTTGCTTAAGCTTTATGATGTCAGGGCACCACTGGACAAAATGTCCTGGTTGAAGGTGACACAGGAGGATGAGAGATCAGCAATTATGCAGTGGGTTACTATCTCTATTCATGATTGCAAGGCAACTAGGAGGTGGAATGGTAAAGGACTGAACCAGTAAAAGCACTGGGGCCTTTTTGAAAGCGGGATGGAGATACCAAAACAGAGATTATCCTTAACAATCCCTCGTGAGGATCACACTCAAACATACAGAGTGCAGGGAAAGAGGTTAACTGATCTTCCGTCCGTCAGAAAGTAAGACTATCGTTCGAAAGTAAGATAGTACATTCCAGACTCAAAGGCAGCAATTTCCTCAGATGGAATATTGCGAGCACCAGAATCTAAAGCAGGCTTTGGTAGTCTTGGAGGCAGTCAGTCTTTTAGTAACTATCATGACCAACACAACGTGATCCATATTACTTCCATCTTGACAGAAATGATATTCAAGTACAGGCCCCCACAATAAGGTGGTGAGGACATTCAGATAGTGGCAATGTCTTTTTGATGCCCAAAGGAATGCTAGTGAGTTTTCTTACCATATACATTGGTCAAATCAAGCAGTATGCCGGAAGACGTCTTTTTTTTTTCTTCTTCTTTCGTCTCGGCAATGCAGAGAAAATCTGATATGAAACACTGCCACTGCTGGTCATTCAGTATAATCTGCAGATGGAAAAGTCCACTGTTAGTGCATTTACTATAACAATTAGAAACAATCTTGATTTTAATAAAGCTTAAACAGATAAGTACTATGGAGTCTGTATTGTGAAAATCAACAGCTCATTAGAAATTAAAATCTCAATTTGAGTTTTTAACCTCGCATACTTCTCTGAATCCCATGCCTCACTTGCTAACACTGTAAACTATAGCACGCACATTAGGACATAGATAAATTGGTCTTTTTGCCAGCCAAGTGCAGGATACCCTTCTCACTTCATTTGTTTTAGGATATGGTACACCAGTAGCAATTATGTCAGCTGACAAGTTGAGAGAGGAAGGATTATGCTACAGTTAGTGGGAATAATAAAATCTATGAATAGCATATTCACCATCTTCATTTTAGCCAATTCCCACCAGTTCAGCAATAGTAAAGTCAAAACTCTTATGCTCAAACGTGAGTTGATACAAATTTAGAAGTCTAAAAAAATGCCCTAATTTCTTTCATTTCACAATCTTAGTTTTCAGCTGGGCATCCTGCCTACCCTTCTACTCATTTCAATACCAAGATAAATGAATTCCATTGCTTGCTAGGCAACCGAGGGCCCTCATGTCAGACGACATCTTGCTTAAGCTTTATGATGTCAGGGCACCACTGGACAAAATGTCCTGGTTGAAGGTGACACAGGAGGATGAGAGATCAGCAATTATGCAGTGGGTTACTATCTCTATTCATGATTGCAAGGCAACTAGGAGGTGGAATGGTAAAGGACTGAACCAGTAAAAGCACTGGGGCCTTTTTGAAAGCGGGATGGAGATACCAAAACAGAGATTATCCTTAATCCCTCGTGAGGATCACACTCAAACATACAGAGTGCAGGGGAAGAGGTTAACTGATCTTCCGTCCGTCAGAAAGTAAGACTATCGTTCGAAAGTAAGATAGTACATTCCAGACTCAAAGGCAGCAATTTCCTCAGATGGAATATTGCGAGCACCAGAATCTAAAGCAGGCTTTGGTAGTCTTGGAGGCAGTCAGTCTTTTAGTAACTATCATGACCAACACAACGTGATCCATATTACTTCCATCTTGACAGAAATGATATTCAAGTACAGGCCCCCACAATAAGGTGGTGAGGACATTCAGATAGTGGTAATGTCTTTTTGATGCCCAAAGGAATGCTAGTGAGTTTTCTTACCATATACATTGGTCAAATCAAGCAGTATGCCGGAAGACGTCTTTTTTTTTCTTCTTTCGTCTCGGCAATGCAGAGAAAATCTGTTGTGAAACACTGCCACTGCTGGTCATTCAGTATAATCTGCAGATGGAAAAGTCCACTGTTAGTGCATTTACTATAACAATTAGAAACAATCTTGATTTTAATAAAGCTTAAACAGATAAGTACTATGGAGACTGTATTGTGAAAATCAACAGCTCATTAGAAATGAAAATCTCAATTTGAGTTTTTAACCTCGCATACTTCTCTGAATCCCATGCCTCACTTGCTAACACTGTAAACTATAGCACACACATTAGGACATAGATACATTGATCTTTTTGCCAGCCAAGTGCAGGATACCCTTCTCACTTCATTTGTTTTAGGATATGGTACACCAGTAGCAATTATGTCAGCTGACAAGTTGAGAGAGGAAGGATTATGCTACAGTTAGTGGGAATAATAAAATCTATGAATAGCATATTCACCATCTTCATTTTAGCCAATTCCCACCAGTTCAGCAATAGTAAAGTCAAAACTCTTATGCTCAAACTTACGTTCAAACTTACGTTCATACAAATTTAGAAGTCTAAAAAAATGCCCTAATTTCTTTCATTTCACAATCTTAGTTTTCAGCTGGGCTTCCTGCCTACCCTTCTACTCATTTCAATACCAAGATAAATGAATTCCATTGCTTGCTAGGCAACCGAGTGGCTCTCATGTCAGACGACATCTTGCTTAAGCTTTATGATGTCAGGGCACCACTGGACAAAATGTCCTGGTTGAAGGTGACACAGGAGGATGAGAGATCAGCAATTATGCAGTGGGTTACTATCTCTATTCATGATTGCAAGGCAACTAGGAGGTGGAATGGTAAAGGACTGAACCAGTAAAAGCACTGGGGCCTTTTTGAAAGCGGGATGGAGATACCAAAACAGAGATTATCCTTAATCCCTCGTGAGGACCACACTCAAACATACAGAGTGCAGGGGAAGAGGTTAACTGATCTTCCGTCCGTCAGAAAGTAAGACTATCGTTCGAAAGTAAGATAGTACATTCCAGACTCAAAGGCAGCAATTTCCTCAGATGGAATATTGCGAGCACCAGAATCTAAAGCAGGCTTTGGTAGTCTTGGAGGCAGTCAGTCTTTTAGTAACTATCATGACCAACACAACGTGATCCATATTACTTCCATCTTGACAGAAATGATATTCAAGTACCGGCCCCCACAATAAGGTGGTGAGGACATTCAGATAGTGGCAATGTCTTTTTGATGCCCAAAGGAATGCTAGTGAGTTTTCTTACCATATACATTGGTCAAATCAAGCAGTATGCCGGAAGACGTCTTTTTTTTTTCTTCTTTCGTCTCGGCAATGCAGAGAAAATCTGTTGTGAAACACTGCCACTGCTGGTCATTCAGTATAATCTGCAGATGGAAAAGTCCACTGTTAGTGCATTTACTATAACAATTAGAAACAATCTTGATTTTAATAAAGCTTAAACAGATAAGTACTATGGAGTCTGTATTGTGAAAATCAACAGCTCATTAGAAATGAAAATCTCAATTTGAGTTTTTAACCTCGCATACTTCTCTGAATCCCATGCCTCACTTGCTAACACTGTAAACTATAGCACACACATTAGGACATAGATACATTGATCTTTTTGCCAGCCAAGTGCAGGATACCCTTCTCACTTCATTTGTTTTAGGATATGGTACACCAGTAGCAATTATGTCAGCTGACAAGTTGAGAGAGGAAGGATTATGCTACAGTTAGTGGGAATAATAAAATCTATGAATAGCATATTCACCATCTTCATTTTAGCCAATTCCCACCAGTTCAGCAATAGTAAAGTCAAAACTCTTATGCTCAAACTTACGTTCATACAAATTTAGAAGTCTAAAAAAATGCCCTAATTTCTTTCATTTCACAATCTTAGTTTTCAGCTGGGCTTCCTGCCTACCCTTCTACTCATTTCAATACCAAGATAAATGAATTCCATTGCTTGCTAGGCAACCGAGGGCCCTCATGTCAGACGACATCTTGCTTAAGCTTTATGATGTCAGGGCACCACTGGACAAAATGTCCTGGTTGAAGGTGACACAGGAGGATGAGAGATCAGCAATTATGCAGTGGGTTACTATCTCTATTCATGATTGCAAGGCAACTAGGAGGTGGAATGGTAAAGGACTGAACCAGTAAAAGCACTGGGGCCTTTTTGAAAGCGGGATGGAGATACCAAAACAGAGATTATCCTTAATCCCTCGTGAGGATCACACTCAAACATACAGAGTGCAGGGGAAGAGGTTAACTGATCTTCCGTCCGTCAGAAAGTAAGACTATCGTTCGAAAGTAAGATAGTACATTCCAGACTCAAAGGCAGCAATTTCCTCAGATGGAATATTGCGAGCACCAGAATCTAAAGCAGGCTTTGGTAGTCTTGGAGGCAGTCAGTCTTTTAGTAACTATCATGACCAACACAACGTGATCCATATTACTTCCATCTTGACAGAAATGATATTCAAGTACAGGCCCCCACAATAAGGTGGTGAGGACATTCAGATAGTGGTAATGTCTTTTTGATGCCCAAAGGAATGCTAGTGAGTTTTCTTACCAGATACATTGGTCAAATCAAGCAGTATGCCGGAAGACGTCTTTTTTTTTCTTCTTTCGTCTCGGCAATGCAGAGAAAATCTGTTGTGAAACACTGCCACTGCTGGTCATTCAGTATAATCTGCAGATGGAAAAGTCCACTGTTAGTGCATTTACTATAACAATTAGAAACAATCTTGATTTTAATAAAGCTTAAACAGATAAGTACTATGGAGTCTGTATTGTGAAAATCAACAGCTCATTAGAAATGAAAATCTCAATTTGAGTTTTTAACCTCGCATACTTCTCTGAATCCCATGCCTCACTTGCTAACACTGTAAACTATAGCACACACATTAGGACATAGATACATTGATCTTTTTGCCAGCCAAGTGCAGGATACCCTTCTCACTTCATTTGTTTTAGGATATGGTACACCAGTAGCAATTATGTCAGCTGACAAGTTGAGAGAGGAAGGATTATGCTACAGTTAGTGGGAATAATAAAATCTATGAATAGCATATTCACCATCTTCATTTTAGCCAATTCCCACCAGTTCAGCAATAGTAAAGTCAAAACTCTTATGCTCAAACTTACGTTCATACAAATTTAGAAGTCTAAAAAAATGCCCTAATTTCTTTCATTTCACAATCTTAGTTTTCAGCTGGGCTTCCTGCCTACCCTTCTACTCATTTCAATACCAAGATAAATGAATTCCATTGCTTGCTAGGCAACCGAGGGCCCTCATGTCAGACGACATCTTGCTTAAGCTTTATGATGTCAGGGCACCACTGGACAAAATGTCCTGGTTGAAGGTGACACAGGAGGATGAGAGATCAGCAATTATGCAGTGGGTTACTATCTCTATTCATGATTGCAAGGCAACTAGGAGGTGGAATGGTAAAGGACTGAACCAGTAAAAGCACTGGGGCCTTTTTGAAAGCGGGATGGAGATACCAAAACAGAGATTATCCTTAATCCCTCGTGAGGATCACACTCAAACATACAGAGTGCAGGGGAAGAGGTTAACTGATCTTCCGTCCGTCAGAAAGTAAGACTATCGTTCGAAAGTAAGATAGTACATTCCAGACTCAAAGGCAGCAATTTCCTCGGATGGAATATTGCGAGCACCAGAATCTAAAGCAGGCTTTGGTAGTCTTGGAGGCAGTCAGTCTTTTAGTAACTATCATGACCAACACAACGTGATCCATATTACTTCCATCTTGACAGAAATGATATTCAAGTACAGGCCCCCACAATAAGGTGGTGAGGACATTCAGATAGTGGCAATGTCTTTTTGATGCCCAAAGGAATGCTAGTGAGTTTTCTTACCATATACATTGGTCAAATCAAGCAGTATGCCGGAAGACGTCTTTTTTTTTCTTCTTTCGTCTCGGCAATGCAGAGAAAATCTGATATGAAACACTGCCACTGCTGGTCATTCAGTATAATCTGCAGATGGAAAAGTCCACTGTTAGTGCATTTACTATAACAATTAGAAACAATCTTGATTTTAATAAAGCTTAAACAGATAAGTACTATGGAGTCTGTATTGTGAAAATCAACAGCTCATTAGAAATTAAAATCTCAATTTGAGTTTTTAACCTCGCATACTTCTCTGAATCCCATGCCTCACTTGCTAACACTGTAAACTATAGCACGCACATTAGGACATAGATAAATTGGTCTTTTTGCCAGCCAAGTGCAGGATACCCTTCTCACTTCATTTGTTTTAGGATATGGTACACCAGTAGCAATTATGTCAGCTGACAAGTTGAGAGAGGAAGGATTATGCTACAGTTAGTGGGAATAATAAAATCTATGAATAGCATATTCACCATCTTCATTTTAGCCAATTCCCACCAGTTCAGCAATAGTAAAGTCAAAACTCTTATGCTCAAACTTACGTTCAAACTTACGTTCATACAAATTTAGAAGTCTAAAAAAATGCCCTAATTTCTTTCATTTCACAATCTTAGTTTTCAGCTGGGCTTCCTGCCTACCCTTCTACTCATTTCAATACCAAGATAAATGAATTCCATTGCTTGCTAGGCAACCGAGGGCCCTCATGTCAGACGACATCTTGCTTAAGCTTTATGATGTCAGGGCACCACTGGACAAAATGTCCTGGTTGAAGGTGACACAGGAGGATGAGAGATCAGCAATTATGCAGTGGGTTACTATCTCTAATCATGATTGCAAGGCAACTAGGAGGTGGAATGGTAAAGGACTGAACCAGTAAAAGCACTGGGGCCTTTTTGAAAGCGGGATGGAGATACCAAAACAGAGATTATCCTTAATCCCTCGTGAGGATCACACTCAAACATACAGAGTGCAGGGAAAGAGGTTAACTGATCTTCCGTCCGTCAGAAAGTAAGACTATCGTTCGAAAGTAAGATAGTACATTCCAGACTCAAAGGCAGCAATTTCCTCGGATGGAATATTGCGAGCACCAGAATCTAAAGCAGGCTTTGGTAGTCTTGGAGGCAGTCAGTCTTTTAGTAACTATCATGACCAACACAACGTGATCCATATTACTTCCATCTTGACAGAAATGATATTCAAGTACAGGCCCCCACAATAAGGTGGTGAGGACATTCAGATAGTGGCAATGTCTTTTTGATGCCCAAAGGAATGCTAGTGAGTTTTCTTACCATATACATTGGTCAAATCAAGCAGTATGCCGGAAGACGTCTTTTTTTTTTCTTCTTCTTTCGTCTCGGCAATGCAGAGAAAATCTGATATGAAACACTGCCACTGCTGGTCATTCAGTATAATCTGCAGATGGAAAAGTCCACTGTTAGTGCATTTACTATAACAATTAGAAACAATCTTGATTTTAATAAAGCTTAAACAGATAAGTACTATGGAGTCTGTATTGTGAAAATCAACAGCTCATTAGAAATTAAAATCTCAATTTGAGTTTTTAACCTCGCATACTTCTCTGAATCCCATGCCTCACTTGCTAACACTGTAAACTATAGCACGCACATTAGGACATAGATAAATTGGTCTTTTTGCCAGCCAAGTGCAGGATACCCTTCTCACTTCATTTGTTTTAGGATATGGTACACCAGTAGCAATTATGTCAGCTGACAAGTTGAGAGAGGAAGGATTATGCTACAGTTAGTGGGAATAATAAAATCTATGAATAGCATATTCACCATCTTCATTTTAGCCAATTCCCACCAGTTCAGCAATAGTAAAGTCAAAACTCTTATGCTCAAACTTACGTTCATACAAATTTAGAAGTCTAAAAAAATGCCCTAATTTCTTTCATTTCACAATCTTAGTTTTCAGCTGGGCTTCCTGCCTACCCTTCTACTCATTTCAATACCAAGATAAATGAATTCCATTGCTTGCTAGGCAACCGAGTGGCTCTCATGTCAGACGACATCTTGCTTAAGCTTTATGATGTCAGGGCACCACTGGACAAAATGTCCTGGTTGAAGGTGACACAGGAGGATGAGAGATCAGCAATTATGCAGTGGGTTACTATCTCTATTCATGATTGCAAGGCAACTAGGAGGTGGAATGGTAAAGGACTGAACCAGTAAAAGCACTGGGGCCTTTTTGAAAGCCGGATGGAGATACCAAAACAGAGATTATCCTTAATCCCTCGTGAGGATCACACTCAAACATACAGAGTGCAGGGGAAGAGGTTAACTGATCTTCCGTCCGTCAGAAAGTAAGACTATCGTTCGAAAGTAAGATAGTACATTCCAGACTCAAAGGCAGCAATTTCCTCAGATGGAATATTGCGAGCACCAGAATCTAAAGCAGGCTTTGGTAGTCTTGGAGGCAGTCAGTCTTTTAGTAACTATCATGACCAACACAACGTGATCCATATTACTTCCATCTTGACAGAAATGATATTCAAGTACAGGCCCCCACAATAAGGTGGTGAGGACATTCAGATAGTGGCAATGTCTTTTTGATGCCCAAAGGAATGCTAGTGAGTTTTCTTACCATATACATTGGTCAAATCAAGCAGTATGCCGGAAGACGTCTTTTTTTTTCTTCTTTCGTCTCGGCAATGCAGAGAAAATCTGTTGTGAAACACTGCCACTGCTGGTCATTCAGTATAATCTGCAGATGGAAAAGTCCACTGTTCGTGCATTTACTTGAACAATTAGAAACAATCTTGATTTTAATAAAGCTTAAACAGATAAGTACTATGGAGTCTGTATTGTGAAAATCAACAGCTCATTAGAAATGAAAATCTCAATTTGAGTTTTTAACCTCGCATACTTCTCTGAATCCCATGCTTCACTTGCTAACACTGTAAACTATAGCACACACATTAGGACATAGATACATTGATCTTTTTGCCAGCCAAGTGCAGGATACCCTTCTCACTTCATTTGTTTTAGGATATGGTACACCAGTAGCAATTATGTCAGCTGACAAGTTGAGAGAGGAAGGATTATGCTACAGTTAGTGGGAATAATAAAATCTATGAATAGCATATTCACCATCTTCATTTTAGCCAATTCCCACCAGTTCAGCAATAGTAAAGTCAAAACTCTTATGCTCAAACGTGAGTTGATACAAATTTAGAAGTCTAAAAAAATGCCCTAATTTCTTTCATTTCACAATCTTAGTTTTCAGCTGGGCATCCTGCCTACCCTTCTACTCATTTCAATACCAAGATAAATGAATTCCATTGCTTGCTAGGCAACCGAGGGCCCTCATGTCAGACGACATCTTGCTTAAGCTTTATGATGTCAGGGCACCACTGGACAAAATGTCCTGGTTGAAGGTGACACAGGAGGATGAGAGATCAGCAATTATGCAGTGGGTTACTATCTCTATTCATGATTGCAAGGCAACTAGGAGGTGGAATGGTAAAGGACTGAACCAGTAAAAGCACTGGGGCCTTTTTGAAAGCGGGATGGAGATACCAAAACAGAGATTATCCTTAATCCCTCGTGAGGATCACACTCAAACATACAGAGTGCAGGGGAAGAGGTTAACTGATCTTCCGTCCGTCAGAAAGTAAGACTATCGTTCGAAAGTAAGATAGTACATTCCAGACTCAAAGGCAGCAATTTCCTCAGATGGAATATTGCGAGCACCAGAATCTAAAGCAGGCTTTGGTAGTCTTGGAGGCAGTCAGTCTTTTAGTAACTATCATGACCAACACAACGTGATCCATATTACTTCCATCTTGACAGAAATGATATTCAAGTACAGGCCCCCACAATAAGGTGGTGAGGACATTCAGATAGTGGTAATGTCTTTTTGATGCCCAAAGGAATGCTAGTGAGTTTTCTTACCATATACATTGGTCAAATCAAGCAGTATGCCGGAAGACGTCTTTTTTTTTCTTCTTTCGTCTCGGCAATGCAGAGAAAATCTGTTGTGAAACACTGCCACTGCTGGTCATTCAGTATAATCTGCAGATGGAAAAGTCCACTGTTAGTGCATTTACTATAACAATTAGAAACAATCTTGATTTTAATAAAGCTTAAACAGATAAGTACTATGGAGACTGTATTGTGAAAATCAACAGCTCATTAGAAATGAAAATCTCAATTTGAGTTTTTAACCTCGCATACTTCTCTGAATCCCATGCCTCACTTGCTAACACTGTAAACTATAGCACACACATTAGGACATAGATACATTGATCTTTTTGCCAGCCAAGTGCAGGATACCCTTCTCACTTCATTTGTTTTAGGATATGGTACACCAGTAGCAATTATGTCAGCTGACAAGTTGAGAGAGGAAGGATTATGCTACAGTTAGTGGGAATAATAAAATCTATGAATAGCATATTCACCATCTTCATTTTAGCCAATTCCCACCAGTTCAGCAATAGTAAAGTCAAAACTCTTATGCTCAAACTTACGTTCAAACTTACGTTCATACAAATTTAGAAGTCTAAAAAAATGCCCTAATTTCTTTCATTTCACAATCTTAGTTTTCAGCTGGGCTTCCTGCCTACCCTTCTACTCATTTCAATACCAAGATAAATGAATTCCATTGCTTGCTAGGCAACCGAGTGGCTCTCATGTCAGACGACATCTTGCTTAAGCTTTATGATGTCAGGGCACCACTGGACAAAATGTCCTGGTTGAAGGTGACACAGGAGGATGAGAGATCAGCAATTATGCAGTGGGTTACTATCTCTATTCATGATTGCAAGGCAACTAGGAGGTGGAATGGTAAAGGACTGAACCAGTAAAAGCACTGGGGCCTTTTTGAAAGCGGGATGGAGATACCAAAACAGAGATTATCCTTAATCCCTCGTGAGGATCACACTCAAACATACAGAGTGCAGGGGAAGAGGTTAACTGATCTTCCGTCCGTCAGAAAGTAAGACTATCGTTCGAAAGTAAGATAGTACATTCCAGACTCAAAGGCAGCAATTTCCTCAGATGGAATATTGCGAGCACCAGAATCTAAAGCAGGCTTTGGTAGTCTTGGAGGCAGTCAGTCTTTTAGTAACTATCATGACCAACACAACGTGATCCATATTACTTCCATCTTGACAGAAATTATATTCAAGTACAGGCCCCCACAATAAGGTGGTGAGGACATTCAGATAGTGGCAATGTCTTTTTGATGCCCAAAGGAATGCTAGTGAGTTTTCTTACCATATACATTGGTCAAATCAAGCAGTATGCCGGAAGACGTCTTTTTTTTTTCTTCTTTCGTCTCGGCAATGCAGAGAAAATCTGTTGTGAAACACTGCCACTGCTGGTCATTCAGTATAATCTGCAGATGGAAAAGTCCACTGTTAGTGCATTTACTATAACAATTAGAAACAATCTTGATTTTAATAAAGCTTAAACAGATAAGTACTATGGAGTCTGTATTGTGAAAATCAACAGCTCATTAGAAATGAAAATCTCAATTTGAGTTTTTAACCTCGCATACTTCTCTGAATCCCATGCCTCACTTGCTAACACTGTAAACTATAGCACGCACATTAGGACATAGATACATTGATCTTTTTGCCAGCCAAGTGCAGGATACCCTTCTCACTTCCTTTGTTTTAGGATATGGTACACCAGTAGCAATTATGTCAGCTGACAAGTTGAGAGAGGAAGGGTTATGCTACAGTTAGTGGGAATAATAAAATCTATGAATAGCATATTCACCATCTTCATTTTAGCCAATTCCCACCAGTTCAGCAATAGTAAAGTCAAAACTCTTATGCTCAAACTTACGTTCATACAAATTTAGAAGTCTAAAAAAATGCCCTAATTTCTTTCATCTTACGATCTTAGTTTTCAGCTGGGCATCCTGCCTACCCTTCTACTCATTTCAATACCAAGATAAATGAATTCCATTGCTTGCCAGGCAACCGAGTGGCCCTCATGTCAGACGACATCTTGCTTAAGCTTTATGATGTCAGGGCACCACTGGACAAAATGTCCTGGTTGAAGGTGACACAGGAGGATGAGAGATCAGCAATTATGCAGTGGGTTACTATCTCTATGCATGATTGCAAGGCAACTAGGAGGTGGAATGGTAAAGGACTGAACCAGTAAAAGCACTGGGGCCTTTTTGAAAGCGGGATGGAGATACCAAAACAGAGATTATCCTTAACAATCCCTTGTGAGGATCACACTCAAACATACAGAGTGCAGGGGAAGAGGTTAACTGATCTTCCGTCCGTCAGAAAGTAAGACTATCGTTCGAAAGTAAGATAGTACATTCCAAACTCAAAGGCAGCAATTTCCTCAGATGGAATATTGCGAGCACCAGAATCTAAAGCAGGCTTTGGTAGTCTTGGAGGCAGTCAGTCTTTTAGTAACTATCATGACCAACACAACGTGATCCATATTACTTCCATCTTGACAGAAATGATATTCAAGTACAGGCCCCCACAATAAGGTGGTGAGGACATTCAGATAGTGGCAATGTCTTTTTGATGCCCAAAGGAATGATAGTGAGTTTTCTTACCATATACATTGGTCAAATCAAGCAGTATGCCGGAAGACGTCTTTTTTTTCTTCTTTCATCTCGGCAATGCAGAGAAAATCTGTTGTGAAACACTGCCACTGCTGGTCATTCAGTATAATCTGCAGATGGAAAAGACCACTGTTAGTGCATTTACTATAACAATTAGAAACAATCTTGATTTTAATAAAGCTTAAACAGATAAGTACTATGGAGTCTGTATTGTGAAAATCAACAGCTCATTAGAAATGAAAATCTCAATTTGAGTTTTTAACCTCGCATACTTCTCTGAATCCCATGCCTCACTTGCTAACACTGTAAACTATAGCACGCACATTAGGACAGAGATAAATTGATCTTTTGGCCAGCCAAGTGCAGGATACCCTTCTCACTTCATTTGTTTTAGGATATGGTACACCAGTAGCAATTATGTCAGCTGACAAGTTGAGAGAGGAAGGGTTATGCTACAGTTAGTGGGAATAATAAAATCTATGAATAGCATATTCACCATCTTCATTTTAGCCAATTCCCACCAGTTCAGCAATAGTAAAGTCAAAACTCTTATGCTCAAACTTACGTTCATACAAATTTAGAAGTCTAAAAAAATGCCCTAATTTCTTTCATCTTACGATCTTAGTTTTCAGCTGGGCATCCTGCCTACCCTTCTACTCATTTCAATACCAAGATAAATGAATTCCATTGCTTGCCAGGCAACCGAGTGGCCCTCATGTCAGACGACATCTTGCTTAAGCTTTATGATGTCAGGGCACCACTGGACAAAATGTCCTGGTTGAAGGTGACACAGGAGGATGAGAGATCAGCAATTATGCAGTGGGTTACTATCTCTATTCATGATTGCAAGGCAACTAGGAGGTGGAATGGTAAAGGACTGAACCAGTAAAAGCACTGGGGCCTTTTTGAAAGCGGGATGGAGATACCAAAACAGAGATTATCCTTAACAATCCCTTGTGAGGATCACACTCAAACATACAGAGTGCAGGGGAAGAGGTTAGCTGATCTTCCGTCCGTCAGAAAGTAAGACTATCGTTCGAAAGTAAGATAGTACATTCCAGACTCAAAGGCAGCAATTTCCTCAGATGGAATATTGCGAGCACCAGAATCTAAAGCAGGCTTTGGTAGTCTTGGAGGCAGTCAGTCTTTTAGTAACTATCATGACCAACACAACGTGATCCATATTACTTCCATCTTGACAGAAATGATATTCAAGTACAGGCCCCCACAATAAGGTGGTGAGGACATTCAGATAGTGGCAATGTCTTTTTGATGCCCAAAGGAATGATAGTGAGTTTTCTTACCATATACATTGGTCAAATCAAGCAGTATGCCGGAAGACGTCTTTTTTTTCTTCTTTTATCTCGGCAATGCAGAGAAAATCTGTTGTGAAACACTGCCACTGCTGGTCATTCAGTATAATCTGCAGATGGAAAAGTCCACTGTTAGTGCATTTACTATAACAATTAGAAACAATCTTGATTTTAATAAAGCTTAAACAGATAAGTACTATGGAGTCTGTATTGTGAAAATCAAAAGCTCATTAGAAATTAAAATCTCAATTTGAGTTTTTAACCTCGCATACTTCTCTGAATCCCATGCCTCACTTGCTAACACTGTAAACTATAGCACGCACATTAGGACAGAGATAAATTGATCTTTTGGCCAGCCAAGTGCAGGATACCCTTCTCACTTCATTTGTTTTAGGATATGGTACACCAGTAGCAATTATGTCAGCTGACAAGTTGAGAGAGGAAGGGTTATGCTACAGTTAGTGGGAATAATAAAATCTATGAATAGCATATTCACCATCTTCATTTTAGCCAATTCCCACCAGTTCAGCAATAGTAAAGTCAAAACTCTTATGCTCAAACGTACGTTGATACACATTTAGAAGTCTAAAAAAATGCCCTAATTTCTTTCATTTCACAATCTTAGTTTTCAGCTGGGCATCCTGCCTACCCTTCTACACATTTCAATACCAAGATAAATGAATTCCATTGCTTGCTAGGCAACCGAGTGGCCCTCATGTCAGACGACATCTTGCTTAAGCTTTATGATGTCAGGGCACCACTGGACAAAATGTCCTGGTTGAAGGTGACACAGGAGGATGAGAGATCAGCAATTATGCAGTGGGTTACTATCTCTATTCATGATTGCAAGGCAACTAGGAGGTGGAATGGTAAAGGACTGAGCCAGTAAAAGCACTGGGGCCTTTTTGAAAGCGGGATGGAGATACCAAAACAGAGATTATCCTTAACAATCCCTTGTGAGGATCACACTCAAACATACAGAGTGCAGGGGAAGAGGTTAGCTGATCTTCCGTCCGTCAGAAAGTAAGACTATCGTTCGAAAGTAAGATAGTACATTCCAGACTCAAAGGCAGCAATTTCCTCAGATGGAATATTGCGAGCACCAGAATCTAAAGCAGGCTTTGGTAGTCTTGGAGGCAGTCAGTCTTTTAGTAACTATCATGACCAACACAACGTGATCCATATTACTTCCATCTTGACAGAAATGATATTCAAGTACAGGCCCCCACAATAAGGTGGTGAGGACATTCAGATAGTGGCAATGTCTTTTTGATGCCCAAAGGAATGATAGTGAGTTTTCTTACCATATACATTGGTCAAATCAAGCAGTATGCCGGAAGACGTCTTTTTTTTCTTCTTTTATCTCGGCAATGCAGAGAAAATCTGTTGTGAAACACTGCCACTGCTGGTCATTCAGTATAATCTGCAGATGGAAAAGTCCACTGTTAGTGCATTTACTATAACAATTAGAAACAATCTTGATTTTAATAAAGCTTAAACAGATAAGTACTATGGAGTCTGTATTGTGAAAATCAACAGCTCATTAGAAATTAAAATCTCAATTTGAGTTTTTAACCTCGCATACTTCTCTGAATCCCATGCCTCACTTGCTAACACTGTAAACTATAGCACGCACATTAGGACATAGATACATTGATCTTTTTGCCAGCCAAGTGCAGGATACCCTTCTCACTTCCTTTGTTTTAGGATATGGTACACCAGTAGCAATTATGTCAGCTGACAAGTTGAGAGAGGAAGGGTTATGCTACAGTTAGTGGGAATAATAAAATCTATGAATAGCATATTCACCATCTTCATTTTAGCCAATTCCCACCAGTTCAGCAATAGTAAAGTCAAAACTCTTATGCTCAAACTTACGTTCATACAAATTTAGAAGTCTAAAAAAATGCCCTAATTTCTTTCATCTTACGATCTTAGTTTTCAGCTGGGCATCCTGCCTACCCTTCTACTCATTTCAATACCAAGATAAATGAATTCCATTGCTTGCCAGGCAACCGAGTGGCCCTCATGTCAGACGACATCTTGCTTAAGCTTTATGATGTCAGGGCACCACTGGACAAAATGTCCTGGTTGAAGGTGACACAGGAGGATGAGAGATCAGCAATTATGCAGTGGGTTACTATCTCTATGCATGATTGCAAGGCAACTAGGAGGTGGAATGGTAAAGGACTGAACCAGTAAAAGCACTGGGGCCTTTTTGAAAGCGGGATGGAGATACCAAAACAGAGATTATCCTTAACAATCCCTTGTGAGGATCACACTCAAACATACAGAGTGCAGGGGAAGAGGTTAACTGATCTTCCGTCCGTCAGAAAGTAAGACTATCGTTCGAAAGTAAGATAGTACATTCCAGACTCAAAGGCAGCAATTTCCTCAGATGGAATATTGCGAGCACCAGAATCTAAAGCAGGCTTTGGTAGTCTTGGAGGCAGTCAGTCTTTTAGTAACTATCATGACCAACACAACGGTGATCCATATTACTTCCATCTTGACAGAAATGATATTCAAGTACAGGCCCCCACAATAAGGTGGTGAGGACATTCAGATAGTGGCAATGTCTTTTTGATGCCCAAAGGAATGATAGTGAGTTTTCTTACCATATACATTGGTCAAATCAAGCAGTATGCCGGAAGACGTCTTTTTTTTCTTCTTTTATCTCGGCAATGCAGAGAAAATCTGTTGTGAAACACTGCCACTGCTGGTCATTCAGTATAATCTGCAGATGGAAAAGTCCACTGTTAGTGCATTTACTATAACAATTAGAAACAATCTTGATTTTAATAAAGCTTAAACAGATAAGTACTATGGAGTCTGTATTGTGAAAATCAACAGCTCATTAGAAATTAAAATCTCAATTTGAGTTTTTAACCTCGCATACTTCTCTGAATCCCATGCCTCACTTGCTAACACTGTAAACTATAGCACGCACATTAGGACAGAGATAAATTGATCTTTTGGCCAGCCAAGTGCAGGATACCCTTCTCACTTCATTTGTTTTAGGATATGGTACACCAGTAGCAATTATGTCAGCTGACAAGTTGAGAGAGGAAGGGTTATGCTACAGTTAGTGGGAATAATAAAATCTATGAATAGCATATTCACCATCTTCATTTTAGCCAATTCCCACCAGTTCAGCAATAGTAAAGTCAAAACTCTTATGCTCAAACTTACGTTCATACAAATTTAGAAGTCTAAAAAAATGCCCTAATTTCTTTCATCTTACGATCTTAGTTTTCAGCTGGGCATCCTGCCTACCCTTCTACTCATTTCAATACCAAGATAAATGAATTCCATTGCTTGCCAGGCAACCGAGTGGCCCTCATGTCAGACGACATCTTGCTTAAGCTTTATGATGTCAGGGCACCACTGGACAAAATGTCCTGGTTGAAGGTGACACAGGAGGATGAGAGATCAGCAATTATGCAGTGGGTTACTATCTCTATTCATGATTGCAAGGCAACTAGGAGGTGGAATGGTAAAGGACTGAGCCAGTAAAAGCACTGGGGCCTTTTTGAAAGCGGGATGGAGATACCAAAACAGAGATTATCCTTAATCCCTTGTGAGGATCACACTCAAACATACAGAGTGCAGGGGAAGAGGTTAGCTGATCTTCCGTCCGTCAGAAAGTAAGACTAACGTTCGAAAGTAAGATAGTACATTCCAGACTCAAAGGCAGCAATTTCCTCAGATGGAATATTGCGAGCACCAGAATCTAAAGCAGGCTTTGGTAGTCTTGGAGGCAGTCAGTCTTTTAGTAACTATCATGACCAACACAACGTGATCCATATTACTTCCATCTTGACAGAAATGATATTCAAGTACAGGGCCCCACAATAAGGTGGTGAGGACATTCAGATAGTGGCAATGTCTTTTTGATGCCCAAAGGAATGATAGTGAGTTTTCTTACCATATACATTGGTCAAATCAAGCAGTATGCCGGAAGACGTCTTTTTTTTCTTCTTTTATCTCGGCAATGCAGAGAAAATCTGTTGTGAAACACTGCCACTGCTGGTCATTCAGTATAATCTGCAGATGGAAAAGTCCACTGTTAGTGCATTTACTATAACAATTAGAAACAATCTTGATTTTAATAAAGCTTAAACAGATAAGTACTATGGAGTCTGTATTGTGAAAATCAACAGCTCATTAGAAATTAAAATCTCAATTTGAGTTTTTAACCTCGCATACTTCTCTGAATCCCATGCCTCACTTGCTAACACTGTAAACTATAGCACGCACATTAGGACATAGATACATTGATCTTTTTGCCAGCCAAGTGCAGGATACCCTTCTCACTTCCTTTGTTTTAGGATATGGTACACCAGTAGCAATTATGTCAGCTGACAAGTTGAGAGAGGAAGGGTTATGCTACAGTTAGTGGGAATAATAAAATCTATGAATAGCATATTCACCATCTTCATTTTAGCCAATTCCCACCAGTTCAGCAATAGTAAAGTCAAAACTCTTATGCTCAAACTTACGTTCATACAAATTTAGAAGTCTAAAAAAATGCCCTAATTTCTTTCATCTTACGATCTTAGTTTTCAGCTGGGCATCCTGCCTACCCTTCTACTCATTTCAATACCAAGATAAATGAATTCCATTGCTTGCCAGGCAACCGAGTGGCCCTCATGTCAGACGACATCTTGCTTAAGCTTTATGATGTCAGGGCACCACTGGACAAAATGTCCTGGTTGAAGGTGACACAGGAGGATGAGAGATCAGCAATTATGCAGTGGGTTACTATCTCTATGCATGATTGCAAGGCAACTAGGAGGTGGAATGGTAAAGGACTGAACCAGTAAAAGCACTGGGGCCTTTTTGAAAGCGGGATGGAGATACCAAAACAGAGATTATCCTTAACAATCCCTTGTGAGGATCACACTCAAACATACAGAGTGCAGGGGAAGAGGTTAACTGATCTTCCGTCCGTCAGAAAGTAAGACTATCGTTCGAAAGTAAGATAGTACATTCCAAACTCAAAGGCAGCAATTTCCTCAGATGGAATATTGCGAGCACCAGAATCTAAAGCAGGCTTTGGTAGTCTTGGAGGCAGTCAGTCTTTTAGTAACTATCATGACCAACACAACGTGATCCATATTACTTCCATCTTGACAGAAATGATATTCAAGTACAGGCCCCCACAATAAGGTGGTGAGGACATTCAGATAGTGGCAATGTCTTTTTGATGCCCAAAGGAATGATAGTGAGTTTTCTTACCATATACATTGGTCAAATCAAGCAGTATGCCGGAAGACGTCTTTTTTTTCTTCTTTCATCTCGGCAATGCAGAGAAAATCTGTTGTGAAACACTGCCACTGCTGGTCATTCAGTATAATCTGCAGATGGAAAAGACCACTGTTAGTGCATTTACTATAACAATTAGAAACAATCTTGATTTTAATAAAGCTTAAACAGATAAGTACTATGGAGTCTGTATTGTGAAAATCAACAGCTCATTAGAAATGAAAATCTCAATTTGAGTTTTTAACCTCGCATACTTCTCTGAATCCCATGCCTCACTTGCTAACACTGTAAACTATAGCACGCACATTAGGACAGAGATAAATTGATCTTTTGGCCAGCCAAGTGCAGGATACCCTTCTCACTTCATTTGTTTTAGGATATGGTACACCAGTAGCAATTATGTCAGCTGACAAGTTGAGAGAGGAAGGGTTATGCTACAGTTAGTGGGAATAATAAAATCTATGAATAGCATATTCACCATCTTCATTTTAGCCAATTCCCACCAGTTCAGCAATAGTAAAGTCAAAACTCTTATGCTCAAACGTACGTTGATACACATTTAGAAGTCTAAAAAAATGCCCTAATTTCTTTCATTTCACAATCTTAGTTTTCAGCTGGGCATCCTGCCTACCCTTCTACACATTTCAATACCAAGATAAATGAATTCCATTGCTTGCTAGGCAACCGAGTGGCCCTCATGTCAGACGACATCTTGCTTAAGCTTTATGATGTCAGGGCACCACTGGACAAAATGTCCTGGTTGAAGGTGACACTGGAGGATGAGAGATCAGCAATTATGCAGTGGGTTACTATCTCTATTCATGATTGCAAGGCAACTAGGAGGTGGAATGGTAAAGGACTGAGCCAGTAAAAGCACTGGGGCCTTTTTGAAAGCGGGATGGAGATACCAAAACAGAGATTATCCTTAACAATCCCTTGTGAGGATCACACTCAAACATACAGAGTGCAGGGGAAGAGGTTAGCTGATCTTCCGTCCGTCAGAAAGTAAGACTATCGTTCGAAAGTAAGATAGTACATTCCAGACTCAAAGGCAGCAATTTCCTCAGATGGAATATTGCGAGCACCAGAATCTAAAGCAGGCTTTGGTAGTCTTGGAGGCAGTCAGTCTTTTAGTAACTATCATGACCAACACAACGTGATCCATATTACTTCCATCTTGACAGAAATGATATTCAAGTACAGGCCCCCACAATAAGGTGGTGAGGACATTCAGATAGTGGCAATGTCTTTTTGATGCCCAAAGGAATGATAGTGAGTTTTCTTACCATATACATTGGTCAAATCAAGCAGTATGCCGGAAGACGTCTTTTTTTTCTTCTTTTATCTCGGCAATGCAGAGAAAATCTGTTGTGAAACACTGCCACTGCTGGTCATTCAGTATAATCTGCAGATGGAAAAGTCCACTGTTAGTGCATTTACTATAACAATTAGAAACAATCTTGATTTTAATAAAGCTTAAACAGATAAGTACTATGGAGTCTGTATTGTGAAAATCAACAGCTCATTAGAAATTAAAATCTCAATTTGAGTTTTTAACCTCGCATACTTCTCTGAATCCCATGCCTCACTTGCTAACACTGTAAACTATAGCACGCACATTAGGACATAGATACATTGATCTTTTTGCCAGCCAAGTGCAGGATACCCTTCTCACTTCCTTTGTTTTAGGATATGGTACACCAGTAGCAATTATGTCAGCTGACAAGTTGAGAGAGGAAGGGTTATGCTACAGTTAGTGGGAATAATAAAATCTATGAATAGCATATTCACCATCTTCATTTTAGCCAATTCCCACCAGTTCAGCAATAGTAAAGTCAAAACTCTTATGCTCAAACTTACGTTCATACAAATTTAGAAGTCTAAAAAAATGCCCTAATTTCTTTCATCTTACGATCTTAGTTTTCAGCTGGGCATCCTGCCTACCCTTCTACTCATTTCAATACCAAGATAAATGAATTCCATTGCTTGCCAGGCAACCGAGTGGCCCTCATGTCAGACGACATCTTGCTTAAGCTTTATGATGTCAGGGCACCACTGGACAAAATGTCCTGGTTGAAGGTGACACAGGAGGATGAGAGATCAGCAATTATGCAGTGGGTTACTATCTCTATGCATGATTGCAAGGCAACTAGGAGGTGGAATGGTAAAGGACTGAACCAGTAAAAGCACTGGGGCCTTTTTGAAAGCGGGATGGAGATACCAAAACAGAGATTATCCTTAACAATCCCTTGTGAGGATCACACTCAAACATACAGAGTGCAGGGGAAGAGGTTAACTGATCTTCCGTCCGTCAGAAAGTAAGACTATCGTTCGAAAGTAAGATAGTACATTCCAGACTCAAAGGCAGCAATTTCCTCAGATGGAATATTGCGAGCACCAGAATCTAAAGCAGGCTTTGGTAGTCTTGGAGGCAGTCAGTCTTTTAGTAACTATCATGACCAACACAACGTGATCCATATTACTTCCATCTTGACAGAAATGATATTCAAGTACAGGCCCCCACAATAAGGTGGTGAGGACATTCAGATAGTGGCAATGTCTTTTTGATGCCCAAAGGAATGATAGTGAGTTTTCTTACCATATACATTGGTCAAATCAAGCAGTATGCCGGAAGACGTCTTTTTTTTCTTCTTTTATCTCGGCAATGCAGAGAAAATCTGTTGTGAAACACTGCCACTGCTGGTCATTCAGTATAATCTGCAGATGGAAAAGTCCACTGTTAGTGCATTTACTATAACAATTAGAAACAATCTTGATTTTAATAAAGCTTAAACAGATAAGTACTATGGAGTCTGTATTGTGAAAATCAAAAGCTCATTAGAAATTAAAATCTCAATTTGAGTTTTTAACCTCGCATACTTCTCTGAATCCCATGCCTCACTTGCTAACACTGTAAACTATAGCACGCACATTAGGACAGAGATAAATTGATCTTTTGGCCAGCCAAGTGCAGGATACCCTTCTCACTTCATTTGTTTTAGGATATGGTACACCAGTAGCAATTATGTCAGCTGACAAGTTGAGAGAGGAAGGGTTATGCTACAGTTAGTGGCAATAATAAAATCTATGAATAGCATATTCACCATCTTCATTTTAGCCAATTCCCACCAGTTCAGCAATAGTAAAGTCAAAACTCTTATGCTCAAACGTACGTTGATACAAATTTAGAAGTCTAAAAAAATGCCCTAATTTCTTTCATTTCACAATCTTAGTTTTCAGCTGGGCATCCTGCCTACCCTTCTACACATTTCAATACCAAGATAAATGAATTCCATTGCTTGCTAGGCAACCGAGTGGCCCTCATGTCAGACAACATCTTGCTTAAGCTTTATGATGTCAGGGCACCACTGGACAAAATGTCCTGGTTGAAGGTGACACAGGAGGATGAGAGATCAGCAATTATGCAGTGGGTTACTATCTCTATTCATGATTGCAAGGCAACTAGGAGGGTGAATGGTAAAGGACTGAGCCAGTAAAAGCACTGGGGCCTTTTTGAAAGCGGGATGGAGATACCAAAACAGAGATTATCCTTAACAATCCCTTGTGAGGATCACACTCAAACATACAGAGTGCAGGGGAAGAGGTTAGCTGATCTTCCGTCCGTCAGAAAGTAAGACTAACGTTCGAAAGTAAGATAGTACATTCCAGACTCAAAGGCAGCAATTTCCTCAGATGGAATATTGCGAGCACCAGAATCTAAAGCAGGCTTTGGTAGTCTTGGAGGCAGTCAGTCTTTTAGTAACTATCATGACCAACACAACGTGATCCATATTACTTCCATCTTGACAGAAATGATATTCAAGTACAGGGCCCCACAATAAGGTGGTGAGGACATTCAGATAGTGGCAATGTCTTTTTGATGCCCAAAGGAATGATAGTGAGTTTTCTTACCATATACATTGGTCAAATCAAGCAGTATGCCGGAAGACGTCTTTTTTTTCTTCTTTTATCTCGGCAATGCAGAGAAAATCTGTTGTGAAACACTGCCACTGCTGGTCATTCAGTATAATCTGCAGATGGAAAAGTCCACTGTTAGTGCATTTACTATAACAATTAGAAACAATCTTGATTTTAATAAAGCTTAAACAGATAAGTACTATGGAGTCTGTATTGTGAAAATCAACAGCTCATTAGAAATTAAAATCTCAATTTGAGTTTTTAACCTCGCATACTTCTCTGAATCCCATGCCTCACTTGCTAACACTGTAAACTATAGCACGCACATTAGGACATAGATACATTGATCTTTTTGCCAGCCAAGTGCAGGATACCCTTCTCACTTCCTTTGTTTTAGGATATGGTACACCAGTAGCAATTATGTCAGCTGACAAGTTGAGAGAGGAAGGGTTATGCTACAGTTAGTGGGAATAATAAAATCTATGAATAGCATATTCACCATCTTCATTTTAACCAATTCCCACCAGTTCAGCAATAGTAAAGTCAAAACTCTTATGCTCAAACTTACGTTCATACAAATTTAGAAGTCTAAAAAAATGCCCTAATTTCTTTCATCTTACGATCTTAGTTTTCAGCTGGGCATCCTGCCTACCCTTCTACTCATTTCAATACCAAGATAAATGAATTCCATTGCTTGCCAGGCAACCGAGTGGCCCTCATGTCAGACGACATCTTGCTTAAGCTTTATGATGTCAGGGCACCACTGGACAAAATGTCCTGGTTGAAGGTGACACAGGAGGATGAGAGATCAGCAATTATGCAGTGGGTTACTATCTCTATGCATGATTGCAAGGCAACTAGGAGGTGGAATGGTAAAGGACTGAACCAGTAAAAGCACTGGGGCCTTTTTGAAAGCGGGATGGAGATACCAAAACAGAGATTATCCTTAACAATCCCTTGTGAGGATCACACTCAAACATACAGAGTGCAGGGGAAGAGGTTAACTGATCTTCCGTCCGTCAGAAAGTAAGACTATCGTTCGAAAGTAAGATAGTACATTCCAAACTCAAAGGCAGCAATTTCCTCAGATGGAATATTGCGAGCACCAGAATCTAAAGCAGGCTTTGGTAGTCTTGGAGGCAGTCAGTCTTTTAGTAACTATCATGACCAACACAACGTGATCCATATTACTTCCATCTTGACAGAAATGATATTCAAGTACAGGCCCCCACAATAAGGTGGTGAGGACATTCAGATAGTGGCAATGTCTTTTTGATGCCCAAAGGAATGATAGTGAGTTTTCTTACCATATACATTGGTCAAATCAAGCAGTATGCCGGAAGACGTCTTTTTTTTTCTTCTTTCGTCTCGGCAATGCAGAGAAAATCTGTTGTGAAACACTGCCACTGCTGGTCATTCAGTATAATCTGCAGATGGAAAAGACCACTGTTAGTGCATTTACTATAACAATTAGAAACAATCTTGATTTTAATAAAGCTTAAACAGATAAGTACTATGGAGTCTGTATTGTGAAAATCAACAGCTCATTAGAAATGAAAATCTCAATTTGAGTTTTTAACCTCGCATACTTCTCTGAATCCCATGCCTCACTTGCTAACACTGTAAACTATAGCACGCACATTAGGACAGAGATAAATTGATCTTTTGGCCAGCCAAGTGCAGGATACCCTTCTCACTTCATTTGTTTTAGGATATGGTACACCAGTAGCAATTATGTCAGCTGACAAGTTGAGAGAGGAAGGGTTATGCTACAGTTAGTGGGAATAATAAAATCTATGAATAGCATATTCACCATCTTCATTTTAGCCAATTCCCACCAGTTCAGCAATAGTAAAGTCAAAACTCTTATGCTCAAACTTACGTTCATACAAATTTAGAAGTCTAAAAAAATGCCCTAATTTCTTTCATCTTACGATCTTAGTTTTCAGCTGGGCATCCTGCCTACCCTTCTACTCATTTCAATACCAAGATAAATGAATTCCATTGCTTGCCAGGCAACCGAGTGGCCCTCATGTCAGACGACATCTTGCTTAAGCTTTATGATGTCAGGGCACCACTGGACAAAATGTCCTGGTTGAAGGTGACACAGGAGGATGAGAGATCAGCAATTATGCAGTGGGTTACTATCTCTATTCATGATTGCAAGGCAACTAGGAGGTGGAATGGTAAAGGACTGAACCAGTAAAAGCACTGGGGCCTTTTTGAAAGCGGGATGGAGATACTAAAGAACAAGTTACTAACCTTCGGTAACGATGTATCTGTAAGAAACATTAGTTAGTTAGATTCCTCACCTTAGAATATCCCCAGGCGTCAGACTGGATCCGGAAGATTTTTCGTCAGCAATACCCCTTGCGCGTCGCTAGGCGTCGTCTGCGGCTCCGCGTCCGTCGTCGGCGTCGTGCGCCGGGATGACGTCGTCGGAGTACTTAGACGCCGCCCTCGCGCGCTGACGTCAGTTCTTGTACATAGCCTTCCGCGCCAGGAACGCAGAGCCATGCAAAGACCGACACTGGTGCCAAAAATAAAATCTAGGGGCCTGAAAGGACAACCTTAACCCTAGATGTCAGTTCGCAGAACGGGGAGGATGGGTGGGTCGGTGAGGAATCTAACTAACTAATGTTTCTTACAGATACATCGTTACCGAAGGTTAGTAACTTGTTCATCTGAAAGAAACACGTTAGTTAGATTCCTCACCTTAGAATAGATACCCAAGCAATACCATCCCCGGTGGTGGGTCTGCGAACCAAGATCACACCAGAAAGTCCTGGAGGACAGAACGGCCAAAGAAGCCATCCCTCCGGACTTGGCTGTCAAGGCAATAATGCCTGGCAAACGTGTGTAGCGAAGCCCACGTCGCCGCCTGACAGATGTCCTGCAAAGGGACTCCCCGTCCCAAGGCAGTAGTAGCCGCTGTGGCCCGAGTAGAATGGGCGCGCAGCCCAACAGGAGGGTCCTTTTTAGCCAAGGAATAGCAGATTTTGATACACAAAACGACCCACCGAGAGATGGTTCGTTTGTGCACAGCTTTCCCCTTCTTAGCGCCCACGTACCCAACAAAAAGCTGGTCGTCCACCCGGAACTGTTTTGTGCGGTCCAGATAGAAGGAGAGCGCACGTTTTGGGTCCTGACGGTGGAGCCTCTCTTCCTCTTTGGAAGGATGCGGAGGCGGAAAGAAGGTGGGCAAGGTGACAGACTGCCCAAGGTGAAATGGAGTCACCACTTTAGGAAGAAAGGAGGGACGAGGCCGAAGGACAACCTTGTCCGGATGAACAGATAGAAAAGGAGGCTTTGAAGATAAAGCCTGGAGCTCACTCACCCGTCTAGCCGAGGTGATGGCTACCAGAAAAGCAGTCTTTAGAGTGAGAAGACGAAGAGGGCAATTGTGAAGAGGCTCAAAGGGAGCGCACATCAGGAATGTCAAAACCAGATTCAAGTCCCACTGAGGCATTACAAAAGGGACAGGAGGGAACGTGTGTGTAATGCCTTTGAGAAAGCGTGTAACCACAGGGGACTTGAAAAGAGAAGGCTGATCAGGAAGCCGCAAGAAGGCGGAGATGGCAGCAAGATAACCTTTCAGGGTGCCCAGGGCAGAGCCCTGCCGGGCCAGAGAAAGAAGGAAGAGGAGGACCTCAGAAAGAGGGGCGGAAAGGGGATCCACAGCCTTTGCTGTGCACCATGCCACAAATTTGTTCCACCGGCAGGCGTATACCGACTTTGTGGAGGGACGCCTGGCTGCCAGAATGATATCACAGACTTCAGGAGGCAAGTCAAATGGCATCAACTGCCGCCGCTCAATCTCCACGCATGGAGGTGGAGGCTGGACAGGTTCGGGTGGAGGACCGTCCCCTGCTGCTGCGACAGAAGATCCTCCCGAAGGGGCAGACGTATCGGGGGATCGGTCAACAGACTGAGTAGCTCGGGATACCAGTATCTTCGTGCCCAATCCGGAGCCACCAAGATGACTTGGGCCCGGTCGTGCCTGATCTTCTTCAGCACTCTGGGCAGAAGTGGTATAGGCGGAAAGGCGTACAACAGACCGCAACTCCACTCGTGACGAAAAGCGTCGCCGAGCGAGTGCCGCCTTGGAAATTCCAACGCGCAGAACTGCTGACATTGCGCGTTCTCTTCGGTGGCGAATAGATCTAACCAAGGCTCTCCCCACTGCTGAAAGAGGCCTTGCACCACTTCGGAGTTCAGACGCCATTCGTGATCCATCATGCACCGGCGGCTGAGTTCGTCTGCTCTGGCGTTCAGAGAGCCCGCCAGATGTTGAACCACCAGGGTGACGCCCTGGTGTTCCAGCCATGTCCAGAGGCGCAGAGCCTCCTGACAAAGGGTCCACGACCCCACCCCGCCCTGTTTGTTGCAGTACCACATGGCGGTGGTGTTGTCCGTGAACACCTGCACGACACTTCCCCTGACAGAGGGAAGGAAGGCTTTCAGTGCAAGCCGGATCGCTCTCAACTCCAACAGGTTGATGTGGAGGCGAGACTCCGCCGGAGACCAGAGGCCTCTGATCTCCGCCTCTCCCATATGGCCACCCCATCCCAAGAGGGACGCATCCGTCACTACGACATGCTCCGGTTGGGGAAGGGAGAGGCTCTTGCCCTTGACCCACTCGCGGTCCGTGAGCCACCACTGCAACTGCTGTGCAGTACCCTCCGAGATCAAGACATGGTCGGACAGGTTGCCGTGATGCTGGGCCCACTGAAACTTCAGGTCCCACTGCAGAGCCCGCATGCGCCGCCTGGCGTGATGCACTAGTAGGATGCAGGAGGCCATCAGCCCCAGAAGCCGCAACACTAACCTGACCGAAACCCGGGATAGAGGCCGAAAGATGGGAATCAGGGCCTGTATATCCCGGACCCGCTGTTCCGGTGGATGGACCCGGAACTGCGCCGAATCGAGAACCGCTCCGATGAAGAGGAGCTTCTGAGAGGGACTCAAGTGCGACTTCGGCACGTTGATGGAAAACCCCAGCAAATGCAGGAGATCCGCCGTAGTCTGGAGGTGGGAGACGACTGCCTGGGGCGAGCCCGCCTTCAACAACCAGTCGTCGAGATAGGGGAAGACTGGGACCCCTGATCTGCGCAGATGAGCTGCGACCACCGCCATCACTTTCGTGAACACCCGAGGGGCACTGGTGAGGCCGAAGGGGAGCACGGTAAACTGAAAGTGCTCTTGGCCCACCGTGAACCGCAGGTAACGCCGGTGGGCCGGCAGGACGGGGATATGGAAATATGCGTCCTGCAAGTCCAACGCTACCATCCAGTCTCCAGGGTCTAGGGCAGCTAAAACCTGAGCCAACGTTAGCATCTTGAACCTTTCCTTCCGGAGGAAGGCATTGACGTTCCGGAGGTCCAAGATAGGGCGCAGGCCCCCCTTGCCCTTCTTGGGAACCAGAAAGTAGTGGGAATAACAACCACGACCTACTTCTGGACTCGGAACGCGCTCGACGGCCCCCTTGGCCAGGAGAGCCGAAACTTCCTCGCGGAGAAGATCCAAATGATCCCCCGAGATACGGTGGTGTTGTGGTGGCATGGCTGGAGGGGTCGTCTCGAAGGGGAGGGAGTAGCCCCTTCGGACGATTTGCAGCACCCACCTGTCCGATGTGATGGACCGCCAGTGGAGCAGGTGATGGCGAACTCTGCCGCCCACTGGCGTGGTATGGGCCTGAAAGCTCGGACTAGGAAGGCTTTGAGGCGGATGCTGCCGGGGTGGATGTGGGCTGACCACGTCGGCCTCCATTTCCGCCACGGCGGAAGCCACGTCCGCGACCGCGCGCAGGTTGGTTCTGCGGCTGGTGGCTCTGCGGACGTGAGGAGGCGCCCCTTCCTTGGCCACGAAAGGGGCGAAAAGCGGAGGTGTGCGCCCGCGGAGCCGAGAGGCCCAAGGACTTGGCCGTAGCCCGGGAGTCCTTAAAGCGGTTCAGCGCACTATCCGCCTTCTCACCAAACAGGCGAGTGCCATCAAAGGGCATGTCCATGAGGGTGTTCTGGACATCCCCGGAAAAGGACGTGGACCGCATCCAGGCGTGGCGGCGGAGCGCCACCGTGGTGGAAATCGCCCGACCTAGCGAGTCCGTGGTGTCAAGCCCACATCTTATGGCGTGCCGTGCTGCATCCCTCCCATCGGCCAGAGCCTGGGAAAGACGCGTCCGGACCTCCTCCGGACACAGGGGCAGCACGTCCTCCACCGTATCCCACAGAGAATGGGAATAACGGTCCAAGAGACAGGCGGTATTTAAAGACCGCAGGCCCAAACTAAGGGACGAGAACAGTTTCTTGCCAAACTGCTCGAGTCTCTTGGAATCCCGGTCCGGCGGAGCGGTCGGGAAGGAGGATTGGGAAGTAGAGGCCTGGATAACCAGACTCTCGGGGGTGGGGTGTTGGGACAGGAAGCTGGGGTCGCCCGGAGCAGGGCGGTGGCGCCTGGCAACGTTCCTATCCACAGGAGGAACTGTGGAGGGCTTGGACCAGGTGCCCTGCAGAACGTCAGTGAGGGCCTCGTTAAACGGCAGCAGAGGCTCAGTGGAGCTTGCTGAGGTTTGAAGCACCTCAGTGAGGATGTTGGTCCTCACAGCCACGGCAGGCAACTCGAGCCCAAGGGCCTCAGCCGCCTTGCGCAGCACCACAGAAAATGCTGCACCCTCCTCCGAAGCCACGGTCGGAGGAGAAGTGAATCCAGCGTCTGGCGAGGTGTCCAGCCCGCTGGCCTCCCCCAGCTCATCTGCCCAGTCCTGAGAAAGCTGTGACTGAACAGCCAGAGGGTCCTCGAACCCCTCCCAGTCGCCCCCTTCTTCCGATTCCTGATAAACAGGAGGAATGATCGGAACCGGACTGTAGAGATGGTAGGTCTCTAGCGGCGTCGGATGCGGCGTCGGCGGACGCCGTGCCGGCGTCGGGTCCGGATGAGGGCTAAACTGGGGCGTCGGCGTCACAGGCGTCGGCGTCGGCGGCGCCGGTGACGGCGTCGGTGGTTCAGGCGTCGGCGCCGGTGGAGGAGTGACAAGGTCAACCGGCGTCGACTGGGGCCCAGGCATGGGCCCCGCGGGGACCTGCGGCGTCGAGACCGGAGTCGTCGACGGCGCCGGGGCCGGAGCCGCCGGCACGCGAGGTCGCCCAGTCGAGCCCGCGGGGCCCGAAGGCGCGCCAGCGGGCGTCGACGGCGGGGCCAGGCTCCTCATGGCCGAGAGGAAGGCACTGATCTCCGCCGGCGCCGCGTCAGCCCCAGGGACCGGAAGGTATGGGGGCGGACGCGGCACCTGCGGCTCCGCCGGAGCCGCGGGGGTGGAACCACTTGGACCCTCGGCCGAGTCGCGCGACCGGCGAGGGGAGTCCGAAGAGCGATGTCGCCTCTTGGACTTCTTTGAGTGTTTGGACTTACCCGACGACTTGGAGCCAGACGAACGATGGTGGCGTCGGCTAGGGCTCCGCGAGCGATCCTTGGACCTCCTCCTGGACCGGGATCGCGCAAGACGCGGAGCCGAGTGGCGAAGCTCGAGAAGCTTGCGGGACCGCTCCCGCCTAGCCTTCGAAGTCAGGGCCTGACAGTCGTTGCACGACTCCGCGTCGTGGTCGAGGCCTAAGCAATAGAGGCACCGGCGGTGGTGATCGGTCACCGACATCAGTCGATGACAGTCTTCACAAGCCTTGAACCCAGGCATTCTACCGGCACCAGATGTCGACAGACAGGGATCAAAAATGATCAAAAAGATTGTCAAAAAAGACTAAAAGGGGTAGCTCTCCCGGATCTGCGCTTACTGGCGCGGAAAAAAGAAGAACTGACGTCAGCGCGCGAGGGCGGCGTCTAAGTACTCCGACGACGTCATCCCGGCGCACGACGCCGACGACGGACGCGGAGCCGCAGACGACGCCTAGCGACGCGCAAGGGGTATTGCTGACGAAAAATCTTCCGGATCCAGTCTGACGCCTGGGGATATTCTAAGGTGAGGAATCTAACTAACGTGTTTCTTTCAGATACAGAGATTATCCTTAATCCCTCGTGAGGATCACACTCAAACATACAGCGTGCAGGGGAAGAGGTTAACTGATCTTCCGTCCGTCAGAAAGTAAGACTATCGTTCGAAAGTAAGATAGTACATTCCAGACTCAAAGGCAGCAATTTCCTCAGATGGAATATTGCGAGCACCAGAATCTAAAGCAGGCTTTGGTAGTCTTGGAGGCAGTCAGTCTTTTAGTAACTATCATGACCAACACAACGTGATCCATATTACTTCCATCTTGACAGAAATGATATTCAAGTACAGGCCCCACAATAAGGTGGTGAGGACATTCAGATAGTGGCAATGTCTTTTTGATGCCCAAAGGAATGATAGTGAGTTTTCTTACCATATACATTGGTCAAATCAAGCAGTATGCCGGAAGACGTCTTTTTTTTCTTCTTTCGTCTCGGCAATGCAGAGAAAATCTGTTGTGAAACACTGCCACTGCTGGTCATTCAGTATAATCTGCAGATGGAAAAGTCCACTGTTAGTGCATTTACTTGAACAATTAGAAACAATCTTGATTTTAATAAAGCTTAAACAGATAAGTACTATGGTGCCTGTATTGTGAAAATCAACAGCTCATTAGAAATGAAAATCTCAATTTGAGTTTTTAACCTCGCATACTTCTCTGAATCCCATGCCTCACTTGCTAACACTGTAAACTATAGCACACACATTAGGACATAGATACATTGATCTTTTTGCCAGCCAAGTGCAGGATACCCTTCTCACTTCCTTTGTTTTAGGATATGGTACACCAGTAGCAATTATGTCAGCTGACAAGTTGAGAGAGGAAGGGTTATGCTACAGTTAGTGGGAATAATAAAATCTATGAATAGCATATTCACCATCTTCATTTTAGCCAATTCCCACCAGTTCAGCAATAGTAAAGTCAAAACTCTTATGCTCAAACTTACGTTCATACAAATTTAGAAGTCTAAAAAAATGCCCTAATTTCTTTCATTTCACAATCTTAGTTTTCAGCTGGGCATCCTGCCTACCCTTCTACACATTTCAATACCAAGATAAATGAATTCCATTGCTTGCTAGGCAACCGAGTGGCCCTCATGTCAGACGACATCTTGCTTAAGCTTTATGATGTCAGGGCACCACTGGACAAAATGTCCTGGTTGAAGGTGACACAGGAGGATGAGAGATCAGCAATTATGCAGTGGGTTACTATCTCTATTCATGATTGCAAGGCAACTAGGAGGTGGAATGGTAAAGGACTGAGCCAGTAAAAGCACTGGGGCCTTTTTGAAAGCGGGATGGAGATACCAAAACAGAGATTATCCTTAACAATCCCTTGTGAGGATCACACTCAAACATACAGAGTGCAGGGGAAGAGGTTAGCTGATCTTCCGTCCGTCAGAAAGTAAGACTATCGTTCGAAAGTAAGATAGTACATTCCAGACTCAAAGGCAGCAATTTCCTCAGATGGAATATTGCGAGCACCAGAATCTAAAGCAGGCTTTGGTAGTCTTGGAGGCAGTCAGTCTTTTAGTAACTATCATGACCAACACAACGTGATCCATATTACTTCCATCTTGACAGAAATGATATTCAAGTACAGGGCCCCACAATAAGGTGGTGAGGACATTCAGATAGTGGCAATGTCTTTTTGATGCCCAAAGGAATGATAGTGAGTTTTCTTACCATATACATTGGTCAAATCAAGCAGTATGCCGGAAGACGTCTTTTTTTTCTTCTTTCGTCTCGGCAATGCAGAGAAAATCTGTTGTGAAACACTGCCACTCATTCAGTATAATCTGCAGATGGAAAAGTCCACTGTTAGTGCATTTACTTGAACAATTAGAAACAATCTTGATTTTAATAAAGCTTAAACAGATAAGTACTATGGAGTCTGTATTGTGAAAATCAACAGCTCATTAGAAATTAAAATCTCAATTTGAGTTTTTAACCTCGCATACTTCTCTGAATCCCATGCCTCACTTGCTAACACTGTAAACTATAGCACGCACATTAGGACATAGATACATTGATCTTTTTGCCAGCCAAGTGCAGGATACCCTTCTCACTTCCTTTGTTTTAGGATATGGTACACCAGTAGCAATTATGTCAGCTGACAAGTTGAGAGAGGAAGGGTTATGCTACAGTTAGTGGGAATAATAAAATCTATGAATAGCATATTCACCATCTTCATTTTAGCCAATTCCCACCAGTTCAGCAATAGTAAAGTCAAAACTCTTATGCTCAAACTTACGTTCATACAAATTTAGAAGTCTAAAAAAATGCCCTAATTTCTTTCATCTTACGATCTTAGTTTTCAGCTGGGCATCCTGCCTACCCTTCTACTCATTTCAATACCAAGATAAATGAATTCCATTGCTTGCCAGGCAACCGAGTGGCCCTCATGTCAGACGACATCTTGCTTAAGCTTTATGATGTCAGGGCACCACTGGACAAAATGTCCTGGTTGAAGGTGACACAGGAGGATGAGAGATCAGCAATTATGCAGTGGGTTACTATCTCTATGCATGATTGCAAGGCAACTAGGAGGTGGAATGGTAAAGGACTGAACCAGTAAAAGCACTGGGGCCTTTTTGAAAGCGGGATGGAGATACCAAAACAGAGATTATCCTTAACAATCCCTTGTGAGGATCACACTCAAACATACAGAGTGCAGGGGAAGAGGTTAACTGATCTTCCGTCCGTCAGAAAGTAAGACTATCGTTCGAAAGTAAGATAGTACATTCCAAACTCAAAGGCAGCAATTTCCTCAGATGGAATATTGCGAGCACCAGAATCTAAAGCAGGCTTTGGTAGTCTTGGAGGCAGTCAGTCTTTTAGTAACTATCATGACCAACACAACGTGATCCATATTACTTCCATCTTGACAGAAATGATATTCAAGTACAGGGCCCCACAATAAGGTGGTGAGGACATTCAGATAGTGGCAATGTCTTTTTGATGCCCAAAGGAATGCTAGTGAGTTTTCTTACCATATACATTGGTCAAATCAAGCAGTATGCCGGAAGACGTCTTTTTTTTTTCTTCTTCTTTCGTCTCGGCAATGCAGAGAAAATCTGATATGAAACACTGCCACTGCTGGTCATTCAGTATAATCTGCAGATGGAAAAGTCCACTGTTAGTGCATTTACTATAACAATTAGAAACAATCTTGATTTTAATAAAGCTTAAACAGATAAGTACTATGGAGTCTGTATTGTGAAAATCAACAGCTCATTAGAAATTAAAATCTCAATTTGAGTTTTTAACCTCGCATACTTCTCTGAATCCCATGCCTCACTTGCTAACACTGTAAACTATAGCACGCACATTAGGACATAGATAAATTGGTCTTTTTGCCAGCCAAGTGCAGGATACCCTTCTCACTTCATTTGTTTTAGGATATGGTACACCAGTAGCAATTATGTCAGCTGACAAGTTGAGAGAGGAAGGATTATGCTACAGTTAGTGGGAATAATAAAATCTATGAATAGCATATTCACCATCTTCATTTTAGCCAATTCCCACCAGTTCAGCAATAGTAAAGTCAAAACTCTTATGCTCAAACTTACGTTCATACAAATTTAGAAGTCTAAAAAAATGCCCTAATTTCTTTCATTTCACAATCTTAGTTTTCAGCTGGGCTTCCTGCCTACCCTTCTACTCATTTCAATACCAAGATAAATGAATTCCATTGCTTGCTAGGCAACCGAGTGGCTCTCATGTCAGACGACATCTTGCTTAAGCTTTATGATGTCAGGGCACCACTGGACAAAATGTCCTGGTTGAAGGTGACACAGGAGGATGAGAGATCAGCAATTATGCAGTGGGTTACTATCTCTATTCATGATTGCAAGGCAACTAGGAGGTGGAATGGTAAAGGACTGAACCAGTAAAAGCACTGGGGCCTTTTTGAAAGCCGGATGGAGATACCAAAACAGAGATTATCCTTAATCCCTCGTGAGGATCACACTCAAACATACAGAGTGCAGGGGAAGAGGTTAACTGATCTTCCGTCCGTCAGAAAGTAAGACTATCGTTCGAAAGTAAGATAGTACATTCCAGACTCAAAGGCAGCAATTTCCTCAGATGGAATATTGCGAGCACCAGAATCTAAAGCAGGCTTTGGTAGTCTTGGAGGCAGTCAGTCTTTTAGTAACTATCATGACCAACACAACGTGATCCATATTACTTCCATCTTGACAGAAATGATATTCAAGTACAGGCCCCCACAATAAGGTGGTGAGGACATTCAGATAGTGGCAATGTCTTTTTGATGCCCAAAGGAATGCTAGTGAGTTTTCTTACCATATACATTGGTCAAATCAAGCAGTATGCCGGAAGACGTCTTTTTTTTTCTTCTTTCGTCTCGGCAATGCAGAGAAAATCTGTTGTGAAACACTGCCACTGCTGGTCATTCAGTATAATCTGCAGATGGAAAAGTCCACTGTTCGTGCATTTACTTGAACAATTAGAAACAATCTTGATTTTAATAAAGCTTAAACAGATAAGTACTATGGAGTCTGTATTGTGAAAATCAACAGCTCATTAGAAATGAAAATCTCAATTTGAGTTTTTAACCTCGCATACTTCTCTGAATCCCATGCTTCACTTGCTAACACTGTAAACTATAGCACACACATTAGGACATAGATACATTGATCTTTTTGCCAGCCAAGTGCAGGATACCCTTCTCACTTCATTTGTTTTAGGATATGGTACACCAGTAGCAATTATGTCAGCTGACAAGTTGAGAGAGGAAGGATTATGCTACAGTTAGTGGGAATAATAAAATCTATGAATAGCATATTCACCATCTTCATTTTAGCCAATTCCCACCAGTTCAGCAATAGTAAAGTCAAAACTCTTATGCTCAAACGTGAGTTGATACAAATTTAGAAGTCTAAAAAAATGCCCTAATTTCTTTCATTTCACAATCTTAGTTTTCAGCTGGGCATCCTGCCTACCCTTCTACTCATTTCAATACCAAGATAAATGAATTCCATTGCTTGCTAGGCAACCGAGGGCCCTCATGTCAGACGACATCTTGCTTAAGCTTTATGATGTCAGGGCACCACTGGACAAAATGTCCTGGTTGAAGGTGACACAGGAGGATGAGAGATCAGCAATTATGCAGTGGGTTACTATCTCTATTCATGATTGCAAGGCAACTAGGAGGTGGAATGGTAAAGGACTGAACCAGTAAAAGCACTGGGGCCTTTTTGAAAGCGGGATGGAGATACCAAAACAGAGATTATCCTTAATCCCTCGTGAGGATCACACTCAAACATACAGAGTGCAGGGGAAGAGGTTAACTGATCTTCCGTCCGTCAGAAAGTAAGACTATCGTTCGAAAGTAAGATAGTACATTCCAGACTCAAAGGCAGCAATTTCCTCAGATGGAATATTGCGAGCACCAGAATCTAAAGCAGGCTTTGGTAGTCTTGGAGGCAGTCAGTCTTTTAGTAACTATCATGACCAACACAACGTGATCCATATTACTTCCATCTTGACAGAAATGATATTCAAGTACAGGCCCCCACAATAAGGTGGTGAGGACATTCAGATAGTGGTAATGTCTTTTTGATGCCCAAAGGAATGCTAGTGAGTTTTCTTACCATATACATTGGTCAAATCAAGCAGTATGCCGGAAGACGTCTTTTTTTTTCTTCTTTCGTCTCGGCAATGCAGAGAAAATCTGTTGTGAAACACTGCCACTGCTGGTCATTCAGTATAATCTGCAGATGGAAAAGTCCACTGTTAGTGCATTTACTATAACAATTAGAAACAATCTTGATTTTAATAAAGCTTAAACAGATAAGTACTATGGAGACTGTATTGTGAAAATCAACAGCTCATTAGAAATGAAAATCTCAATTTGAGTTTTTAACCTCGCATACTTCTCTGAATCCCATGCCTCACTTGCTAACACTGTAAACTATAGCACACACATTAGGACATAGATACATTGATCTTTTTGCCAGCCAAGTGCAGGATACCCTTCTCACTTCATTTGTTTTAGGATATGGTACACCAGTAGCAATTATGTCAGCTGACAAGTTGAGAGAGGAAGGATTATGCTACAGTTAGTGGGAATAATAAAATCTATGAATAGCATATTCACCATCTTCATTTTAGCCAATTCCCACCAGTTCAGCAATAGTAAAGTCAAAACTCTTATGCTCAAACTTACGTTCAAACTTACGTTCATACAAATTTAGAAGTCTAAAAAAATGCCCTAATTTCTTTCATTTCACAATCTTAGTTTTCAGCTGGGCTTCCTGCCTACCCTTCTACTCATTTCAATACCAAGATAAATGAATTCCATTGCTTGCTAGGCAACCGAGTGGCTCTCATGTCAGACGACATCTTGCTTAAGCTTTATGATGTCAGGGCACCACTGGACAAAATGTCCTGGTTGAAGGTGACACAGGAGGATGAGAGATCAGCAATTATGCAGTGGGTTACTATCTCTATTCATGATTGCAAGGCAACTAGGAGGTGGAATGGTAAAGGACTGAACCAGTAAAAGCACTGGGGCCTTTTTGAAAGCGGGATGGAGATACCAAAACAGAGATTATCCTTAATCCCTCGTGAGGATCACACTCAAACATACAGAGTGCAGGGGAAGAGGTTAACTGATCTTCCGTCCGTCAGAAAGTAAGACTATCGTTCGAAAGTAAGATAGTACATTCCAGACTCAAAGGCAGCAATTTCCTCAGATGGAATATTGCGAGCACCAGAATCTAAAGCAGGCTTTGGTAGTCTTGGAGGCAGTCAGTCTTTTAGTAACTATCATGACCAACACAACGTGATCCATATTACTTCCATCTTGACAGAAATTATATTCAAGTACAGGCCCCCACAATAAGGTGGTGAGGACATTCAGATAGTGGCAATGTCTTTTTGATGCCCAAAGGAATGCTAGTGAGTTTTCTTACCATATACATTGGTCAAATCAAGCAGTATGCCGGAAGACGTCTTTTTTTTTTCTTCTTTCGTCTCGGCAATGCAGAGAAAATCTGTTGTGAAACACTGCCACTGCTGGTCATTCAGTATAATCTGCAGATGGAAAAGTCCACTGTTAGTGCATTTACTATAACAATTAGAAACAATCTTGATTTTAATAAAGCTTAAACAGATAAGTACTATGGAGTCTGTATTGTGAAAATCAACAGCTCATTAGAAATGAAAATCTCAATTTGAGTTTTTAACCTCGCATACTTCTCTGAATCCCATGCCTCACTTGCTAACACTGTAAACTATAGCACGCACATTAGGACATAGATACATTGATCTTTTTGCCAGCCAAGTGCAGGATACCCTTCTCACTTCCTTTGTTTTAGGATATGGTACACCAGTAGCAATTATGTCAGCTGACAAGTTGAGAGAGGAAGGGTTATGCTACAGTTAGTGGGAATAATAAAATCTATGAATAGCATATTCACCATCTTCATTTTAGCCAATTCCCACCAGTTCAGCAATAGTAAAGTCAAAACTCTTATGCTCAAACTTACGTTCATACAAATTTAGAAGTCTAAAAAAATGCCCTAATTTCTTTCATCTTACGATCTTAGTTTTCAGCTGGGCATCCTGCCTACCCTTCTACTCATTTCAATACCAAGATAAATGAATTCCATTGCTTGCCAGGCAACCGAGTGGCCCTCATGTCAGACGACATCTTGCTTAAGCTTTATGATGTCAGGGCACCACTGGACAAAATGTCCTGGTTGAAGGTGACACAGGAGGATGAGAGATCAGCAATTATGCAGTGGGTTACTATCTCTATGCATGATTGCAAGGCAACTAGGAGGTGGAATGGTAAAGGACTGAACCAGTAAAAGCACTGGGGCCTTTTTGAAAGCGGGATGGAGATACCAAAACAGAGATTATCCTTAACAATCCCTTGTGAGGATCACACTCAAACATACAGAGTGCAGGGGAAGAGGTTAACTGATCTTCCGTCCGTCAGAAAGTAAGACTATCGTTCGAAAGTAAGATAGTACATTCCAAACTCAAAGGCAGCAATTTCCTCAGATGGAATATTGCGAGCACCAGAATCTAAAGCAGGCTTTGGTAGTCTTGGAGGCAGTCAGTCTTTTAGTAACTATCATGACCAACACAACGTGATCCATATTACTTCCATCTTGACAGAAATGATATTCAAGTACAGGCCCCCACAATAAGGTGGTGAGGACATTCAGATAGTGGCAATGTCTTTTTGATGCCCAAAGGAATGATAGTGAGTTTTCTTACCATATACATTGGTCAAATCAAGCAGTATGCCGGAAGACGTCTTTTTTTTCTTCTTTCATCTCGGCAATGCAGAGAAAATCTGTTGTGAAACACTGCCACTGCTGGTCATTCAGTATAATCTGCAGATGGAAAAGACCACTGTTAGTGCATTTACTATAACAATTAGAAACAATCTTGATTTTAATAAAGCTTAAACAGATAAGTACTATGGAGTCTGTATTGTGAAAATCAACAGCTCATTAGAAATGAAAATCTCAATTTGAGTTTTTAACCTCGCATACTTCTCTGAATCCCATGCCTCACTTGCTAACACTGTAAACTATAGCACGCACATTAGGACAGAGATAAATTGATCTTTTGGCCAGCCAAGTGCAGGATACCCTTCTCACTTCATTTGTTTTAGGATATGGTACACCAGTAGCAATTATGTCAGCTGACAAGTTGAGAGAGGAAGGGTTATGCTACAGTTAGTGGGAATAATAAAATCTATGAATAGCATATTCACCATCTTCATTTTAGCCAATTCCCACCAGTTCAGCAATAGTAAAGTCAAAACTCTTATGCTCAAACTTACGTTCATACAAATTTAGAAGTCTAAAAAAATGCCCTAATTTCTTTCATCTTACGATCTTAGTTTTCAGCTGGGCATCCTGCCTACCCTTCTACTCATTTCAATACCAAGATAAATGAATTCCATTGCTTGCCAGGCAACCGAGTGGCCCTCATGTCAGACGACATCTTGCTTAAGCTTTATGATGTCAGGGCACCACTGGACAAAATGTCCTGGTTGAAGGTGACACAGGAGGATGAGAGATCAGCAATTATGCAGTGGGTTACTATCTCTATTCATGATTGCAAGGCAACTAGGAGGTGGAATGGTAAAGGACTGAACCAGTAAAAGCACTGGGGCCTTTTTGAAAGCGGGATGGAGATACCAAAACAGAGATTATCCTTAACAATCCCTTGTGAGGATCACACTCAAACATACAGAGTGCAGGGGAAGAGGTTAGCTGATCTTCCGTCCGTCAGAAAGTAAGACTATCGTTCGAAAGTAAGATAGTACATTCCAGACTCAAAGGCAGCAATTTCCTCAGATGGAATATTGCGAGCACCAGAATCTAAAGCAGGCTTTGGTAGTCTTGGAGGCAGTCAGTCTTTTAGTAACTATCATGACCAACACAACGTGATCCATATTACTTCCATCTTGACAGAAATGATATTCAAGTACAGGCCCCCACAATAAGGTGGTGAGGACATTCAGATAGTGGCAATGTCTTTTTGATGCCCAAAGGAATGATAGTGAGTTTTCTTACCATATACATTGGTCAAATCAAGCAGTATGCCGGAAGACGTCTTTTTTTTCTTCTTTTATCTCGGCAATGCAGAGAAAATCTGTTGTGAAACACTGCCACTGCTGGTCATTCAGTATAATCTGCAGATGGAAAAGTCCACTGTTAGTGCATTTACTATAACAATTAGAAACAATCTTGATTTTAATAAAGCTTAAACAGATAAGTACTATGGAGTCTGTATTGTGAAAATCAAAAGCTCATTAGAAATTAAAATCTCAATTTGAGTTTTTAACCTCGCATACTTCTCTGAATCCCATGCCTCACTTGCTAACACTGTAAACTATAGCACGCACATTAGGACAGAGATAAATTGATCTTTTGGCCAGCCAAGTGCAGGATACCCTTCTCACTTCATTTGTTTTAGGATATGGTACACCAGTAGCAATTATGTCAGCTGACAAGTTGAGAGAGGAAGGGTTATGCTACAGTTAGTGGGAATAATAAAATCTATGAATAGCATATTCACCATCTTCATTTTAGCCAATTCCCACCAGTTCAGCAATAGTAAAGTCAAAACTCTTATGCTCAAACGTACGTTGATACACATTTAGAAGTCTAAAAAAATGCCCTAATTTCTTTCATTTCACAATCTTAGTTTTCAGCTGGGCATCCTGCCTACCCTTCTACACATTTCAATACCAAGATAAATGAATTCCATTGCTTGCTAGGCAACCGAGTGGCCCTCATGTCAGACGACATCTTGCTTAAGCTTTATGATGTCAGGGCACCACTGGACAAAATGTCCTGGTTGAAGGTGACACAGGAGGATGAGAGATCAGCAATTATGCAGTGGGTTACTATCTCTATTCATGATTGCAAGGCAACTAGGAGGTGGAATGGTAAAGGACTGAGCCAGTAAAAGCACTGGGGCCTTTTTGAAAGCGGGATGGAGATACCAAAACAGAGATTATCCTTAACAATCCCTTGTGAGGATCACACTCAAACATACAGAGTGCAGGGGAAGAGGTTAGCTGATCTTCCGTCCGTCAGAAAGTAAGACTATCGTTCGAAAGTAAGATAGTACATTCCAGACTCAAAGGCAGCAATTTCCTCAGATGGAATATTGCGAGCACCAGAATCTAAAGCAGGCTTTGGTAGTCTTGGAGGCAGTCAGTCTTTTAGTAACTATCATGACCAACACAACGTGATCCATATTACTTCCATCTTGACAGAAATGATATTCAAGTACAGGCCCCCACAATAAGGTGGTGAGGACATTCAGATAGTGGCAATGTCTTTTTGATGCCCAAAGGAATGATAGTGAGTTTTCTTACCATATACATTGGTCAAATCAAGCAGTATGCCGGAAGACGTCTTTTTTTTCTTCTTTTATCTCGGCAATGCAGAGAAAATCTGTTGTGAAACACTGCCACTGCTGGTCATTCAGTATAATCTGCAGATGGAAAAGTCCACTGTTAGTGCATTTACTATAACAATTAGAAACAATCTTGATTTTAATAAAGCTTAAACAGATAAGTACTATGGAGTCTGTATTGTGAAAATCAACAGCTCATTAGAAATTAAAATCTCAATTTGAGTTTTTAACCTCGCATACTTCTCTGAATCCCATGCCTCACTTGCTAACACTGTAAACTATAGCACGCACATTAGGACATAGATACATTGATCTTTTTGCCAGCCAAGTGCAGGATACCCTTCTCACTTCCTTTGTTTTAGGATATGGTACACCAGTAGCAATTATGTCAGCTGACAAGTTGAGAGAGGAAGGGTTATGCTACAGTTAGTGGGAATAATAAAATCTATGAATAGCATATTCACCATCTTCATTTTAGCCAATTCCCACCAGTTCAGCAATAGTAAAGTCAAAACTCTTATGCTCAAACTTACGTTCATACAAATTTAGAAGTCTAAAAAAATGCCCTAATTTCTTTCATCTTACGATCTTAGTTTTCAGCTGGGCATCCTGCCTACCCTTCTACTCATTTCAATACCAAGATAAATGAATTCCATTGCTTGCCAGGCAACCGAGTGGCCCTCATGTCAGACGACATCTTGCTTAAGCTTTATGATGTCAGGGCACCACTGGACAAAATGTCCTGGTTGAAGGTGACACAGGAGGATGAGAGATCAGCAATTATGCAGTGGGTTACTATCTCTATGCATGATTGCAAGGCAACTAGGAGGTGGAATGGTAAAGGACTGAACCAGTAAAAGCACTGGGGCCTTTTTGAAAGCGGGATGGAGATACCAAAACAGAGATTATCCTTAACAATCCCTTGTGAGGATCACACTCAAACATACAGAGTGCAGGGGAAGAGGTTAACTGATCTTCCGTCCGTCAGAAAGTAAGACTATCGTTCGAAAGTAAGATAGTACATTCCAGACTCAAAGGCAGCAATTTCCTCAGATGGAATATTGCGAGCACCAGAATCTAAAGCAGGCTTTGGTAGTCTTGGAGGCAGTCAGTCTTTTAGTAACTATCATGACCAACACAACGTGATCCATATTACTTCCATCTTGACAGAAATGATATTCAAGTACAGGCCCCCACAATAAGGTGGTGAGGACATTCAGATAGTGGCAATGTCTTTTTGATGCCCAAAGGAATGATAGTGAGTTTTCTTACCATATACATTGGTCAAATCAAGCAGTATGCCGGAAGACGTCTTTTTTTTCTTCTTTTATCTCGGCAATGCAGAGAAAATCTGTTGTGAAACACTGCCACTGCTGGTCATTCAGTATAATCTGCAGATGGAAAAGTCCACTGTTAGTGCATTTACTATAACAATTAGAAACAATCTTGATTTTAATAAAGCTTAAACAGATAAGTACTATGGAGTCTGTATTGTGAAAATCAACAGCTCATTAGAAATTAAAATCTCAATTTGAGTTTTTAACCTCGCATACTTCTCTGAATCCCATGCCTCACTTGCTAACACTGTAAACTATAGCACGCACATTAGGACAGAGATAAATTGATCTTTTGGCCAGCCAAGTGCAGGATACCCTTCTCACTTCATTTGTTTTAGGATATGGTACACCAGTAGCAATTATGTCAGCTGACAAGTTGAGAGAGGAAGGGTTATGCTACAGTTAGTGGGAATAATAAAATCTATGAATAGCATATTCACCATCTTCATTTTAGCCAATTCCCACCAGTTCAGCAATAGTAAAGTCAAAACTCTTATGCTCAAACTTACGTTCATACAAATTTAGAAGTCTAAAAAAATGCCCTAATTTCTTTCATCTTACGATCTTAGTTTTCAGCTGGGCATCCTGCCTACCCTTCTACTCATTTCAATACCAAGATAAATGAATTCCATTGCTTGCCAGGCAACCGAGTGGCCCTCATGTCAGACGACATCTTGCTTAAGCTTTATGATGTCAGGGCACCACTGGACAAAATGTCCTGGTTGAAGGTGACACAGGAGGATGAGAGATCAGCAATTATGCAGTGGGTTACTATCTCTATTCATGATTGCAAGGCAACTAGGAGGTGGAATGGTAAAGGACTGAGCCAGTAAAAGCACTGGGGCCTTTTTGAAAGCGGGATGGAGATACCAAAACAGAGATTATCCTTAATCCCTTGTGAGGATCACACTCAAACATACAGAGTGCAGGGGAAGAGGTTAGCTGATCTTCCGTCCGTCAGAAAGTAAGACTAACGTTCGAAAGTAAGATAGTACATTCCAGACTCAAAGGCAGCAATTTCCTCAGATGGAATATTGCGAGCACCAGAATCTAAAGCAGGCTTTGGTAGTCTTGGAGGCAGTCAGTCTTTTAGTAACTATCATGACCAACACAACGTGATCCATATTACTTCCATCTTGACAGAAATGATATTCAAGTACAGGGCCCCACAATAAGGTGGTGAGGACATTCAGATAGTGGCAATGTCTTTTTGATGCCCAAAGGAATGATAGTGAGTTTTCTTACCATATACATTGGTCAAATCAAGCAGTATGCCGGAAGACGTCTTTTTTTTCTTCTTTTATCTCGGCAATGCAGAGAAAATCTGTTGTGAAACACTGCCACTGCTGGTCATTCAGTATAATCTGCAGATGGAAAAGTCCACTGTTAGTGCATTTACTATAACAATTAGAAACAATCTTGATTTTAATAAAGCTTAAACAGATAAGTACTATGGAGTCTGTATTGTGAAAATCAACAGCTCATTAGAAATTAAAATCTCAATTTGAGTTTTTAACCTCGCATACTTCTCTGAATCCCATGCCTCACTTGCTAACACTGTAAACTATAGCACGCACATTAGGACATAGATACATTGATCTTTTTGCCAGCCAAGTGCAGGATACCCTTCTCACTTCCTTTGTTTTAGGATATGGTACACCAGTAGCAATTATGTCAGCTGACAAGTTGAGAGAGGAAGGGTTATGCTACAGTTAGTGGGAATAATAAAATCTATGAATAGCATATTCACCATCTTCATTTTAGCCAATTCCCACCAGTTCAGCAATAGTAAAGTCAAAACTCTTATGCTCAAACTTACGTTCATACAAATTTAGAAGTCTAAAAAAATGCCCTAATTTCTTTCATCTTACGATCTTAGTTTTCAGCTGGGCATCCTGCCTACCCTTCTACTCATTTCAATACCAAGATAAATGAATTCCATTGCTTGCCAGGCAACCGAGTGGCCCTCATGTCAGACGACATCTTGCTTAAGCTTTATGATGTCAGGGCACCACTGGACAAAATGTCCTGGTTGAAGGTGACACAGGAGGATGAGAGATCAGCAATTATGCAGTGGGTTACTATCTCTATGCATGATTGCAAGGCAACTAGGAGGTGGAATGGTAAAGGACTGAACCAGTAAAAGCACTGGGGCCTTTTTGAAAGCGGGATGGAGATACCAAAACAGAGATTATCCTTAACAATCCCTTGTGAGGATCACACTCAAACATACAGAGTGCAGGGGAAGAGGTTAACTGATCTTCCGTCCGTCAGAAAGTAAGACTATCGTTCGAAAGTAAGATAGTACATTCCAAACTCAAAGGCAGCAATTTCCTCAGATGGAATATTGCGAGCACCAGAATCTAAAGCAGGCTTTGGTAGTCTTGGAGGCAGTCAGTCTTTTAGTAACTATCATGACCAACACAACGTGATCCATATTACTTCCATCTTGACAGAAATGATATTCAAGTACAGGCCCCCACAATAAGGTGGTGAGGACATTCAGATAGTGGCAATGTCTTTTTGATGCCCAAAGGAATGATAGTGAGTTTTCTTACCATATACATTGGTCAAATCAAGCAGTATGCCGGAAGACGTCTTTTTTTTCTTCTTTCATCTCGGCAATGCAGAGAAAATCTGTTGTGAAACACTGCCACTGCTGGTCATTCAGTATAATCTGCAGATGGAAAAGACCACTGTTAGTGCATTTACTATAACAATTAGAAACAATCTTGATTTTAATAAAGCTTAAACAGATAAGTACTATGGAGTCTGTATTGTGAAAATCAACAGCTCATTAGAAATGAAAATCTCAATTTGAGTTTTTAACCTCGCATACTTCTCTGAATCCCATGCCTCACTTGCTAACACTGTAAACTATAGCACGCACATTAGGACAGAGATAAATTGATCTTTTGGCCAGCCAAGTGCAGGATACCCTTCTCACTTCATTTGTTTTAGGATATGGTACACCAGTAGCAATTATGTCAGCTGACAAGTTGAGAGAGGAAGGGTTATGCTACAGTTAGTGGGAATAATAAAATCTATGAATAGCATATTCACCATCTTCATTTTAGCCAATTCCCACCAGTTCAGCAATAGTAAAGTCAAAACTCTTATGCTCAAACGTACGTTGATACACATTTAGAAGTCTAAAAAAATGCCCTAATTTCTTTCATTTCACAATCTTAGTTTTCAGCTGGGCATCCTGCCTACCCTTCTACACATTTCAATACCAAGATAAATGAATTCCATTGCTTGCTAGGCAACCGAGTGGCCCTCATGTCAGACGACATCTTGCTTAAGCTTTATGATGTCAGGGCACCACTGGACAAAATGTCCTGGTTGAAGGTGACACTGGAGGATGAGAGATCAGCAATTATGCAGTGGGTTACTATCTCTATTCATGATTGCAAGGCAACTAGGAGGTGGAATGGTAAAGGACTGAGCCAGTAAAAGCACTGGGGCCTTTTTGAAAGCGGGATGGAGATACCAAAACAGAGATTATCCTTAACAATCCCTTGTGAGGATCACACTCAAACATACAGAGTGCAGGGGAAGAGGTTAGCTGATCTTCCGTCCGTCAGAAAGTAAGACTATCGTTCGAAAGTAAGATAGTACATTCCAGACTCAAAGGCAGCAATTTCCTCAGATGGAATATTGCGAGCACCAGAATCTAAAGCAGGCTTTGGTAGTCTTGGAGGCAGTCAGTCTTTTAGTAACTATCATGACCAACACAACGTGATCCATATTACTTCCATCTTGACAGAAATGATATTCAAGTACAGGCCCCCACAATAAGGTGGTGAGGACATTCAGATAGTGGCAATGTCTTTTTGATGCCCAAAGGAATGATAGTGAGTTTTCTTACCATATACATTGGTCAAATCAAGCAGTATGCCGGAAGACGTCTTTTTTTTCTTCTTTTATCTCGGCAATGCAGAGAAAATCTGTTGTGAAACACTGCCACTGCTGGTCATTCAGTATAATCTGCAGATGGAAAAGTCCACTGTTAGTGCATTTACTATAACAATTAGAAACAATCTTGATTTTAATAAAGCTTAAACAGATAAGTACTATGGAGTCTGTATTGTGAAAATCAACAGCTCATTAGAAATTAAAATCTCAATTTGAGTTTTTAACCTCGCATACTTCTCTGAATCCCATGCCTCACTTGCTAACACTGTAAACTATAGCACGCACATTAGGACATAGATACATTGATCTTTTTGCCAGCCAAGTGCAGGATACCCTTCTCACTTCCTTTGTTTTAGGATATGGTACACCAGTAGCAATTATGTCAGCTGACAAGTTGAGAGAGGAAGGGTTATGCTACAGTTAGTGGGAATAATAAAATCTATGAATAGCATATTCACCATCTTCATTTTAGCCAATTCCCACCAGTTCAGCAATAGTAAAGTCAAAACTCTTATGCTCAAACTTACGTTCATACAAATTTAGAAGTCTAAAAAAATGCCCTAATTTCTTTCATCTTACGATCTTAGTTTTCAGCTGGGCATCCTGCCTACCCTTCTACTCATTTCAATACCAAGATAAATGAATTCCATTGCTTGCCAGGCAACCGAGTGGCCCTCATGTCAGACGACATCTTGCTTAAGCTTTATGATGTCAGGGCACCACTGGACAAAATGTCCTGGTTGAAGGTGACACAGGAGGATGAGAGATCAGCAATTATGCAGTGGGTTACTATCTCTATGCATGATTGCAAGGCAACTAGGAGGTGGAATGGTAAAGGACTGAACCAGTAAAAGCACTGGGGCCTTTTTGAAAGCGGGATGGAGATACCAAAACAGAGATTATCCTTAACAATCCCTTGTGAGGATCACACTCAAACATACAGAGTGCAGGGGAAGAGGTTAACTGATCTTCCGTCCGTCAGAAAGTAAGACTATCGTTCGAAAGTAAGATAGTACATTCCAGACTCAAAGGCAGCAATTTCCTCAGATGGAATATTGCGAGCACCAGAATCTAAAGCAGGCTTTGGTAGTCTTGGAGGCAGTCAGTCTTTTAGTAACTATCATGACCAACACAACGTGATCCATATTACTTCCATCTTGACAGAAATGATATTCAAGTACAGGCCCCCACAATAAGGTGGTGAGGACATTCAGATAGTGGCAATGTCTTTTTGATGCCCAAAGGAATGATAGTGAGTTTTCTTACCATATACATTGGTCAAATCAAGCAGTATGCCGGAAGACGTCTTTTTTTTCTTCTTTTATCTCGGCAATGCAGAGAAAATCTGTTGTGAAACACTGCCACTGCTGGTCATTCAGTATAATCTGCAGATGGAAAAGTCCACTGTTAGTGCATTTACTATAACAATTAGAAACAATCTTGATTTTAATAAAGCTTAAACAGATAAGTACTATGGAGTCTGTATTGTGAAAATCAAAAGCTCATTAGAAATTAAAATCTCAATTTGAGTTTTTAACCTCGCATACTTCTCTGAATCCCATGCCTCACTTGCTAACACTGTAAACTATAGCACGCACATTAGGACAGAGATAAATTGATCTTTTGGCCAGCCAAGTGCAGGATACCCTTCTCACTTCATTTGTTTTAGGATATGGTACACCAGTAGCAATTATGTCAGCTGACAAGTTGAGAGAGGAAGGGTTATGCTACAGTTAGTGGCAATAATAAAATCTATGAATAGCATATTCACCATCTTCATTTTAGCCAATTCCCACCAGTTCAGCAATAGTAAAGTCAAAACTCTTATGCTCAAACTTACGTTCATACAAATTTAGAAGTCTAAAAAAATGCCCTAATTTCTTTCATCTTACGATCTTAGTTTTCAGCTGGGCATCCTGCCTACCCTTCTACTCATTTCAATACCAAGATAAATGAATTCCATTGCTTGCCAGGCAACCGAGTGGCCCTCATGTCAGACGACATCTTGCTTAAGCTTTATGATGTCAGGGCACCACTGGACAAAATGTCCTGGTTGAAGGTGACACAGGAGGATGAGAGATCAGCAATTATGCAGTGGGTTACTATCTCTATGCATGATTGCAAGGCAACTAGGAGGTGGAATGGTAAAGGACTGAACCAGTAAAAGCACTGGGGCCTTTTTGAAAGCGGGATGGAGATACCAAAACAGAGATTATCCTTAACAATCCCTTGTGAGGATCACACTCAAACATACAGAGTGCAGGGGAAGAGGTTAACTGATCTTCCGTCCGTCAGAAAGTAAGACTATCGTTCGAAAGTAAGATAGTACATTCCAAACTCAAAGGCAGCAATTTCCTCAGATGGAATATTGCGAGCACCAGAATCTAAAGCAGGCTTTGGTAGTCTTGGAGGCAGTCAGTCTTTTAGTAACTATCATGACCAACACAACGTGATCCATATTACTTCCATCTTGACAGAAATGATATTCAAGTACAGGCCCCCACAATAAGGTGGTGAGGACATTCAGATAGTGGCAATGTCTTTTTGATGCCCAAAGGAATGATAGTGAGTTTTCTTACCATATACATTGGTCAAATCAAGCAGTATGCCGGAAGACGTCTTTTTTTTTCTTCTTTCGTCTCGGCAATGCAGAGAAAATCTGTTGTGAAACACTGCCACTGCTGGTCATTCAGTATAATCTGCAGATGGAAAAGACCACTGTTAGTGCATTTACTATAACAATTAGAAACAATCTTGATTTTAATAAAGCTTAAACAGATAAGTACTATGGAGTCTGTATTGTGAAAATCAACAGCTCATTAGAAATTAAAATCTCAATTTGAGTTTTTAACCTCGCATACTTCTCTGAATCCCATGCCTCACTTGCTAACACTGTAAACTATAGCACGCACATTAGGACAGAGATAAATTGATCTTTTGGCCAGCCAAGTGCAGGATACCCTTCTCACTTCATTTGTTTTAGGATATGGTACACCAGTAGCAATTATGTCAGCTGACAAGTTGAGAGAGGAAGGGTTATGCTACAGTTAGTGGGAATAATAAAATCTATGAATAGCATATTCACCATCTTCATTTTAGCCAATTCCCACCAGTTCAGCAATAGTAAAGTCAAAACTCTTATGCTCAAACTTACGTTCATACAAATTTAGAAGTCTAAAAAAATGCCCTAATTTCTTTCATCTTACGATCTTAGTTTTCAGCTGGGCATCCTGCCTACCCTTCTACTCATTTCAATACCAAGATAAATGAATTCCATTGCTTGCCAGGCAACCGAGTGGCCCTCATGTCAGACGACATCTTGCTTAAGCTTTATGATGTCAGGGCACCACTGGACAAAATGTCCTGGTTGAAGGTGACACAGGAGGATGAGAGATCAGCAATTATGCAGTGGGTTACTATCTCTATTCATGATTGCAAGGCAACTAGGAGGTGGAATGGTAAAGGACTGAACCAGTAAAAGCACTGGGGCCTTTTTGAAAGCGGGATGGAGATACTAAAGAACAAGTTACTAACCTTCGGTAACGATGTATCTGTAAGAAACATTAGTTAGTTAGATTCCTCACCTTAGAATATCCCCAGGCGTCAGACTGGATCCGGAAGATTTTTCGTCAGCAATACCCCTTGCGCGTCGCTAGGCGTCGTCTGCGGCTCCGCGTCCGTCGTCGGCGTCGTGCGCCGGGATGACGTCGTCGGAGTACTTAGACGCCGCCCTCGCGCGCTGACGTCAGTTCTTGTACATAGCCTTCCGCGCCAGGAACGCAGAGCCATGCAAAGACCGACACTGGTGCCAAAAATAAAATCTAGGGGCCTGAAAGGACAACCTTAACCCTAGATGTCAGTTCGCAGAACGGGGAGGATGGGTGGGTCGGTGAGGAATCTAACTAACTAATGTTTCTTACAGATACATCGTTACCGAAGGTTAGTAACTTGTTCATCTGAAAGAAACACGTTAGTTAGATTCCTCACCTTAGAATAGATACCCAAGCAATACCATCCCCGGTGGTGGGTCTGCGAACCAAGATCACACCAGAAAGTCCTGGAGGACAGAACGGCCAAAGAAGCCATCCCTCCGGACTTGGCTGTCAAGGCAATAATGCCTGGCAAACGTGTGTAGCGAAGCCCACGTCGCCGCCTGACAGATGTCCTGCAAAGGGACTCCCCGTCCCAAGGCAGTAGTAGCCGCTGTGGCCCGAGTAGAATGGGCGCGCAGCCCAACAGGAGGGTCCTTTTTAGCCAAGGAATAGCAGATTTTGATACACAAAACGACCCACCGAGAGATGGTTCGTTTGTGCACAGCTTTCCCCTTCTTAGCGCCCACGTACCCAACAAAAAGCTGGTCGTCCACCCGGAACTGTTTTGTGCGGTCCAGATAGAAGGAGAGCGCACGTTTTGGGTCCTGACGGTGGAGCCTCTCTTCCTCTTTGGAAGGATGCGGAGGCGGAAAGAAGGTGGGCAAGGTGACAGACTGCCCAAGGTGAAATGGAGTCACCACTTTAGGAAGAAAGGAGGGACGAGGCCGAAGGACAACCTTGTCCGGATGAACAGATAGAAAAGGAGGCTTTGAAGATAAAGCCTGGAGCTCACTCACCCGTCTAGCCGAGGTGATGGCTACCAGAAAAGCAGTCTTTAGAGTGAGAAGACGAAGAGGGCAATTGTGAAGAGGCTCAAAGGGAGCGCACATCAGGAATGTCAAAACCAGATTCAAGTCCCACTGAGGCATTACAAAAGGGACAGGAGGGAACGTGTGTGTAATGCCTTTGAGAAAGCGTGTAACCACAGGGGACTTGAAAAGAGAAGGCTGATCAGGAAGCCGCAAGAAGGCGGAGATGGCAGCAAGATAACCTTTCAGGGTGCCCAGGGCAGAGCCCTGCCGGGCCAGAGAAAGAAGGAAGAGGAGGACCTCAGAAAGAGGGGCGGAAAGGGGATCCACAGCCTTTGCTGTGCACCATGCCACAAATTTGTTCCACCGGCAGGCGTATACCGACTTTGTGGAGGGACGCCTGGCTGCCAGAATGATATCACAGACTTCAGGAGGCAAGTCAAATGGCATCAACTGCCGCCGCTCAATCTCCACGCATGGAGGTGGAGGCTGGACAGGTTCGGGTGGAGGACCGTCCCCTGCTGCTGCGACAGAAGATCCTCCCGAAGGGGCAGACGTATCGGGGGATCGGTCAACAGACTGAGTAGCTCGGGATACCAGTATCTTCGTGCCCAATCCGGAGCCACCAAGATGACTTGGGCCCGGTCGTGCCTGATCTTCTTCAGCACTCTGGGCAGAAGTGGTATAGGCGGAAAGGCGTACAACAGACCGCAACTCCACTCGTGACGAAAAGCGTCGCCGAGCGAGTGCCGCCTTGGAAATTCCAACGCGCAGAACTGCTGACATTGCGCGTTCTCTTCGGTGGCGAATAGATCTAACCAAGGCTCTCCCCACTGCTGAAAGAGGCCTTGCACCACTTCGGAGTTCAGACGCCATTCGTGATCCATCATGCACCGGCGGCTGAGTTCGTCTGCTCTGGCGTTCAGAGAGCCCGCCAGATGTTGAACCACCAGGGTGACGCCCTGGTGTTCCAGCCATGTCCAGAGGCGCAGAGCCTCCTGACAAAGGGTCCACGACCCCACCCCGCCCTGTTTGTTGCAGTACCACATGGCGGTGGTGTTGTCCGTGAACACCTGCACGACACTTCCCCTGACAGAGGGAAGGAAGGCTTTCAGTGCAAGCCGGATCGCTCTCAACTCCAACAGGTTGATGTGGAGGCGAGACTCCGCCGGAGACCAGAGGCCTCTGATCTCCGCCTCTCCCATATGGCCACCCCATCCCAAGAGGGACGCATCCGTCACTACGACATGCTCCGGTTGGGGAAGGGAGAGGCTCTTGCCCTTGACCCACTCGCGGTCCGTGAGCCACCACTGCAACTGCTGTGCAGTACCCTCCGAGATCAAGACATGGTCGGACAGGTTGCCGTGATGCTGGGCCCACTGAAACTTCAGGTCCCACTGCAGAGCCCGCATGCGCCGCCTGGCGTGATGCACTAGTAGGATGCAGGAGGCCATCAGCCCCAGAAGCCGCAACACTAACCTGACCGAAACCCGGGATAGAGGCCGAAAGATGGGAATCAGGGCCTGTATATCCCGGACCCGCTGTTCCGGTGGATGGACCCGGAACTGCGCCGAATCGAGAACCGCTCCGATGAAGAGGAGCTTCTGAGAGGGACTCAAGTGCGACTTCGGCACGTTGATGGAAAACCCCAGCAAATGCAGGAGATCCGCCGTAGTCTGGAGGTGGGAGACGACTGCCTGGGGCGAGCCCGCCTTCAACAACCAGTCGTCGAGATAGGGGAAGACTGGGACCCCTGATCTGCGCAGATGAGCTGCGACCACCGCCATCACTTTCGTGAACACCCGAGGGGCACTGGTGAGGCCGAAGGGGAGCACGGTAAACTGAAAGTGCTCTTGGCCCACCGTGAACCGCAGGTAACGCCGGTGGGCCGGCAGGACGGGGATATGGAAATATGCGTCCTGCAAGTCCAACGCTACCATCCAGTCTCCAGGGTCTAGGGCAGCTAAAACCTGAGCCAACGTTAGCATCTTGAACCTTTCCTTCCGGAGGAAGGCATTGACGTTCCGGAGGTCCAAGATAGGGCGCAGGCCCCCCTTGCCCTTCTTGGGAACCAGAAAGTAGTGGGAATAACAACCACGACCTACTTCTGGACTCGGAACGCGCTCGACGGCCCCCTTGGCCAGGAGAGCCGAAACTTCCTCGCGGAGAAGATCCAAATGATCCCCCGAGATACGGTGGTGTTGTGGTGGCATGGCTGGAGGGGTCGTCTCGAAGGGGAGGGAGTAGCCCCTTCGGACGATTTGCAGCACCCACCTGTCCGATGTGATGGACCGCCAGTGGAGCAGGTGATGGCGAACTCTGCCGCCCACTGGCGTGGTATGGGCCTGAAAGCTCGGACTAGGAAGGCTTTGAGGCGGATGCTGCCGGGGTGGATGTGGGCTGACCACGTCGGCCTCCATTTCCGCCACGGCGGAAGCCACGTCCGCGACCGCGCGCAGGTTGGTTCTGCGGCTGGTGGCTCTGCGGACGTGAGGAGGCGCCCCTTCCTTGGCCACGAAAGGGGCGAAAAGCGGAGGTGTGCGCCCGCGGAGCCGAGAGGCCCAAGGACTTGGCCGTAGCCCGGGAGTCCTTAAAGCGGTTCAGCGCACTATCCGCCTTCTCACCAAACAGGCGAGTGCCATCAAAGGGCATGTCCATGAGGGTGTTCTGGACATCCCCGGAAAAGGACGTGGACCGCATCCAGGCGTGGCGGCGGAGCGCCACCGTGGTGGAAATCGCCCGACCTAGCGAGTCCGTGGTGTCAAGCCCACATCTTATGGCGTGCCGTGCTGCATCCCTCCCATCGGCCAGAGCCTGGGAAAGACGCGTCCGGACCTCCTCCGGACACAGGGGCAGCACGTCCTCCACCGTATCCCACAGAGAATGGGAATAACGGTCCAAGAGACAGGCGGTATTTAAAGACCGCAGGCCCAAACTAAGGGACGAGAACAGTTTCTTGCCAAACTGCTCGAGTCTCTTGGAATCCCGGTCCGGCGGAGCGGTCGGGAAGGAGGATTGGGAAGTAGAGGCCTGGATAACCAGACTCTCGGGGGTGGGGTGTTGGGACAGGAAGCTGGGGTCGCCCGGAGCAGGGCGGTGGCGCCTGGCAACGTTCCTATCCACAGGAGGAACTGTGGAGGGCTTGGACCAGGTGCCCTGCAGAACGTCAGTGAGGGCCTCGTTAAACGGCAGCAGAGGCTCAGTGGAGCTTGCTGAGGTTTGAAGCACCTCAGTGAGGATGTTGGTCCTCACAGCCACGGCAGGCAACTCGAGCCCAAGGGCCTCAGCCGCCTTGCGCAGCACCACAGAAAATGCTGCACCCTCCTCCGAAGCCACGGTCGGAGGAGAAGTGAATCCAGCGTCTGGCGAGGTGTCCAGCCCGCTGGCCTCCCCCAGCTCATCTGCCCAGTCCTGAGAAAGCTGTGACTGAACAGCCAGAGGGTCCTCGAACCCCTCCCAGTCGCCCCCTTCTTCCGATTCCTGATAAACAGGAGGAATGATCGGAACCGGACTGTAGAGATGGTAGGTCTCTAGCGGCGTCGGATGCGGCGTCGGCGGACGCCGTGCCGGCGTCGGGTCCGGATGAGGGCTAAACTGGGGCGTCGGCGTCACAGGCGTCGGCGTCGGCGGCGCCGGTGACGGCGTCGGTGGTTCAGGCGTCGGCGCCGGTGGAGGAGTGACAAGGTCAACCGGCGTCGACTGGGGCCCAGGCATGGGCCCCGCGGGGACCTGCGGCGTCGAGACCGGAGTCGTCGACGGCGCCGGGGCCGGAGCCGCCGGCACGCGAGGTCGCCCAGTCGAGCCCGCGGGGCCCGAAGGCGCGCCAGCGGGCGTCGACGGCGGGGCCAGGCTCCTCATGGCCGAGAGGAAGGCACTGATCTCCGCCGGCGCCGCGTCAGCCCCAGGGACCGGAAGGTATGGGGGCGGACGCGGCACCTGCGGCTCCGCCGGAGCCGCGGGGGTGGAACCACTTGGACCCTCGGCCGAGTCGCGCGACCGGCGAGGGGAGTCCGAAGAGCGATGTCGCCTCTTGGACTTCTTTGAGTGTTTGGACTTACCCGACGACTTGGAGCCAGACGAACGATGGTGGCGTCGGCTAGGGCTCCGCGAGCGATCCTTGGACCTCCTCCTGGACCGGGATCGCGCAAGACGCGGAGCCGAGTGGCGAAGCTCGAGAAGCTTGCGGGACCGCTCCCGCCTAGCCTTCGAAGTCAGGGCCTGACAGTCGTTGCACGACTCCGCGTCGTGGTCGAGGCCTAAGCAATAGAGGCACCGGCGGTGGTGATCGGTCACCGACATCAGTCGATGACAGTCTTCACAAGCCTTGAACCCAGGCATTCTACCGGCACCAGATGTCGACAGACAGGGATCAAAAATGATCAAAAAGATTGTCAAAAAAGACTAAAAGGGGTAGCTCTCCCGGATCTGCGCTTACTGGCGCGGAAAAAAGAAGAACTGACGTCAGCGCGCGAGGGCGGCGTCTAAGTACTCCGACGACGTCATCCCGGCGCACGACGCCGACGACGGACGCGGAGCCGCAGACGACGCCTAGCGACGCGCAAGGGGTATTGCTGACGAAAAATCTTCCGGATCCAGTCTGACGCCTGGGGATATTCTAAGGTGAGGAATCTAACTAACGTGTTTCTTTCAGATACAGAGATTATCCTTAATCCCTCGTGAGGATCACACTCAAACATACAGCGTGCAGGGGAAGAGGTTAACTGATCTTCCGTCCGTCAGAAAGTAAGACTATCGTTCGAAAGTAAGATAGTACATTCCAGACTCAAAGGCAGCAATTTCCTCAGATGGAATATTGCGAGCACCAGAATCTAAAGCAGGCTTTGGTAGTCTTGGAGGCAGTCAGTCTTTTAGTAACTATCATGACCAACACAACGTGATCCATATTACTTCCATCTTGACAGAAATGATATTCAAGTACAGGCCCCACAATAAGGTGGTGAGGACATTCAGATAGTGGCAATGTCTTTTTGATGCCCAAAGGAATGATAGTGAGTTTTCTTACCATATACATTGGTCAAATCAAGCAGTATGCCGGAAGACGTCTTTTTTTTCTTCTTTCGTCTCGGCAATGCAGAGAAAATCTGTTGTGAAACACTGCCACTCATTCAGTATAATCTGCAGATGGAAAAGTCCACTGTTAGTGCATTTACTTGAACAATTAGAAACAATCTTGATTTTAATAAAGCTTAAACAGATAAGTACTATGGTGCCTGTATTGTGAAAATCAACAGCTCATTAGAAATGAAAATCTCAATTTGAGTTTTTAACCTCGCATACTTCTCTGAATCCCATGCCTCACTTGCTAACACTGTAAACTATAGCACACACATTAGGACATAGATACATTGATCTTTTTGCCAGCCAAGTGCAGGATACCCTTCTCACTTCCTTTGTTTTAGGATATGGTACACCAGTAGCAATTATGTCAGCTGACAAGTTGAGAGAGGAAGGGTTATGCTACAGTTAGTGGGAATAATAAAATCTATGAATAGCATATTCACCATCTTCATTTTAGCCAATTCCCACCAGTTCAGCAATAGTAAAGTCAAAACTCTTATGCTCAAACTTACGTTCATACAAATTTAGAAGTCTAAAAAAATGCCCTAATTTCTTTCATTTCACAATCTTAGTTTTCAGCTGGGCATCCTGCCTACCCTTCTACACATTTCAATACCAAGATAAATGAATTCCATTGCTTGCTAGGCAACCGAGTGGCCCTCATGTCAGACGACATCTTGCTTAAGCTTTATGATGTCAGGGCACCACTGGACAAAATGTCCTGGTTGAAGGTGACACAGGAGGATGAGAGATCAGCAATTATGCAGTGGGTTACTATCTCTATTCATGATTGCAAGGCAACTAGGAGGTGGAATGGTAAAGGACTGAGCCAGTAAAAGCACTGGGGCCTTTTTGAAAGCGGGATGGAGATACCAAAACAGAGATTATCCTTAACAATCCCTTGTGAGGATCACACTCAAACATACAGAGTGCAGGGGAAGAGGTTAGCTGATCTTCCGTCCGTCAGAAAGTAAGACTATCGTTCGAAAGTAAGATAGTACATTCCAGACTCAAAGGCAGCAATTTCCTCAGATGGAATATTGCGAGCACCAGAATCTAAAGCAGGCTTTGGTAGTCTTGGAGGCAGTCAGTCTTTTAGTAACTATCATGACCAACACAACGTGATCCATATTACTTCCATCTTGACAGAAATGATATTCAAGTACAGGGCCCCACAATAAGGTGGTGAGGACATTCAGATAGTGGCAATGTCTTTTTGATGCCCAAAGGAATGATAGTGAGTTTTCTTACCATATACATTGGTCAAATCAAGCAGTATGCCGGAAGACGTCTTTTTTTTCTTCTTTCGTCTCGGCAATGCAGAGAAAATCTGTTGTGAAACACTGCCACTCATTCAGTATAATCTGCAGATGGAAAAGTCCACTGTTAGTGCATTTACTTGAACAATTAGAAACAATCTTGATTTTAATAAAGCTTAAACAGATAAGTACTATGGAGTCTGTATTGTGAAAATCAACAGCTCATTAGAAATTAAAATCTCAATTTGAGTTTTTAACCTCGCATACTTCTCTGAATCCCATGCCTCACTTGCTAACACTGTAAACTATAGCACGCACATTAGGACATAGATACATTGATCTTTTTGCCAGCCAAGTGCAGGATACCCTTCTCACTTCCTTTGTTTTAGGATATGGTACACCAGTAGCAATTATGTCAGCTGACAAGTTGAGAGAGGAAGGGTTATGCTACAGTTAGTGGGAATAATAAAATCTATGAATAGCATATTCACCATCTTCATTTTAGCCAATTCCCACCAGTTCAGCAATAGTAAAGTCAAAACTCTTATGCTCAAACTTACGTTCATACAAATTTAGAAGTCTAAAAAAATGCCCTAATTTCTTTCATCTTACGATCTTAGTTTTCAGCTGGGCATCCTGCCTACCCTTCTACTCATTTCAATACCAAGATAAATGAATTCCATTGCTTGCCAGGCAACCGAGTGGCCCTCATGTCAGACGACATCTTGCTTAAGCTTTATGATGTCAGGGCACCACTGGACAAAATGTCCTGGTTGAAGGTGACACAGGAGGATGAGAGATCAGCAATTATGCAGTGGGTTACTATCTCTATGCATGATTGCAAGGCAACTAGGAGGTGGAATGGTAAAGGACTGAACCAGTAAAAGCACTGGGGCCTTTTTGAAAGCGGGATGGAGATACCAAAACAGAGATTATCCTTAACAATCCCTTGTGAGGATCACACTCAAACATACAGAGTGCAGGGGAAGAGGTTAACTGATCTTCCGTCCGTCAGAAAGTAAGACTATCGTTCGAAAGTAAGATAGTACATTCCAAACTCAAAGGCAGCAATTTCCTCAGATGGAATATTGCGAGCACCAGAATCTAAAGCAGGCTTTGGTAGTCTTGGAGGCAGTCAGTCTTTTAGTAACTATCATGACCAACACAACGTGATCCATATTACTTCCATCTTGACAGAAATGATATTCAAGTACAGGGCCCCACAATAAGGTGGTGAGGACATTCAGATAGTGGCAATGTCTTTTTGATGCCCAAAGGAATGATAGTGAGTTTTCTTACCATATACATTGGTCAAATCAAGCAGTATGCCGGAAGACGTCTTTTTTTTCTTCTTTTATCTCGGCAATGCAGAGAAAATCTGTTGTGAAACACTGCCACTGCTGGTCATTCAGTATAATCTGCAGATGGAAAAGTCCACTGTTAGTGCATTTACTATAACAATTAGAAACAATCTTGATTTTAATAAAGCTTAAACAGATAAGTACTATGGAGTCTGTATTGTGAAAATCAACAGCTCATTAGAAATTAAAATCTCAATTTGAGTTTTTAACCTCGCATACTTCTCTGAATCCCATGCCTCACTTGCTAACACTGTAAACTATAGCACGCACATTAGGACAGAGATAAATTGATCTTTTGGCCAGCCAAGTGCAGGATACCCTTCTCACTTCATTTGTTTTAGGATATGGTACACCAGTAGCAATTATGTCAGCTGACAAGTTGAGAGAGGAAGGGTTATGCTACAGTTAGTGGGAATAATAAAATCTATGAATAGCATATTCACCATCTTCATTTTAGCCAATTCCCACCAGTTCAGCAATAGTAAAGTCAAAACTCTTATGCTCAAACTTACGTTCATACAAATTTAGAAGTCTAAAAAAATGCCCTAATTTCTTTCATCTTACGATCTTAGTTTTCAGCTGGGCATCCTGCCTACCCTTCTACTCATTTCAATACCAAGATAAATGAATTCCATTGCTTGCCAGGCAACCGAGTGGCCCTCATGTCAGACGACATCTTGCTTAAGCTTTATGATGTCAGGGCACCACTGGACAAAATGTCCTGGTTGAAGGTGACACAGGAGGATGAGAGATCAGCAATTATGCAGTGGGTTACTATCTCTATTCATGATTGCAAGGCAACTAGGAGGTGGAATGGTAAAGGACTGAACCAGTAAAAGCACTGGGGCCTTTTTGAAAGCGGGATGGAGATACCAAAACAGAGATTATCCTTAACAATCCCTTGTGAGGATCACACTCAAACATACAGAGTGCAGGGGAAGAGGTTAACTGATCTTCCGTCCGTCAGAAAGTAAGACTATCGTTCGAAAGTAAGATAGTACATTCTAAACTCAAAGGCAGCAATTTCCTCAGATGGAATATTGCGAGCACCAGAATCTAAAGCAGGCTTTGGTAGTCTTGGAGGCAGTCAGTCTTTTAGTAACTATCATGACCAACACAACGTGATCCATATTACTTCCATCTTGACAGAAATGATATTCAAGTACAGGGCCCCACAATAAGGTGGTGAGGACATTCAGATAGTGGCAATGTCTTTTTGATGCCCAAAGGAATGATAGTGAGTTTTCTTACCATATACATTGGTCAAATCAAGCAGTATGCCGGAAGACGTCTTTTTTTTCTTCTTTTATCTCGGCAATGCAGAGAAAATCTGTTGTGAAACACTGCCACTGCTGGTCATTCAGTATAATCTGCAGATGGAAAAGTCCACTGTTAGTGCATTTACTATAACAATTAGAAACAATCTTGATTTTAATAAAGCTTAAACAGATAAGTACTATGGAGTCTGTATTGTGAAAATCAACAGCTCATTAGAAATTAAAATCTCAATTTGAGTTTTTAACCTCGCATACTTCTCTGAATCCCATGCCTCACTTGCTAACACTGTAAACTATAGCACGCACATTAGGACAGAGATAAATTGATCTTTTGGCCAGCCAAGTGCAGGATACCCTTCTCACTTCATTTGTTTTAGGATATGGTACACCAGTAGCAATTATGTCAGCTGACAAGTTGAGAGAGGAAGGGTTATGCTACAGTTAGTGGGAATAATAAAATCTATGAATAGCATATTCACCATCTTCATTTTAGCCAATTCCCACCAGTTCAGCAATAGTAAAGTCAAAACTCTTATGCTCAAACTTACGTTCATACAAATTTAGAAGTCTAAAAAAATGCCCTAATTTCTTTCATCTTACGATCTTAGTTTTCAGCTGGGCATCCTGCCTACCCTTCTACTCATTTCAATACCAAGATAAATGAATTCCATTGCTTGCCAGGCAACCGAGTGGCCCTCATGTCAGACGACATCTTGCTTAAGCTTTATGATGTCAGGGCACCACTGGACAAAATGTCCTGGTTGAAGGTGACACAGGAGGATGAGAGATCAGCAATTATGCAGTGGGTTACTATCTCTATTCATGATTGCAAGGCAACTAGGAGGTGGAATGGTAAAGGACTGAACCAGTAAAAGCACTGGGGCCTTTTTGAAAGCGGGATGGAGATACCAAAACAGAGATTATCCTTAACAATCCCTTGTGAGGATCACACTCAAACATACAGAGTGCAGGGGAAGAGGTTAGCTGATCTTCCGTCCGTCAGAAAGTAAGACTATCGTTCGAAAGTAAGATAGTACATTCCAGACTCAAAGGCAGCAATTTCCTCAGATGGAATATTGCGAGCACCAGAATCTAAAGCAGGCTTTGGTAGTCTTGGAGGCAGTCAGTCTTTTAGTAACTATCATGACCAACACAACGTGATCCATATTACTTCCATCTTGACAGAAATGATATTCAAGTACAGGCCCCCACAATAAGGTGGTGAGGACATTCAGATAGTGGCAATGTCTTTTTGATGCCCAAAGGAATGATAGTGAGTTTTCTTACCATATACATTGGTCAAATCAAGCAGTATGCCGGAAGACGTCTTTTTTTTCTTCTTTTATCTCGGCAATGCAGAGAAAATCTGTTGTGAAACACTGCCACTGCTGGTCATCCAGTATAATCTGCAGATGGAAAAGTCCACTGTTAGTGCATTTACTATAACAATTAGAAACAATCTTGATTTTAATAAAGCTTAAACAGATAAGTACTATGGAGTCTGTATTGTGAAAATCAAAAGCTCATTAGAAATTAAAATCTCAATTTGAGTTTTTAACCTCGCATACTTCTCTGAATCCCATGCCTCACTTGCTAACACTGTAAACTATAGCACGCACATTAGGACATAGATACATTGATCTTTTTGCCAGCCAAGTGCAGGATACCCTTCTCACTTCCTTTGTTTTAGGATATGGTACACCAGTAGCAATTATGTCAGCTGACAAGTTGAGAGAGGAAGGGTTATGCTACAGTTAGTGGGAATAATAAAATCTATGAATAGCATATTCACCATCTTCATTTTAGCCAATTCCCACCAGTTCAGCAATAGTAAAGTCAAAACTCTTATGCTCAAACTTACGTTCATACAAATTTAGAAGTCTAAAAAAATGCCCTAATTTCTTTCATCTTACGATCTTAGTTTTCAGCTGGGCATCCTGCCTACCCTTCTACTCATTTCAATACCAAGATAAATGAATTCCATTGCTTGCCAGGCAACCGAGTGGCCCTCATGTCAGACGACATCTTGCTTAAGCTTTATGATGTCAGGGCACCACTGGACAAAATGTCCTGGTTGAAGGTGACACAGGAGGATGAGAGATCAGCAATTATGCAGTGGGTTACTATCTCTATTCATGATTGCAAGGCAACTAGGAGGTGGAATGGTAAAGGACTGAACCAGTAAAAGCACTGGGGCCTTTTTGAAAGCGGGATGGAGATACCAAAACAGAGATTATCCTTAACAATCCCTTGTGAGGATCACACTCAAACATACAGAGTGCAGGGGAAGAGGTTAGCTGATCTTCCGTCCGTCAGAAAGTAAGACTATCGTTCGAAAGTAAGATAGTACATTCCAGACTCAAAGGAAGTAATTTCATCAGATGGAATATTGCGAGCACCAGAATCTAAAGCAGGCTTTGGTAGTCTTGGAGGCAGTCAGTCTTTTAGTAACTATCATGACCAACACAACGTGATCCATATTACTTCCATCTTGACAGAAATGATATTCAAGTACAGGCCCCCACAATAAGGTGGTGAGGACATTCAGATAGTGGCAATGTCTTTTTGATGCCCAAAGGAATGATAGTGAGTTTTCTTACCATATACATTGGTCAAATCAAGCAGTATGCCGGAAGACGTCTTTTTTTTCTTCTTTTATCTCGGCAATGCAGAGAAAATCTGTTGTGAAACACTGCCACTGCTGGTCATTCAGTATAATCTGCAGATGGAAAAGTCCACTGTTAGTGCATTTACTATAACAATTAGAAACAATCTTGATTTTAATAAAGCTTAAACAGATAAGTACTATGGAGTCTGTATTGTGAAAATCAACAGCTCATTAGAAATTAAAATCTCAATTTGAGTTTTTAACCTCGCATACTTCTCTGAATCCCATGCCTCACTTGCTAACACTGTAAACTATAGCACGCACATTAGGACAGAGATAAATTGATCTTTTGGCCAGCCAAGTGCAGGATACCCTTCTCACTTCATTTGTTTTAGGATATGGTACACCAGTAGCAATTATGTCAGCTGACAAGTTGAGAGAGGAAGGGTTATGCTACAGTTAGTGGGAATAATAAAATCTATGAATAGCATATTCACCATCTTCATTTTAGCCAATTCCCACCAGTTCAGCAATAGTAAAGTCAAAACTCTTATGCTCAAACTTACGTTCATACAAATTTAGAAGTCTAAAAAAATGCCCTAATTTCTTTCATCTTACGATCTTAGTTTTCAGCTGGGCATCCTGCCTACCCTTCTACTCATTTCAATACCAAGATAAATGAATTCCATTGCTTGCCAGGCAACCGAGTGGCCCTCATGTCAGACGACATCTTGCTTAAGCTTTATGATGTCAGGGCACCACTGGACAAAATGTCCTGGTTGAAGGTGACACAGGAGGATGAGAGATCAGCAATTATGCAGTGGGTTACTATCTCTATTCATGATTGCAAGGCAACTAGGAGGTGGAATGGTAAAGGACTGAACCAGTAAAAGCACTGGGGCCTTTTTGAAAGCGGGATGGAGATACCAAAACAGAGATTATCCTTAACAATCCCTTGTGAGGATCACACTCAAACATACAGAGTGCAGGGGAAGAGGTTAGCTGATCTTCCGTCCGTCAGAAAGTAAGACTATCGTTCGAAAGTAAGATAGTACATTCCAGACTCAAAGGCAGCAATTTCCTCAGATGGAATATTGCGAGCACCAGAATCTAAAGCAGGCTTTGGTAGTCTTGGAGGCAGTCAGTCTTTTAGTAACTATCATGACCAACACAACGTGATCCATATTACTTCCATCTTGACAGAAATGATATTCAAGTACAGGCCCCCACAATAAGGTGGTGAGGACATTCAGATAGTGGCAATGTCTTTTTGATGCCCAAAGGAATGATAGTGAGTTTTCTTACCATATACATTGGTCAAATCAAGCAGTATGCCGGAAGACGTCTTTTTTTTCTTCTTTTATCTCGGCAATGCAGAGAAAATCTGTTGTGAAACACTGCCACTGCTGGTCATTCAGTATAATCTGCAGATGGAAAAGTCCACTGTTAGTGCATTTACTATAACAATTAGAAACAATCTTGATTTTAATAAAGCTTAAACAGATAAGTACTATGGAGTCTGTATTGTGAAAATCAAAAGCTCATTAGAAATTAAAATCTCAATTTGAGTTTTTAACCTCGCATACTTCTCTGAATCCCATGCCTCACTTGCTAACACTGTAAACTATAGCACGCACATTAGGACATAGATACATTGATCTTTTTGCCAGCCAAGTGCAGGATACCCTTCTCACTTCCTTTGTTTTAGGATATGGTACACCAGTAGCAATTATGTCAGCTGACAAGTTGAGAGAGGAAGGGTTATGCTACAGTTAGTGGGAATAATAAAATCTATGAATAGCATATTCACCATCTTCATTTTAGCCAATTCCCACCAGTTCAGCAATAGTAAAGTCAAAACTCTTATGCTCAAACTTACGTTCATACAAATTTAGAAGTCTAAAAAAATGCCCTAATTTCTTTCATCTTACGATCTTAGTTTTCAGCTGGGCATCCTGCCTACCCTTCTACTCATTTCAATACCAAGATAAATGAATTCCATTGCTTGCCAGGCAACCGAGTGGCCCTCATGTCAGACGACATCTTGCTTAAGCTTTATGATGTCAGGGCACCACTGGACAAAATGTCCTGGTTGAAGGTGACACAGGAGGATGAGAGATCAGCAATTATGCAGTGGGTTACTATCTCTATTCATGATTGCAAGGCAACTAGGAGGTGGAATGGTAAAGGACTGAACCAGTAAAAGCACTGGGGCCTTTTTGAAAGCGGGATGGAGATACCAAAACAGAGATTATCCTTAACAATCCCTTGTGAGGATCACACTCAAACATACAGAGTGCAGGGGAAGAGGTTAGCTGATCTTCCGTCCGTCAGAAAGTAAGACTATCGTTTGAAAGTAAGATAGTACATTCCAGACTCAAAGGAAGTAATTTCATCAGATGGAATATTGCGAGCACCAGAATCTAAAGCAGGCTTTGGTAGTCTTGGAGGCAGTCAGTCTTTTAGTAACTATCATGACCAACACAACGTGATCCATATTACTTCCATCTTGACAGAAATGATATTCAAGTACAGGCCCCCACAATAAGGTGGTGAGGACATTCAGATAGTGGCAATGTCTTTTTGATGCCCAAAGGAATGATAGTGAGTTTTCTTACCATATACATTGGTCAAATCAAGCAGTATGCCGGAAGACGTCTTTTTTTTCTTCTTTTATCTCGGCAATGCAGAGAAAATCTGTTGTGAAACACTGCCACTGCTGGTCATTCAGTATAATCTGCAGATGGAAAAGTCCACTGTTAGTGCATTTACTATAACAATTAGAAACAATCTTGATTTTAATAAAGCTTAAACAGATAAGTACTATGGAGTCTGTATTGTGAAAATCAACAGCTCATTAGAAATTAAAATCTCAATTTGAGTTTTTAACCTCGCATACTTCTCTGAATCCCATGCCTCACTTGCTAACACTGTAAACTATAGCACGCACATTAGGACATAGATACATTGATCTTTTTGCCAGCCAAGTGCAGGATACCCTTCTCACTTCCTTTGTTTTAGGATATGGTACACCAGTAGCAATTATGTCAGCTGACAAGTTGAGAGAGGAAGGGTTATGCTACAGTTAGTGGGAATAATAAAATCTATGAATAGCATATTCACCATCTTCATTTTAGCCAATTCCCACCAGTTCAGCAATAGTAAAGTCAAAACTCTTATGCTCAAACTTACGTTCATACAAATTTAGAAGTCTAAAAAAATGCCCTAATTTCTTTCATCTTACGATCTTAGTTTTCAGCTGGGCATCCTGCCTACCCTTCTACTCATTTCAATACCAAGATAAATGAATTCCATTGCTTGCCAGGCAACCGAGTGGCCCTCATGTCAGACGACATCTTGCTTAAGCTTTATGATGTCAGGGCACCACTGGACAAAATGTCCTGGTTGAAGGTGACACAGGAGGATGAGAGATCAGCAATTATGCAGTGGGTTACTATCTCTATGCATGATTGCAAGGCAACTAGGAGGTGGAATGGTAAAGGACTGAACCAGTAAAAGCACTGGGGCCTTTTTGAAAGCGGGATGGAGATACCAAAACAGAGATTATCCTTAACAATCCCTTGTGAGGATCACACTCAAACATACAGAGTGCAGGGGAAGAGGTTAACTGATCTTCCGTCCGTCAGAAAGTAAGACTATCGTTCGAAAGTAAGATAGTACATTCCAGACTCAAAGGCAGCAATTTCCTCAGATGGAATATTGCGAGCACCAGAATCTAAAGCAGGCTTTGGTAGTCTTGGAGGCAGTCAGTCTTTTAGTAACTATCATGACCAACACAACGTGATCCATATTACTTCCATCTTGACAGAAATGATATTCAAGTACAGGCCCCCACAATAAGGTGGTGAGGACATTCAGATAGTGGCAATGTCTTTTTGATGCCCAAAGGAATGATAGTGAGTTTTCTTACCATATACATTGGTCAAATCAAGCAGTATGCCGGAAGACGTCTTTTTTTTCTTCTTTTATCTCGGCAATGCAGAGAAAATCTGTTGTGAAACACTGCCACTGCTGGTCATTCAGTATAATCTGCAGATGGAAAAGTCCACTGTTAGTGCATTTACTATAACAATTAGAAACAATCTTGATTTTAATAAAGCTTAAACAGATAAGTACTATGGAGTCTGTATTGTGAAAATCAACAGCTCATTAGAAATTAAAATCTCAATTTGAGTTTTTAACCTCGCATACTTCTCTGAATCCCATGCCTCACTTGCTAACACTGTAAACTATAGCACGCACATTAGGACATAGATACATTGATCTTTTTGCCAGCCAAGTGCAGGATACCCTTCTCACTTCCTTTGTTTTAGGATATGGTACACCAGTAGCAATTATGTCAGCTGACAAGTTGAGAGAGGAAGGGTTATGCTACAGTTAGTGGGAATAATAAAATCTATGAATAGCATATTCACCATCTTCATTTTAGCCAATTCCCACCAGTTCAGCAATAGTAAAGTCAAAACTCTTATGCTCAAACTTACGTTCATACAAATTTAGAAGTCTAAAAAAATGCCCTAATTTCTTTCATCTTACGATCTTAGTTTTCAGCTGGGCATCCTGCCTACCCTTCTACTCATTTCAATACCAAGATAAATGAATTCCATTGCTTGCCAGGCAACCGAGTGGCCCTCATGTCAGACGACATCTTGCTTAAGCTTTATGATGTCAGGGCACCACTGGACAAAATGTCCTGGTTGAAGGTGACACAGGAGGATGAGAGATCAGCAATTATGCAGTGGGTTACTATCTCTATGCATGATTGCAAGGCAACTAGGAGGTGGAATGGTAAAGGACTGAACCAGTAAAAGCACTGGGGCCTTTTTGAAAGCGGGATGGAGATACCAAAACAGAGATTATCCTTAACAATCCCTTGTGAGGATCACACTCAAACATACAGAGTGCAGGGGAAGAGGTTAACTGATCTTCCGTCCGTCAGAAAGTAAGACTATCGTTCGAAAGTAAGATAGTACATTCCAGACTCAAAGGCAGCAATTTCCTCAGATGGAATATTGCGAGCACCAGAATCTAAAGCAGGCTTTGGTAGTCTTGGAGGCAGTCAGTCTTTTAGTAACTATCATGACCAACACAACGTGATCCATATTACTTCCATCTTGACAGAAATGATATTCAAGTACAGGGCCCCACAATAAGGTGGTGAGGACATTCAGATAGTGGCAATGTCTTTTTGATGCCCAAAGGAATGATAGTGAGTTTTCTTACCATATACATTGGTCAAATCAAGCAGTATGCCGGAAGACGTCTTTTTTTTCTTCTTTTATCTCGGCAATGCAGAGAAAATCTGTTGTGAAACACTGCCACTGCTGGTCATTCAGTATAATCTGCAGATGGAAAAGTCCACTGTTAGTGCATTTACTATAACAATTAGAAACAATCTTGATTTTAATAAAGCTTAAACAGATAAGTACTATGGAGTCTGTATTGTGAAAATCAACAGCTCATTAGAAATTAAAATCTCAATTTGAGTTTTTAACCTCGCATACTTCTCTGAATCCCATGCCTCACTTGCTAACACTGTAAACTATAGCACGCACATTAGGACAGAGATAAATTGATCTTTTGGCCAGCCAAGTGCAGGATACCCTTCTCACTTCATTTGTTTTAGGATATGGTACACCAGTAGCAATTATGTCAGCTGACAAGTTGAGAGAGGAAGGGTTATGCTACAGTTAGTGGCAATAATAAAATCTATGAATAGCATATTCACCATCTTCATTTTAGCCAATTCCCACCAGTTCAGCAATAGTAAAGTCAAAACTCTTATGCTCAAACGTACGTTGATACAAATTTAGAAGTCTAAAAAAATGCCCTAATTTCTTTCATTTCACAATCTTAGTTTTCAGCTGGGCATCCTGCCTACCCTTCTACACATTTCAATACCAAGATAAATGAATTCCATTGCTTGCTAGGCAACCGAGTGGCCCTCATGTCAGACGACATCTTGCTTAAGCTTTATGATGTCAGGGCACCACTGGACAAAATGTCCTGGTTGAAGGTGACACAGGAGGATGAGAGATCAGCAATTATGCAGTGGGTTACTATCTCTATTCATGATTGCAAGGCAACTAGGAGGTGGAATGGTAAAGGACTGAGCCAGTAAAAGCACTGGGGCCTTTTTGAAAGCGGGATGGAGATACCAAAACAGAGATTATCCTTAACAATCCCTTGTGAGGATCACACTCAAACATACAGAGTGCAGGGGAAGAGGTTAGCTGATCTTCCGTCCGTCAGAAAGTAAGACTAACGTTCGAAAGTAAGATAGTACATTCCAGACTCAAAGGCAGCAATTTCCTCAGATGGAATATTGCGAGCACCAGAATCTAAAGCAGGCTTTGGTAGTCTTGGAGGCAGTCAGTCTTTTAGTAACTATCATGACCAACACAACGTGATCCATATTACTTCCATCTTGACAGAAATGATATTCAAGTACAGGGCCCCACAATAAGGTGGTGAGGACATTCAGATAGTGGCAATGTCTTTTTGATGCCCAAAGGAATGATAGTGAGTTTTCTTACCATATACATTGGTCAAATCAAGCAGTATGCCGGAAGACGTCTTTTTTTTCTTCTTTTATCTCGGCAATGCAGAGAAAATCTGTTGTGAAACACTGCCACTGCTGGTCATTCAGTATAATCTGCAGATGGAAAAGTCCACTGTTAGTGCATTTACTATAACAATTAGAAACAATCTTGATTTTAATAAAGCTTAAACAGATAAGTACTATGGAGTCTGTATTGTGAAAATCAACAGCTCATTAGAAATTAAAATCTCAATTTGAGTTTTTAACCTCGCATACTTCTCTGAATCCCATGCCTCACTTGCTAACACTGTAAACTATAGCACGCACATTAGGACAGAGATAAATTGATCTTTTGGCCAGCCAAGTGCAGGATACCCTTCTCACTTCATTTGTTTTAGGATATGGTACACCAGTAGCAATTATGTCAGCTGACAAGTTGAGAGAGGAAGGGTTATGCTACAGTTAGTGGCAATAATAAAATCTATGAATAGCATATTCACCATCTTCATTTTAGCCAATTCCCACCAGTTCAGCAATAGTAAAGTCAAAACTCTTATGCTCAAACGTACGTTGATACAAATTTAGAAGTCTAAAAAAATGCCCTAATTTCTTTCATTTCACAATCTTAGTTTTCAGCTGGGCATCCTGCCTACCCTTCTACACATTTCAATACCAAGATAAATGAATTCCATTGCTTGCTAGGCAACCGAGTGGCCCTCATGTCAGACGACATCTTGCTTAAGCTTTATGATGTCAGGGCACCACTGGACAAAATGTCCTGGTTGAAGGTGACACAGGAGGATGAGAGATCAGCAATTATGCAGTGGGTTACTATCTCTATTCATGATTGCAAGGCAACTAGGAGGTGGAATGGTAAAGGACTGAGCCAGTAAAAGCACTGGGGCCTTTTTGAAAGCGGGATGGAGATACCAAAACAGAGATTATCCTTAACAATCCCTTGTGAGGATCACACTCAAACATACAGAGTGCAGGGGAAGAGGTTAGCTGATCTTCCGTCCGTCAGAAAGTAAGACTAACGTTCGAAAGTAAGATAGTACATTCCAGACTCAAAGGCAGCAATTTCCTCAGATGGAATATTGCGAGCACCAGAATCTAAAGCAGGCTTTGGTAGTCTTGGAGGCAGTCAGTCTTTTAGTAACTATCATGACCAACACAACGTGATCCATATTACTTCCATCTTGACAGAAATGATATTCAAGTACAGGGCCCCACAATAAGGTGGTGAGGACATTCAGATAGTGGCAATGTCTTTTTGATGCCCAAAGGAATGATAGTGAGTTTTCTTACCATATACATTGGTCAAATCAAGCAGTATGCCGGAAGACGTCTTTTTTTTCTTCTTTTATCTCGGCAATGCAGAGAAAATCTGTTGTGAAACACTGCCACTGCTGGTCATTCAGTATAATCTGCAGATGGAAAAGTCCACTGTTAGTGCATTTACTATAACAATTAGAAACAATCTTGATTTTAATAAAGCTTAAACAGATAAGTACTATGGAGTCTGTATTGTGAAAATCAACAGCTCATTAGAAATTAAAATCTCAATTTGAGTTTTTAACCTCGCATACTTCTCTGAATCCCATGCCTCACTTGCTAACACTGTAAACTATAGCACGCACATTAGGACAGAGATAAATTGATCTTTTGGCCAGCCAAGTGCAGGATACCCTTCTCACTTCATTTGTTTTAGGATATGGTACACCAGTAGCAATTATGTCAGCTGACAAGTTGAGAGAGGAAGGGTTATGCTACAGTTAGTGGCAATAATAAAATCTATGAATAGCATATTCACCATCTTCATTTTAGCCAATTCCCACCAGTTCAGCAATAGTAAAGTCAAAACTCTTATGCTCAAACGTACGTTGATACAAATTTAGAAGTCTAAAAAAATGCCCTAATTTCTTTCATTTCACAATCTTAGTTTTCAGCTGGGCATCCTGCCTACCCTTCTACACATTTCAATACCAAGATAAATGAATTCCATTGCTTGCTAGGCAACCGAGTGGCCCTCATGTCAGACGACATCTTGCTTAAGCTTTATGATGTCAGGGCACCACTGGACAAAATGTCCTGGTTGAAGGTGACACAGGAGGATGAGAGATCAGCAATTATGCAGTGGGTTACTATCTCTATTCATGATTGCAAGGCAACTAGGAGGTGGAATGGTAAAGGACTGAGCCAGTAAAAGCACTGGGGCCTTTTTGAAAGCGGGATGGAGATACCAAAACAGAGATTATCCTTAACAATCCCTTGTGAGGATCACACTCAAACATACAGAGTGCAGGGGAAGAGGTTAGCTGATCTTCCGTCCGTCAGAAAGTAAGACTAACGTTCGAAAGTAAGATAGTACATTCCAGACTCAAAGGCAGCAATTTCCTCAGATGGAATATTGCGAGCACCAGAATCTAAAGCAGGCTTTGGTAGTCTTGGAGGCAGTCAGTCTTTTAGTAACTATCATGACCAACACAACGTGATCCATATTACTTCCATCTTGACAGAAATGATATTCAAGTACAGGGCCCCACAATAAGGTGGTGAGGACATTCAGATAGTGGCAATGTCTTTTTGATGCCCAAAGGAATGATAGTGAGTTTTCTTACCATATACATTGGTCAAATCAAGCAGTATGCCGGAAGACGTCTTTTTTTTCTTCTTTTATCTCGGCAATGCAGAGAAAATCTGTTGTGAAACACTGCCACTGCTGGTCATTCAGTATAATCTGCAGATGGAAAAGTCCACTGTTCGTGCATTTACTATAACAATTAGAAACAATCTTGATTTTAATAAAGCTTAAACAGATAAGTACTATGGAGTCTGTATTGTGAAAATCAACAGCTCATTAGAAATTAAAATCTCAATTTGAGTTTTTAACCTCGCATACTTCTCTGAATCCCATGCCTCACTTGCTAACACTGTAAACTATAGCACGCACATTAGGACATAGATACATTGATCTTTTTGCCAGCCAAGTGCAGGATACCCTTCTCACTTCCTTTGTTTTAGGATATGGTACACCAGTAGCAATTATGTCAGCTGACAAGTTGAGAGAGGAAGGGTTATGCTACAGTTAGTGGGAATAATAAAATCTATGAATAGCATATTCACCATCTTCATTTTAGCCAATTCCCACCAGTTCAGCAATAGTAAAGTCAAAACTCTTATGCTCAAACTTACGTTCATACAAATTTAGAAGTCTAAAAAAATGCCCTAATTTCTTTCATCTTACGATCTTAGTTTTCAGCTGGGCATCCTGCCTACCCTTCTACTCATTTCAATACCAAGATAAATGAATTCCATTGCTTGCCAGGCAACCGAGTGGCCCTCATGTCAGACGACATCTTGCTTAAGCTTTATGATGTCAGGGCACCACTGGACAAAATGTCCTGGTTGAAGGTGACACAGGAGGATGAGAGATCAGCAATTATGCAGTGGGTTACTATCTCTATGCATGATTGCAAGGCAACTAGGAGGTGGAATGGTAAAGGACTGAACCAGTAAAAGCACTGGGGCCTTTTTGAAAGCGGGATGGAGATACCAAAACAGAGATTATCCTTAACAATCCCTTGTGAGGATCACACTCAAACATACAGAGTGCAGGGGAAGAGGTTAACTGATCTTCCGTCCGTCAGAAAGTAAGACTATCGTTCGAAAGTAAGATAGTACATTCCAAACTCAAAGGCAGCAATTTCCTCAGATGGAATATTGCGAGCACCAGAATCTAAAGCAGGCTTTGGTAGTCTTGGAGGCAGTCAGTCTTTTAGTAACTATCATGACCAACACAACGTGATCCATATTACTTCCATCTTGACAGAAATGATATTCAAGTACAGGCCCCCACAATAAGGTGGTGAGGACATTCAGATAGTGGCAATGTCTTTTTGATGCCCAAAGGAATGATAGTGAGTTTTCTTACCATATACATTGGTCAAATCAAGCAGTATGCCGGAAGACGTCTTTTTTTTCTTCTTTCATCTCGGCAATGCAGAGAAAATCTGTTGTGAAACACTGCCACTGCTGGTCATTCAGTATAATCTGCAGATGGAAAAGACCACTGTTAGTGCATTTACTATAACAATTAGAAACAATCTTGATTTTAATAAAGCTTAAACAGATAAGTACTATGGAGTCTGTATTGTGAAAATCAACAGCTCATTAGAAATGAAAATCTCAATTTGAGTTTTTAACCTCGCATACTTCTCTGAATCCCATGCCTCACTTGCTAACACTGTAAACTATAGCACGCACATTAGGACAGAGATAAATTGATCTTTTGGCCAGCCAAGTGCAGGATACCCTTCTCACTTCATTTGTTTTAGGATATGGTACACCAGTAGCAATTATGTCAGCTGACAAGTTGAGAGAGGAAGGGTTATGCTACAGTTAGTGGGAATAATAAAATCTATGAATAGCATATTCACCATCTTCATTTTAGCCAATTCCCACCAGTTCAGCAATAGTAAAGTCAAAACTCTTATGCTCAAACTTACGTTCATACAAATTTAGAAGTCTAAAAAAATGCCCTAATTTCTTTCATCTTACGATCTTAGTTTTCAGCTGGGCATCCTGCCTACCCTTCTACTCATTTCAATACCAAGATAAATGAATTCCATTGCTTGCCAGGCAACCGAGTGGCCCTCATGTCAGACGACATCTTGCTTAAGCTTTATGATGTCAGGGCACCACTGGACAAAATGTCCTGGTTGAAGGTGACACAGGAGGATGAGAGATCAGCAATTATGCAGTGGGTTACTATCTCTATTCATGATTGCAAGGCAACTAGGAGGTGGAATGGTAAAGGACTGAACCAGTAAAAGCACTGGGGCCTTTTTGAAAGCGGGATGGAGATACCAAAACAGAGATTATCCTTAACAATCCCTTGTGAGGATCACACTCAAACATACAGAGTGCAGGGGAAGAGGTTAGCTGATCTTCCGTCCGTCAGAAAGTAAGACTATCGTTCGAAAGTAAGATAGTACATTCCAGACTCAAAGGCAGCAATTTCCTCAGATGGAATATTGCGAGCACCAGAATCTAAAGCAGGCTTTGGTAGTCTTGGAGGCAGTCAGTCTTTTAGTAACTATCATGACCAACACAACGTGATCCATATTACTTCCATCTTGACAGAAATGATATTCAAGTACAGGCCCCCACAATAAGGTGGTGAGGACATTCAGATAGTGGCAATGTCTTTTTGATGCCCAAAGGAATGATAGTGAGTTTTCTTACCATATACATTGGTCAAATCAAGCAGTATGCCGGAAGACGTCTTTTTTTTCTTCTTTTATCTCGGCAATGCAGAGAAAATCTGTTGTGAAACACTGCCACTGCTGGTCATTCAGTATAATCTGCAGATGGAAAAGTCCACTGTTAGTGCATTTACTATAACAATTAGAAACAATCTTGATTTTAATAAAGCTTAAACAGATAAGTACTATGGAGTCTGTATTGTGAAAATCAAAAGCTCATTAGAAATTAAAATCTCAATTTGAGTTTTTAACCTCGCATACTTCTCTGAATCCCATGCCTCACTTGCTAACACTGTAAACTATAGCACGCACATTAGGACATAGATACATTGATCTTTTTGCCAGCCAAGTGCAGGATACCCTTCTCACTTCCTTTGTTTTAGGATATGGTACACCAGTAGCAATTATGTCAGCTGACAAGTTGAGAGAGGAAGGGTTATGCTACAGTTAGTGGGAATAATAAAATCTATGAATAGCATATTCACCATCTTCATTTTAGCCAATTCCCACCAGTTCAGCAATAGTAAAGTCAAAACTCTTATGCTCAAACTTACGTTCATACAAATTTAGAAGTCTAAAAAAATGCCCTAATTTCTTTCATCTTACGATCTTAGTTTTCAGCTGGGCATCCTGCCTACCCTTCTACTCATTTCAATACCAAGATAAATGAATTCCATTGCTTGCCAGGCAACCGAGTGGCCCTCATGTCAGACGACATCTTGCTTAAGCTTTATGATGTCAGGGCACCACTGGACAAAATGTCCTGGTTGAAGGTGACACAGGAGGATGAGAGATCAGCAATTATGCAGTGGGTTACTATCTCTATTCATGATTGCAAGGCAACTAGGAGGTGGAATGGTAAAGGACTGAACCAGTAAAAGCACTGGGGCCTTTTTGAAAGCGGGATGGAGATACCAAAACAGAGATTATCCTTAACAATCCCTTGTGAGGATCACACTCAAACATACAGAGTGCAGGGGAAGAGGTTAGCTGATCTTCCGTCCGTCAGAAAGTAAGACTATCGTTCGAAAGTAAGATAGTACATTCCAGACTCAAAGGCAGCAATTTCCTCAGATGGAATATTGCGAGCACCAGAATCTAAAGCAGGCTTTGGTAGTCTTGGAGGCAGTCAGTCTTTTAGTAACTATCATGACCAACACAACGTGATCCATATTACTTCCATCTTGACAGAAATGATATTCAAGTACAGGCCCCCACAATAAGGTGGTGAGGACATTCAGATAGTGGCAATGTCTTTTTGATGCCCAAAGGAATGATAGTGAGTTTTCTTACCATATACATTGGTCAAATCAAGCAGTATGCCGGAAGACGTCTTTTTTTTCTTCTTTTATCTCGGCAATGCAGAGAAAATCTGTTGTGAAACACTGCCACTGCTGGTCATTCAGTATAATCTGCAGATGGAAAAGTCCACTGTTAGTGCATTTACTATAACAATTAGAAACAATCTTGATTTTAATAAAGCTTAAACAGATAAGTACTATGGAGTCTGTATTGTGAAAATCAAAAGCTCATTAGAAATTAAAATCTCAATTTGAGTTTTTAACCTCGCATACTTCTCTGAATCCCATGCCTCACTTGCTAACACTGTAAACTATAGCACGCACATTAGGACAGAGATAAATTGATCTTTTGGCCAGCCAAGTGCAGGATACCCTTCTCACTTCATTTGTTTTAGGATATGGTACACCAGTAGCAATTATGTCAGCTGACAAGTTGAGAGAGGAAGGGTTATGCTACAGTTAGTGGGAATAATAAAATCTATGAATAGCATATTCACCATCTTCATTTTAGCCAATTCCCACCAGTTCAGCAATAGTAAAGTCAAAACTCTTATGCTCAAACGTACGTTGATACACATTTAGAAGTCTAAAAAAATGCCCTAATTTCTTTCATTTCACAATCTTAGTTTTCAGCTGGGCATCCTGCCTACCCTTCTACACATTTCAATACCAAGATAAATGAATTCCATTGCTTGCTAGGCAACCGAGTGGCCCTCATGTCAGACGACATCTTGCTTAAGCTTTATGATGTCAGGGCACCACTGGACAAAATGCCCTGGTTGAAGGTGACACAGGAGGATGAGAGATCAGCAATTATGCAGTGGGTTACTATCTCTATTCATGATTGCAAGGCAACTAGGAGGTGGAATGGTAAAGGACTGAGCCAGTAAAAGCACTGGGGCCTTTTTGAAAGCGGGATGGAGATACCAAAACAGAGATTATCCTTAACAATCCCTTGTGAGGATCACACTCAAACATACAGAGTGCAGGGGAAGAGGTTAGCTGATCTTCCGTCCGTCAGAAAGTAAGACTATCGTTCGAAAGTAAGATAGTACATTCCAGACTCAAAGGCAGCAATTTCCTCAGATGGAATATTGCGAGCACCAGAATCTAAAGCAGGCTTTGGTAGTCTTGGAGGCAGTCAGTCTTTTAGTAACTATCATGACCAACACAACGTGATCCATATTACTTCCATCTTGACAGAAATGATATTCAAGTACAGGGCCCCACAATAAGGTGGTGAGGACATTCAGATAGTGGCAATGTCTTTTTGATGCCCAAAGGAATGATAGTGAGTTTTCTTACCATATACATTGGTCAAATCAAGCAGTATGCCGGAAGACGTCTTTTTTTTCTTCTTTCATCTCGGCAATGCAGAGAAAATCTGTTGTGAAACACTGCCACTGCTGGTCATTCAGTATAATCTGCAGATGGAAAAGTCCACTGTTAGTGCATTTACTTGAACAATTAGAAACAATCTTGATTTTAATAAAGCTTAAACAGATAAGTACTATGGAGTCTGTATTGTGAAAATCAACAGCTCATTAGAAATGAAAATCTCAATTTGAGTTTTTAACCTCGCATACTTCTCTGAATCCCATGCCTCACTTGCTAACACTGTAAACTATAGCACGCACATTAGGACAGAGATAAATTGATCTTTTGGCCAGCCAAGTGCAGGATACCCTTCTCACTTCATTTGTTTTAGGATATGGTACACCAGTAGCAATTATGTCAGCTGACAAGTTGAGAGAGGAAGGGTTATGCTACAGTTAGTGGGAATAATAAAATCTATGAATAGCATATTCACCATCTTCATTTTAGCCAATTCCCACCAGTTCAGCAATAGTAAAGTCAAAACTCTTATGCTCAAACTTACGTTCATACAAATTTAGAAGTCTAAAAAAATGCCCTAATTTCTTTCATCTTACGATCTTAGTTTTCAGCTGGGCATCCTGCCTACCCTTCCACTCATTTCAATACCAAGATAAATGAATTCCATTGCTTGCCAGGCAACCGAGTGGCCCTCATGTCAGACGACATCTTGCTTAAGCTTTATGATGTCAGGGCACCACTGGACAAAATGTCCTGGTTGAAGGTGACACAGGAGGATGAGAGATCAGCAATTATGCAGTGGGTTACTATCTCTATTCATGATTGCAAGGCAACTAGGAGGTGGAATGGTAAAGGACTGAACCAGTAAAAGCACTGGGGCCTTTTTGAAAGCGGGATGGAGATACCAAAACAGAGATTATCCTTAACAATCCCTTGTGAGGATCACACTCAAACATACAGAGTGCAGGGGAAGAGGTTAGCTGATCTTCCGTCCGTCAGAAAGTAAGACTATCGTTTGAAAGTAAGATAGTACATTCCAGACTCAAAGGAAGTAATTTCATCAGATGGAATATTGCGAGCACCAGAATCTAAAGCAGGCTTTGGTAGTCTTGGAGGCAGTCAGTCTTTTAGTAACTATCATGACCAACACAACGTGATCCATATTACTTCCATCTTGACAGAAATGATATTCAAGTACAGGCCCCCACAATAAGGTGGTGAGGACATTCAGATAGTGGCAATGTCTTTTTGATGCCCAAAGGAATGATAGTGAGTTTTCTTACCATATACATTGGTCAAATCAAGCAGTATGCCGGAAGACGTCTTTTTTTTCTTCTTTTATCTCGGCAATGCAGAGAAAATCTGTTGTGAAACACTGCCACTGCTGGTCATTCAGTATAATCTGCAGATGGAAAAGTCCACTGTTAGTGCATTTACTATAACAATTAGAAACAATCTTGATTTTAATAAAGCTTAAACAGATAAGTACTATGGAGTCTGTATTGTGAAAATCAACAGCTCATTAGAAATTAAAATCTCAATTTGAGTTTTTAACCTCGCATAATTCTCTGAATCCCATGCCTCACTTGCTAACACTGTAAACTATAGCACGCACATTAGGACATAGATACATTGATCTTTTTGCCAGCCAAGTGCAGGATACCCTTCTCACTTCCTTTGTTTTAGGATATGGTACACCAGTAGCAATTATGTCAGCTGACAAGTTGAGAGAGGAAGGGTTATGCTACAGTTAGTGGGAATAATAAAATCTATGAATAGCATATTCACCATCTTCATTTTAGCCAATTCCCACCAGTTCAGCAATAGTAAAGTCAAAACTCTTATGCTCAAACTTACGTTCATACAAATTTAGAAGTCTAAAAAAATGCCCTAATTTCTTTCATCTTACGATCTTAGTTTTCAGCTGGGCATCCTGCCTACCCTTCTACTCATTTCAATACCAAGATAAATGAATTCCATTGCTTGCCAGGCAACCGAGTGGCCCTCATGTCAGACGACATCTTGCTTAAGCTTTATGATGTCAGGGCACCACTGGACAAAATGTCCTGGTTGAAGGTGACACAGGAGGATGAGAGATCAGCAATTATGCAGTGGGTTACTATCTCTATGCATGATTGCAAGGCAACTAGGAGGTGGAATGGTAAAGGACTGAACCAGTAAAAGCACTGGGGCCTTTTTGAAAGCGGGATGGAGATACCAAAACAGAGATTATCCTTAACAATCCCTTGTGAGGATCACACTCAAACATACAGAGTGCAGGGGAAGAGGTTAACTGATCTTCCGTCCGTCAGAAAGTAAGACTATCGTTCGAAAGTAAGATAGTACATTCCAAACTCAAAGGCAGCAATTTCCTCAGATGGAATATTGCGAGCACCAGAATCTAAAGCAGGCTTTGGTAGTCTTGGAGGCAGTCAGTCTTTTAGTAACTATCATGACCAACACAACGTGATCCATATTACTTCCATCTTGACAGAAATGATATTCAAGTACAGGCCCCCACAATAAGGTGGTGAGGACATTCAGATAGTGGCAATGTCTTTTTGATGCCCAAAGGAATGATAGTGAGTTTTCTTACCATATACATTGGTCAAATCAAGCAGTATGCCGGAAGACGTCTTTTTTTTCTTCTTTCATCTCGGCAATGCAGAGAAAATCTGTTGTGAAACACTGCCACTGCTGGTCATTCAGTATAATCTGCAGATGGAAAAGACCACTGTTAGTGCATTTACTATAACAATTAGAAACAATCTTGATTTTAATAAAGCTTAAACAGATAAGTACTATGGAGTCTGTATTGTGAAAATCAACAGCTCATTAGAAATGAAAATCTCAATTTGAGTTTTTAACCTCGCATACTTCTCTGAATCCCATGCCTCACTTGCTAACACTGTAAACTATAGCACGCACATTAGGACAGAGATAAATTGATCTTTTGGCCAGCCAAGTGCAGGATACCCTTCTCACTTCATTTGTTTTAGGATATGGTACACCAGTAGCAATTATGTCAGCTGACAAGTTGAGAGAGGAAGGGTTATGCTACAGTTAGTGGGAATAATAAAATCTATGAATAGCATATTCACCATCTTCATTTTAGCCAATTCCCACCAGTTCAGCAATAGTAAAGTCAAAACTCTTATGCTCAAACTTACGTTCATACAAATTTAGAAGTCTAAAAAAATGCCCTAATTTCTTTCATCTTACGATCTTAGTTTTCAGCTGGGCATCCTGCCTACCCTTCTACTCATTTCAATACCAAGATAAATGAATTCCATTGCTTGCCAGGCAACCGAGTGGCCCTCATGTCAGACGACATCTTGCTTAAGCTTTATGATGTCAGGGCACCACTGGACAAAATGTCCTGGTTGAAGGTGACACAGGAGGATGAGAGATCAGCAATTATGCAGTGGGTTACTATCTCTATTCATGATTGCAAGGCAACTAGGAGGTGGAATGGTAAAGGACTGAACCAGTAAAAGCACTGGGGCCTTTTTGAAAGCGGGATGGAGATACCAAAACAGAGATTATCCTTAACAATCCCTTGTGAGGATCACACTCAAACATACAGAGTGCAGGGGAAGAGGTTAGCTGATCTTCCGTCCGTCAGAAAGTAAGACTATCGTTCGAAAGTAAGATAGTACATTCCAGACTCAAAGGCAGCAATTTCCTCAGATGGAATATTGCGAGCACCAGAATCTAAAGCAGGCTTTGGTAGTCTTGGAGGCAGTCAGTCTTTTAGTAACTATCATGACCAACACAACGTGATCCATATTACTTCCATCTTGACAGAAATGATATTCAAGTACAGGCCCCCACAATAAGGTGGTGAGGACATTCAGATAGTGGCAATGTCTTTTTGATGCCCAAAGGAATGATAGTGAGTTTTCTTACCATATACATTGGTCAAATCAAGCAGTATGCCGGAAGACGTCTTTTTTTTCTTCTTTTATCTCGGCAATGCAGAGAAAATCTGTTGTGAAACACTGCCACTGCTGGTCATTCAGTATAATCTGCAGATGGAAAAGTCCACTGTTAGTGCATTTACTATAACAATTAGAAACAATCTTGATTTTAATAAAGCTTAAACAGATAAGTACTATGGAGTCTGTATTGTGAAAATCAAAAGCTCATTAGAAATTAAAATCTCAATTTGAGTTTTTAACCTCGCATACTTCTCTGAATCCCATGCCTCACTTGCTAACACTGTAAACTATAGCACGCACATTAGGACATAGATACATTGATCTTTTTGCCAGCCAAGTGCAGGATACCCTTCTCACTTCCTTTGTTTTAGGATATGGTACACCAGTAGCAATTATGTCAGCTGACAAGTTGAGAGAGGAAGGGTTATGCTACAGTTAGTGGGAATAATAAAATCTATGAATAGCATATTCACCATCTTCATTTTAGCCAATTCCCACCAGTTCAGCAATAGTAAAGTCAAAACTCTTATGCTCAAACTTACGTTCATACAAATTTAGAAGTCTAAAAAAATGCCCTAATTTCTTTCATCTTACGATCTTAGTTTTCAGCTGGGCATCCTGCCTACCCTTCTACTCATTTCAATACCAAGATAAATGAATTCCATTGCTTGCCAGGCAACCGAGTGGCCCTCATGTCAGACGACATCTTGCTTAAGCTTTATGATGTCAGGGCACCACTGGACAAAATGTCCTGGTTGAAGGTGACACAGGAGGATGAGAGATCAGCAATTATGCAGTGGGTTACTATCTCTATTCATGATTGCAAGGCAACTAGGAGGTGGAATGGTAAAGGACTGAACCAGTAAAAGCACTGGGGCCTTTTTGAAAGCGGGATGGAGATACCAAAACAGAGATTATCCTTAACAATCCCTTGTGAGGATCACACTCAAACATACAGAGTGCAGGGGAAGAGGTTAGCTGATCTTCCGTCCGTCAGAAAGTAAGACTATCGTTCGAAAGTAAGATAGTACATTCCAGACTCAAAGGCAGCAATTTCCTCAGATGGAATATTGCGAGCACCAGAATCTAAAGCAGGCTTTGGTAGTCTTGGAGGCAGTCAGTCTTTTAGTAACTATCATGACCAACACAACGTGATCCATATTACTTCCATCTTGACAGAAATGATATTCAAGTACAGGCCCCCACAATAAGGTGGTGAGGACATTCAGATAGTGGCAATGTCTTTTTGATGCCCAAAGGAATGATAGTGAGTTTTCTTACCATATACATTGGTCAAATCAAGCAGTATGCCGGAAGACGTCTTTTTTTTCTTCTTTTATCTCGGCAATGCAGAGAAAATCTGTTGTGAAACACTGCCACTGCTGGTCATTCAGTATAATCTGCAGATGGAAAAGTCCACTGTTAGTGCATTTACTATAACAATTAGAAACAATCTTGATTTTAATAAAGCTTAAACAGATAAGTACTATGGAGTCTGTATTGTGAAAATCAAAAGCTCATTAGAAATTAAAATCTCAATTTGAGTTTTTAACCTCGCATACTTCTCTGAATCCCATGCCTCACTTGCTAACACTGTAAACTATAGCACGCACATTAGGACAGAGATAAATTGATCTTTTGGCCAGCCAAGTGCAGGATACCCTTCTCACTTCATTTGTTTTAGGATATGGTACACCAGTAGCAATTATGTCAGCTGACAAGTTGAGAGAGGAAGGGTTATGCTACAGTTAGTGGGAATAATAAAATCTATGAATAGCATATTCACCATCTTCATTTTAGCCAATTCCCACCAGTTCAGCAATAGTAAAGTCAAAACTCTTATGCTCAAACGTACGTTGATACACATTTAGAAGTCTAAAAAAATGCCCTAATTTCTTTCATTTCACAATCTTAGTTTTCAGCTGGGCATCCTGCCTACCCTTCTACACATTTCAATACCAAGATAAATGAATTCCATTGCTTGCTAGGCAACCGAGTGGCCCTCATGTCAGACGACATCTTGCTTAAGCTTTATGATGTCAGGGCACCACTGGACAAAATGCCCTGGTTGAAGGTGACACAGGAGGATGAGAGATCAGCAATTATGCAGTGGGTTACTATCTCTATTCATGATTGCAAGGCAACTAGGAGGTGGAATGGTAAAGGACTGAGCCAGTAAAAGCACTGGGGCCTTTTTGAAAGCGGGATGGAGATACCAAAACAGAGATTATCCTTAACAATCCCTTGTGAGGATCACACTCAAACATACAGAGTGCAGGGGAAGAGGTTAGCTGATCTTCCGTCCGTCAGAAAGTAAGACTATCGTTCGAAAGTAAGATAGTACATTCCAGACTCAAAGGCAGCAATTTCCTCAGATGGAATATTGCGAGCACCAGAATCTAAAGCAGGCTTTGGTAGTCTTGGAGGCAGTCAGTCTTTTAGTAACTATCATGACCAACACAACGTGATCCATATTACTTCCATCTTGACAGAAATGATATTCAAGTACAGGGCCCCACAATAAGGTGGTGAGGACATTCAGATAGTGGCAATGTCTTTTTGATGCCCAAAGGAATGATAGTGAGTTTTCTTACCATATACATTGGTCAAATCAAGCAGTATGCCGGAAGACGTCTTTTTTTTCTTCTTTCATCTCGGCAATGCAGAGAAAATCTGTTGTGAAACACTGCCACTGCTGGTCATTCAGTATAATCTGCAGATGGAAAAGTCCACTGTTAGTGCATTTACTTGAACAATTAGAAACAATCTTGATTTTAATAAAGCTTAAACAGATAAGTACTATGGAGTCTGTATTGTGAAAATCAACAGCTCATTAGAAATGAAAATCTCAATTTGAGTTTTTAACCTCGCATACTTCTCTGAATCCCATGCCTCACTTGCTAACACTGTAAACTATAGCACGCACATTAGGACAGAGATAAATTGATCTTTTGGCCAGCCAAGTGCAGGATACCCTTCTCACTTCATTTGTTTTAGGATATGGTACACCAGTAGCAATTATGTCAGCTGACAAGTTGAGAGAGGAAGGGTTATGCTACAGTTAGTGGGAATAATAAAATCTATGAATAGCATATTCACCATCTTCATTTTAGCCAATTCCCACCAGTTCAGCAATAGTAAAGTCAAAACTCTTATGCTCAAACTTACGTTCATACAAATTTAGAAGTCTAAAAAAATGCCCTAATTTCTTTCATCTTACGATCTTAGTTTTCAGCTGGGCATCCTGCCTACCCTTCCACTCATTTCAATACCAAGATAAATGAATTCCATTGCTTGCCAGGCAACCGAGTGGCCCTCATGTCAGACGACATCTTGCTTAAGCTTTATGATGTCAGGGCACCACTGGACAAAATGTCCTGGTTGAAGGTGACACAGGAGGATGAGAGATCAGCAATTATGCAGTGGGTTACTATCTCTATTCATGATTGCAAGGCAACTAGGAGGTGGAATGGTAAAGGACTGAACCAGTAAAAGCACTGGGGCCTTTTTGAAAGCGGGATGGAGATACCAAAACAGAGATTATCCTTAACAATCCCTTGTGAGGATCACACTCAAACATACAGAGTGCAGGGGAAGAGGTTAGCTGATCTTCCGTCCGTCAGAAAGTAAGACTATCGTTCGAAAGTAAGATAGTACATTCCAGACTCAAAGGCAGCAATTTCCTCAGATGGAATATTGCGAGCACCAGAATCTAAAGCAGGCTTTGGTAGTCTTGGAGGCAGTCAGTCTTTTAGTAACTATCATGACCAACACAACGTGATCCATATTACTTCCATCTTGACAGAAATGATATTCAAGTACAGGCCCCCACAATAAGGTGGTGAGGACATTCAGATAGTGGCAATGTCTTTTTGATGCCCAAAGGAATGATAGTGAGTTTTCTTACCATATACATTGGTCAAATCAAGCAGTATGCCGGAAGACGTCTTTTTTTTCTTCTTTTATCTCGGCAATGCAGAGAAAATCTGTTGTGAAACACTGCCACTGCTGGTCATTCAGTATAATCTGCAGATGGAAAAGTCCACTGTTAGTGCATTTACTATAACAATTAGAAACAATCTTGATTTTAATAAAGCTTAAACAGATAAGTACTATGGAGTCTGTATTGTGAAAATCAACAGCTCATTAGAAATTAAAATCTCAATTTGAGTTTTTAACCTCGCATACTTCTCTGAATCCCTTGCCTCACTTGCTAACACTGTAAACTATAGCACGCACATTAGGACAGAGATAAATTGATCTTTTGGCCAGCCAAGTGCAGGATACCCTTCTCACTTCCTTTGTTTTAGGATATGGTACACCAGTAGCAATTATGTCAGCTGACAAGTTGAGAGAGGAAGGGTTATGCTACAGTTAGTGGGAATAATAAAATCTATGAATAGCATATTCACCATCTTCATTTTAGCCAATTCCCACCAGTTCAGCAATAGTAAAGTCAAAACTCTTATGCTCAAACTTACGTTCATACAAATTTAGAAGTCTAAAAAAATGCCCTAATTTCTTTCATCTTACGATCTTAGTTTTCAGCTGGGCATCCTGCCTACCCTTCTACTCATTTCAATACCAAGATAAATGAATTCCATTGCTTGCCAGGCAACCGAGTGGCCCTCATGTCAGACGACATCTTGCTTAAGCTTTATGATGTCAGGGCACCACTGGACAAAATGTCCTGGTTGAAGGTGACACAGGAGGATGAGAGATCAGCAATTATGCAGTGGGTTACTATCTCTATTCATGATTGCAAGGCAACTAGGAGGTGGAATGGTAAAGGACTGAACCAGTAAAAGCACTGGGGCCTTTTTGAAAGCGGGATGGAGATACCAAAACAGAGATTATCCTTAACAATCCCTTGTGAGGATCACACTCAAACATACAGAGTGCAGGGGAAGAGGTTAGCTGATCTTCCGTCCGTCAGAAAGTAAGACTATCGTTCGAAAGTAAGATAGTACATTCCAGACTCAAAGGCAGCAATTTCCTCAGATGGAATATTGCGAGCACCAGAATCTAAAGCAGGCTTTGGTAGTCTTGGAGGCAGTCAGTCTTTTAGTAACTATCATGACCAACACAACGTGATCCATATTACTTCCATCTTGACAGAAATGATATTCAAGTACAGGCCCCCACAATAAGGTGGTGAGGACATTCAGATAGTGGCAATGTCTTTTTGATGCCCAAAGGAATGATAGTGAGTTTTCTTACCATATACATTGGTCAAATCAAGCAGTATGCCGGAAGACGTCTTTTTTTTCTTCTTTTATCTCGGCAATGCAGAGAAAATCTGTTGTGAAACACTGCCACTGCTGGTCATTCAGTATAATCTGCAGATGGAAAAGTCCACTGTTAGTGCATTTACTATAACAATTAGAAACAATCTTGATTTTAATAAAGCTTAAACAGATAAGTACTATGGAGTCTGTATTGTGAAAATCAACAGCTCATTAGAAATTAAAATCTCAATTTGAGTTTTTAACCTCGCATACTTCTCTGAATCCCATGCCTCACTTGCTAACACTGTAAACTATAGCACGCACATTAGGACATAGATACATTGATCTTTTTGCCAGCCAAGTGCAGGATACCCTTCTCACTTCCTTTGTTTTAGGATATGGTACACCAGTAGCAATTATGTCAGCTGACAAGTTGAGAGAGGAAGGGTTATGCTACAGTTAGTGGGAATAATAAAATCTATGAATAGCATATTCACCATCTTCATTTTAGCCAATTCCCACCAGTTCAGCAATAGTAAAGTCAAAACTCTTATGCTCAAACTTACGTTCATACAAATTTAGAAGTCTAAAAAAATGCCCTAATTTCTTTCATCTTACGATCTTAGTTTTCAGCTGGGCATCCTGCCTACCCTTCTACTCATTTCAATACCAAGATAAATGAATTCCATTGCTTGCCAGGCAACCGAGTGGCCCTCATGTCAGACGACATCTTGCTTAAGCTTTATGATGTCAGGGCACCACTGGACAAAATGTCCTGGTTGAAGGTGACACAGGAGGATGAGAGATCAGCAATTATGCAGTGGGTTACTATCTCTATGCATGATTGCAAGGCAACTAGGAGGTGGAATGGTAAAGGACTGAACCAGTAAAAGCACTGGGGCCTTTTTGAAAGCGGGATGGAGATACCAAAACAGAGATTATCCTTAACAATCCCTTGTGAGGATCACACTCAAACATACAGAGTGCAGGGGAAGAGGTTAACTGATCTTCCGTCCGTCAGAAAGTAAGACTATCGTTCGAAAGTAAGATAGTACATTCCAAACTCAAAGGCAGCAATTTCCTCAGATGGAATATTGCGAGCACCAGAATCTAAAGCAGGCTTTGGTAGTCTTGGAGGCAGTCAGTCTTTTAGTAACTATCATGACCAACACAACGTGATCCATATTACTTCCATCTTGACAGAAATGATATTCAAGTACAGGGCCCCACAATAAGGTGGTGAGGACATTCAGATAGTGGCAATGTCTTTTTGATGCCCAAAGGAATGATAGTGAGTTTTCTTACCATATACATTGGTCAAATCAAGCAGTATGCCGGAAGACGTCTTTTTTTTCTTCTTTCATCTCGGCAATGCAGAGAAAATCTGTTGTGAAACACTGCCACTGCTGGTCATTCAGTATAATCTGCAGATGGAAAAGTCCACTGTTAGTGCATTTACTTGAACAATTAGAAACAATCTTGATTTTAATAAAGCTTAAACAGATAAGTACTATGGAGTCTGTATTGTGAAAATCAAAAGCTCATTAGAAATTAAAATCTCAATTTGAGTTTTTAACCTCGCATACTTCTCTGAATCCCATGCCTCACTTGCTAACACTGTAAACTATAGCACGCACATTAGGACAGAGATAAATTGATCTTTTGGCCAGCCAAGTGCAGGATACCCTTCTCACTTCATTTGTTTTAGGATATGGTACACCAGTAGCAATTATGTCAGCTGACAAGTTGAGAGAGGAAGGGTTATACTACAGTTAGTGGGAATAATAAAATCTATGAATAGCATATTCACCATCTTCATTTTAGCCAATTCCCACCAGTTCAGCAATAGTAAAGTCAAAACTCTTATGCTCAAACGTACGTTGATACACATTTAGAAGTCTAAAAAAATGCCCTAATTTCTTTCATTTCACAATCTTAGTTTTCAGCTGGGCATCCTGCCTACCCTTCTACACATTTCAATACCAAGATAAATGAATTCCATTGCTTGCTAGGCAACCGAGTGGCCCTCATGTCAGACGACATCTTGCTTAAGCTTTATGATGTCAGGGCACCACTGGACAAAATGCCCTGGTTGAAGGTGACACAGGAGGATGAGAGATCAGCAATTATGCAGTGGGTTACTATCTCTATTCATGATTGCAAGGCAACTAGGAGGTGGAATGGTAAAGGACTGAACCAGTAAAAGCACTGGGGCCTTTTTGAAAGCGGGATGGAGATACCAAAACAGAGATTATCCTTAACAATCCCTTGTGAGGATCACACTCAAACATACAGAGTGCAGGGGAAGAGGTTAGCTGATCTTCCGTCCGTCAGAAAGTAAGACTATCGTTCGAAAGTAAGATAGTACATTCCAGACTCAAAGGCAGCAATTTCCTCAGATGGAATATTGCGAGCACCAGAATCTAAAGCAGGCTTTGGTAGTCTTGGAGGCAGTCAGTCTTTTAGTAACTATCATGACCAACACAACGTGATCCATATTACTTCCATCTTGACAGAAATGATATTCAAGTACAGGCCCCCACAATAAGGTGGTGAGGACATTCAGATAGTGGCAATGTCTTTTTGATGCCCAAAGGAATGATAGTGAGTTTTCTTACCATATACATTGGTCAAATCAAGCAGTATGCCGGAAGACGTCTTTTTTTTCTTCTTTTATCTCGGCAATGCAGAGAAAATCTGTTGTGAAACACTGCCACTGCTGGTCATTCAGTATAATCTGCAGATGGAAAAGTCCACTGTTAGTGCATTTACTATAACAATTAGAAACAATCTTGATTTTAATAAAGCTTAAACAGATAAGTACTATGGAGTCTGTATTGTGAAAATCAACAGCTCATTAGAAATTAAAATCTCAATTTGAGTTTTTAACCTCGCATACTTCTCTGAATCCCATGCCTCACTTGCTAACACTGTAAACTATAGCACGCACATTAGGACATAGATACATTGATCTTTTTGCCAGCCAAGTGCAGGATACCCTTCTCACTTCCTTTGTTTTAGGATATGGTACACCAGTAGCAATTATGTCAGCTGACAAGTTGAGAGAGGAAGGGTTATGCTACAGTTAGTGGGAATAATAAAATCTATGAATAGCATATTCACCATCTTCATTTTAGCCAATTCCCACCAGTTCAGCAATAGTAAAGTCAAAACTCTTATGCTCAAACTTACGTTCATACAAATTTAGAAGTCTAAAAAAATGCCCTAATTTCTTTCATCTTACGATCTTAGTTTTCAGCTGGGCATCCTGCCTACCCTTCTACTCATTTCAATACCAAGATAAATGAATTCCATTGCTTGCCAGGCAACCGAGTGGCCCTCATGTCAGACGACATCTTGCTTAAGCTTTATGATGTCAGGGCACCACTGGACAAAATGTCCTGGTTGAAGGTGACACAGGAGGATGAGAGATCAGCAATTATGCAGTGGGTTACTATCTCTATGCATGATTGCAAGGCAACTAGGAGGTGGAATGGTAAAGGACTGAACCAGTAAAAGCACTGGGGCCTTTTTGAAAGCGGGATGGAGATACCAAAACAGAGATTATCCTTAACAATCCCTTGTGAGGATCACACTCAAACATACAGAGTGCAGGGGAAGAGGTTAACTGATCTTCCGTCCGTCAGAAAGTAAGACTATCGTTCGAAAGTAAGATAGTACATTCCAAACTCAAAGGCAGCAATTTCCTCAGATGGAATATTGCGAGCACCAGAATCTAAAGCAGGCTTTGGTAGTCTTGGAGGCAGTCAGTCTTTTAGTAACTATCATGACCAACACAACGTGATCCATATTACTTCCATCTTGACAGAAATGATATTCAAGTACAGGGCCCCACAATAAGGTGGTGAGGACATTCAGATAGTGGCAATGTCTTTTTGATGCCCAAAGGAATGATAGTGAGTTTTCTTACCATATACATTGGTCAAATCAAGCAGTATGCCGGAAGACGTCTTTTTTTTCTTCTTTCATCTCGGCAATGCAGAGAAAATCTGTTGTGAAACACTGCCACTGCTGGTCATTCAGTATAATCTGCAGATGGAAAAGTCCACTGTTAGTGCATTTACTATAACAATTAGAAACAATCTTGATTTTAATAAAGCTTAAACAGATAAGTACTATGGAGTCTGTATTGTGAAAATCAACAGCTCATTAGAAATGAAAATCTCAATTTGAGTTTTTAACCTCGCATACTTCTCTGAATCCCATGCCTCACTTGCTAACACTGTAAACTATAGCACGCACATTAGGACAGAGATAAATTGATCTTTTGGCCAGCCAAGTGCAGGATACCCTTCTCACTTCATTTGTTTTAGGATATGGTACACCAGTAGCAATTATGTCAGCTGACAAGTTGAGAGAGGAAGGGTTATGCTACAGTTAGTGGGAATAATAAAATCTATGAATAGCATATTCACCATCTTCATTTTAGCCAATTCCCACCAGTTCAGCAATAGTAAAGTCAAAACTCTTATGCTCAAACTTACGTTCATACAAATTTAGAAGTCTAAAAAAATGCCCTAATTTCTTTCATCTTACGATCTTAGTTTTCAGCTGGGCATCCTGCCTACCCTTCTACTCATTTCAATACCAAGATAAATGAATTCCATTGCTTGCCAGGCAACCGAGTGGCCCTCATGTCAGACGACATCTTGCTTAAGCTTTATGATGTCAGGGCACCACTGGACAAAATGTCCTGGTTGAAGGTGACACAGGAGGATGAGAGATCAGCAATTATGCAGTGGGTTACTATCTCTATTCATGATTGCAAGGCAACTAGGAGGTGGAATGGTAAAGGACTGAGCCAGTAAAAGCACTGGGGCCTTTTTGAAAGCGGGATGGAGATACCAAAACAGAGATTATCCTTAACAATCCCTTGTGAGGATCACACTCAAACATACAGAGTGCAGGGGAAGAGGTTAGCTGATCTTCCGTCCGTCAGAAAGTAAGACTAACGTTCGAAAGTAAGATAGTACATTCCAGACTCAAAGGCAGCAATTTCCTCAGATGGAATATTGCGAGCACCAGAATCTAAAGCAGGCTTTGGTAGTCTTGGAGGCAGTCAGTCTTTTAGTAACTATCATGACCAACACAACGTGATCCATATTACTTCCATCTTGACAGAAATGATATTCAAGTACAGGGCCCCACAATAAGGTGGTGAGGACATTCAGATAGTGGCAATGTCTTTTTGATGCCCAAAGGAATGATAGTGAGTTTTCTTACCATATACATTGGTCAAATCAAGCAGTATGCCGGAAGACGTCTTTTTTTTCTTCTTTTATCTCGGCAATGCAGAGAAAATCTGTTGTGAAACACTGCCACTGCTGGTCATTCAGTATAATCTGCAGATGGAAAAGTCCACTGTTAGTGCATTTACTATAACAATTAGAAACAATCTTGATTTTAATAAAGCTTAAACAGATAAGTACTATGGAGTCTGTATTGTGAAAATCAACAGCTCATTAGAAATTAAAATCTCAATTTGAGTTTTTAACCTCGCATACTTCTCTGAATCCCATGCCTCACTTGCTAACACTGTAAACTATAGCACGCACATTAGGACATAGATACATTGATCTTTTTGCCAGCCAAGTGCAGGATACCCTTCTCACTTCCTTTGTTTTAGGATATGGTACACCAGTAGCAATTATGTCAGCTGACAAGTTGAGAGAGGAAGGGTTATGCTACAGTTAGTGGGAATAATAAAATCTATGAATAGCATATTCACCATCTTCATTTTAGCCAATTCCCACCAGTTCAGCAATAGTAAAGTCAAAACTCTTATGCTCAAACTTACGTTCATACAAATTTAGAAGTCTAAAAAAATGCCCTAATTTCTTTCATCTTACGATCTTAGTTTTCAGCTGGGCATCCTGCCTACCCTTCTACTCATTTCAATACCAAGATAAATGAATTCCATTGCTTGCCAGGCAACCGAGTGGCCCTCATGTCAGACGACATCTTGCTTAAGCTTTATGATGTCAGGGCACCACTGGACAAAATGTCCTGGTTGAAGGTGACACAGGAGGATGAGAGATCAGCAATTATGCAGTGGGTTACTATCTCTATTCATGATTGCAAGGCAACTAGGAGGTGGAATGGTAAAGGACTGAGCCAGTAAAAGCACTGGGGCCTTTTTGAAAGCGGGATGGAGATACCAAAACAGAGATTATCCTTAACAATCCCTTGTGAGGATCACACTCAAACATACAGAGTGCAGGGGAAGAGGTTAGCTGATCTTCCGTCCGTCAGAAAGTAAGACTATCGTTCGAAAGTAAGATAGTACATTCCAGACTCAAAGGCAGCAATTTCCTCAGATGGAATATTGCGAGCACCAGAATCTAAAGCAGGCTTTGGTAGTCTTGGAGGCAGTCAGTCTTTTAGTAACTATCATGACCAACACAACGTGATCCATATTACTTCCATCTTGACAGAAATGATATTCAAGTACAGGGCCCCACAATAAGGTGGTGAGGACATTCAGATAGTGGCAATGTCTTTTTGATGCCCAAAGGAATGATAGTGAGTTTTCTTACCATATACATTGGTCAAATCAAGCAGTATGCCGGAAGACGTCTTTTTTTTCTTCTTTCATCTCGGCAATGCAGAGAAAATCTGTTGTGAAACACTGCCACTGCTGGTCATTCAGAAATAATCTGCAGATGGAAAAGTCCACTGTTAGTGCATTTACTATAACAATTAGAAACAATCTTGATTTTAATAAAGCTTAAACAGATAAGTACTATGGAGTCTGTATTGTGAAAATCAACAGCTCATTAGAAATGAAAATCTCAATTTGAGTTTTTAACCTCGCATACTTCTCTGAATCCCATGCCTCACTTGCTAACACTGTAAACTATAGCACGCACATTAGGACAGAGATAAATTGATCTTTTGGCCAGCCAAGTGCAGGATACCCTTCTCACTTCATTTGTTTTAGGATATGGTACACCAGTAGCAATTATGTCAGCTGACAAGTTGAGAGAGGAAGGGTTATGCTACAGTTAGTGGGAATAATAAAATCTATGAATAGCATATTCACCATCTTCATTTTAGCCAATTCCCACCAGTTCAGCAATAGTAAAGTCAAAACTCTTATGCTCAAACTTACGTTCATACAAATTTAGAAGTCTAAAAAAATGCCCTAATTTCTTTCATCTTACGATCTTAGTTTTCAGCTGGGCATCCTGCCTACCCTTCTACTCATTTCAATACCAAGATAAATGAATTCCATTGCTTGCCAGGCAACCGAGTGGCCCTCATGTCAGACGACATCTTGCTTAAGCTTTATGATGTCAGGGCACCACTGGACAAAATGTCCTGGTTGAAGGTGACACAGGAGGATGAGAGATCAGCAATTATGCAGTGGGTTACTATCTCTATTCATGATTGCAAGGCAACTAGGAGGTGGAATGGTAAAGGACTGAACCAGTAAAAGCACTGGGGCCTTTTTGAAAGCGGGATGGAGATACCAAAACAGAGATTATCCTTAACAATCCCTTGTGAGGATCACACTCAAACATACAGAGTGCAGGGGAAGAGGTTAGCTGATCTTCCGTCCGTCAGAAAGTAAGACTATCGTTCGAAAGTAAGATAGTACATTCCAGACTCAAAGGCAGCAATTTCCTCAGATGGAATATTGCGAGCACCAGAATCTAAAGCAGGCTTTGGTAGTCTTGGAGGCAGTCAGTCTTTTAGTAACTATCATGACCAACACAACGTGATCCATATTACTTCCATCTTGACAGAAATGATATTCAAGTACAGGCCCCCACAATAAGGTGGTGAGGACATTCAGATAGTGGCAATGTCTTTTTGATGCCCAAAGGAATGATAGTGAGTTTTCTTACCATATACATTGGTCAAATCAAGCAGTATGCCGGAAGACGTCTTTTTTTTCTTCTTTTATCTCGGCAATGCAGAGAAAATCTGTTGTGAAACACTGCCACTGCTGGTCATTCAGTATAATCTGCAGATGGAAAAGTCCACTGTTAGTGCATTTACTATAACAATTAGAAACAATCTTGATTTTAATAAAGCTTAAACAGATAAGTACTATGGAGTCTGTATTGTGAAAATCAAAAGCTCATTAGAAATTAAAATCTCAATTTGAGTTTTTAACCTCGCATACTTCTCTGAATCCCATGCCTCACTTGCTAACACTGTAAACTATAGCACGCACATTAGGACAGAGATAAATTGATCTTTTGGCCAGCCAAGTGCAGGATACCCTTCTCACTTCATTTGTTTTAGGATATGGTACACCAGTAGCAATTATGTCAGCTGACAAGTTGAGAGAGGAAGGGTTATGCTACAGTTAGTGGGAATAATAAAATCTATGAATAGCATATTCACCATCTTCATTTTAGCCAATTCCCACCAGTTCAGCAATAGTAAAGTCAAAACTCTTATGCTCAAACGTACGTTGATACACATTTAGAAGTCTAAAAAAATGCCCTAATTTCTTTCATTTCACAATCTTAGTTTTCAGCTGGGCATCCTGCCTACCCTTCTACACATTTCAATACCAAGATAAATGAATTCCATTGCTTGCTAGGCAACCGAGTGGCCCTCATGTCAGACGACATCTTGCTTAAGCTTTATGATGTCAGGGCACCACTGGACAAAATGTCCTGGTTGAAGGTGACACAGGAGGATGAGAGATCAGCAATTATGCAGTGGGTTACTATCTCTATTCATGATTGCAAGGCAACTAGGAGGTGGAATGGTAAAGGACTGAGCCAGTAAAAGCACTGGGGCCTTTTTGAAAGCGGGATGGAGATACCAAAACAGAGATTATCCTTAACAATCCCTTGTGAGGATCACACTCAAACATACAGAGTGCAGGGGAAGAGGTTAGCTGATCTTCCGTCCGTCAGAAAGTAAGACTATCGTTCGAAAGTAAGATAGTACATTCCAGACTCAAAGGCAGCAATTTCCTCAGATGGAATATTGCGAGCACCAGAATCTAAAGCAGGCTTTGGTAGTCTTGGAGGCAGTCAGTCTTTTAGTAACTATCATGACCAACACAACGTGATCCATATTACTTCCATCTTGACAGAAATGATATTCAAGTACAGGCCCCCACAATAAGGTGGTGAGGACATTCAGATAGTGGCAATGTCTTTTTGATGCCCAAAGGAATGATAGTGAGTTTTCTTACCATATACATTGGTCAAATCAAGCAGTATGCCGGAAGACGTCTTTTTTTTCTTCTTTTATCTCGGCAATGCAGAGAAAATCTGTTGTGAAACACTGCCACTGCTGGTCATTCAGTATAATCTGCAGATGGAAAAGTCCACTGTTAGTGCATTTACTATAACAATTAGAAACAATCTTGATTTTAATAAAGCTTAAACAGATAAGTACTATGGAGTCTGTATTGTGAAAATCAACAGCTCATTAGAAATTAAAATCTCAATTTGAGTTTTTAACCTCGCATACTTCTCTGAATCCCATGCCTCACTTGCTAACACTGTAAACTATAGCACGCACATTAGGACAGAGATACATTGATCTTTTTGCCAGCCAAGTGCAGGATACCCTTCTCACTTCCTTTGTTTTAGGATATGGTACACCAGTAGCAATTATGTCAGCTGACAAGTTGAGAGAGGAAGGGTTATGCTACAGTTAGTGGGAATAATAAAATCTATGAATAGCATATTCACCATCTTCATTTTAGCCAATTCCCACCAGTTCAGCAATAGTAAAGTCAAAACTCTTATGCTCAAACTTACGTTCATACAAATTTAGAAGTCTAAAAAAATGCCCTAATTTCTTTCATCTTACGATCTTAGTTTTCAGCTGGGCATCCTGCCTACCCTTCTACTCATTTCAATACCAAGATAAATGAATTCCATTGCTTGCCAGGCAACCGAGTGGCCCTCATGTCAGACGACATCTTGCTTAAGCTTTATGATGTCAGGGCACCACTGGACAAAATGTCCTGGTTGAAGGTGACACAGGAGGATGAGAGATCAGCAATTATGCAGTGGGTTACTATCTCTATTCATGATTGCAAGGCAACTAGGAGGTGGAATGGTAAAGGACTGAGCCAGTAAAAGCACTGGGGCCTTTTTGAAAGCGGGATGGAGATACCAAAACAGAGATTATCCTTAACAATCCCTTGTGAGGATCACACTCAAACATACAGAGTGCAGGGGAAGAGGTTAGCTGATCTTCCGTCCGTCAGAAAGTAAGACTAACGTTCGAAAGTAAGATAGTACATTCCAGACTCAAAGGCAGCAATTTCCTCAGATGGAATATTGCGAGCACCAGAATCTAAAGCAGGCTTTGGTAGTCTTGGAGGCAGTCAGTCTTTTAGTAACTATCATGACCAACACAACGTGATCCATATTACTTCCATCTTGACAGAAATGATATTCAAGTACAGGGCCCCACAATAAGGTGGTGAGGACATTCAGATAGTGGCAATGTCTTTTTGATGCCCAAAGGAATGATAGTGAGTTTTCTTACCATATACATTGGTCAAATCAAGCAGTATGCCGGAAGACGTCTTTTTTTTCTTCTTTTATCTCGGCAATGCAGAGAAAATCTGTTGTGAAACACTGCCACTGCTGGTCATTCAGTATAATCTGCAGATGGAAAAGTCCACTGTTAGTGCATTTACTATAACAATTAGAAACAATCTTGATTTTAATAAAGCTTAAACAGATAAGTACTATGGAGTCTGTATTGTGAAAATCAACAGCTCATTAGAAATTAAAATCTCAATTTGAGTTTTTAACCTCGCATACTTCTCTGAATCCCATGCCTCACTTGCTAACACTGTAAACTATAGCACGCACATTAGGACATAGATACATTGATCTTTTTGCCAGCCAAGTGCAGGATACCCTTCTCACTTCCTTTGTTTTAGGATATGGTACACCAGTAGCAATTATGTCAGCTGACAAGTTGAGAGAGGAAGGGTTATGCTACAGTTAGTGGGAATAATAAAATCTATGAATAGCATATTCACCATCTTCATTTTAGCCAATTCCCACCAGTTCAGCAATAGTAAAGTCAAAACTCTTATGCTCAAACTTACGTTCATACAAATTTAGAAGTCTAAAAAAATGCCCTAATTTCTTTCATCTTACGATCTTAGTTTTCAGCTGGGCATCCTGCCTACCCTTCTACTCATTTCAATACCAAGATAAATGAATTCCATTGCTTGCCAGGCAACCGAGTGGCCCTCATGTCAGACGACATCTTGCTTAAGCTTTATGATGTCAGGGCACCACTGGACAAAATGTCCTGGTTGAAGGTGACACAGGAGGATGAGAGATCAGCAATTATGCAGTGGGTTACTATCTCTATGCATGATTGCAAGGCAACTAGGAGGTGGAATGGTAAAGGACTGAACCAGTAAAAGCACTGGGGCCTTTTTGAAAGCGGGATGGAGATACCAAAACAGAGATTATCCTTAACAATCCCTTGTGAGGATCACACTCAAACATACAGAGTGCAGGGGAAGAGGTTAACTGATCTTCCGTCCGTCAGAAAGTAAGACTATCGTTCGAAAGTAAGATAGTACATTCCAAACTCAAAGGCAGCAATTTCCTCAGATGGAATATTGCGAGCACCAGAATCTAAAGCAGGCTTTGGTAGTCTTGGAGGCAGTCAGTCTTTTAGTAACTATCATGACCAACACAACGTGATCCATATTACTTCCATCTTGACAGAAATGATATTCAAGTACAGGGCCCCACAATAAGGTGGTGAGGACATTCAGATAGTGGCAATGTCTTTTTGATGCCCAAAGGAATGATAGTGAGTTTTCTTACCATATACATTGGTCAAATCAAGCAGTATGCCGGAAGACGTCTTTTTTTTCTTCTTTCATCTCGGCAATGCAGAGAAAATCTGTTGTGAAACACTGCCACTGCTGGTCATTCAGTATAATCTGCAGATGGAAAAGTCCACTGTTAGTGCATTTACTATAACAATTAGAAACAATCTTGATTTTAATAAAGCTTAAACAGATAAGTACTATGGAGTCTGTATTGTGAAAATCAACAGCTCATTAGAAATGAAAATCTCAATTTGAGTTTTTAACCTCGCATACTTCTCTGAATCCCATGCCTCACTTGCTAACACTGTAAACTATAGCACGCACATTAGGACAGAGATAAATTGATCTTTTGGCCAGCCAAGTGCAGGATACCCTTCTCACTTCATTTGTTTTAGGATATGGTACACCAGTAGCAATTATGTCAGCTGACAAGTTGAGAGAGGAAGGGTTATGCTACAGTTAGTGGGAATAATAAAATCTATGAATAGCATATTCACCATCTTCATTTTAGCCAATTCCCACCAGTTCAGCAATAGTAAAGTCAAAACTCTTATGCTCAAACTTACGTTCATACAAATTTAGAAGTCTAAAAAAATGCCCTAATTTCTTTCATCTTACGATCTTAGTTTTCAGCTGGGCATCCTGCCTACCCTTCTACTCATTTCAATACCAAGATAAATGAATTCCATTGCTTGCCAGGCAACCGAGTGGCCCTCATGTCAGACGACATCTTGCTTAAGCTTTATGATGTCAGGGCACCACTGGACAAAATGTCCTGGTTGAAGGTGACACAGGAGGATGAGAGATCAGCAATTATGCAGTGGGTTACTATCTCTATTCATGATTGCAAGGCAACTAGGAGGTGGAATGGTAAAGGACTGAGCCAGTAAAAGCACTGGGGCCTTTTTGAAAGCGGGATGGAGATACCAAAACAGAGATTATCCTTAACAATCCCTTGTGAGGATCACACTCAAACATACAGAGTGCAGGGGAAGAGGTTAGCTGATCTTCCGTCCGTCAGAAAGTAAGACTAACGTTCGAAAGTAAGATAGTACATTCCAGACTCAAAGGCAGCAATTTCCTCAGATGGAATATTGCGAGCACCAGAATCTAAAGCAGGCTTTGGTAGTCTTGGAGGCAGTCAGTCTTTTAGTAACTATCATGACCAACACAACGTGATCCATATTACTTCCATCTTGACAGAAATGATATTCAAGTACAGGGCCCCACAATAAGGTGGTGAGGACATTCAGATAGTGGCAATGTCTTTTTGATGCCCAAAGGAATGATAGTGAGTTTTCTTACCATATACATTGGTCAAATCAAGCAGTATGCCGGAAGACGTCTTTTTTTTCTTCTTTTATCTCGGCAATGCAGAGAAAATCTGTTGTGAAACACTGCCACTGCTGGTCATTCAGTATAATCTGCAGATGGAAAAGTCCACTGTTAGTGCATTTACTATAACAATTAGAAACAATCTTGATTTTAATAAAGCTTAAACAGATAAGTACTATGGAGTCTGTATTGTGAAAATCAACAGCTCATTAGAAATTAAAATCTCAATTTGAGTTTTTAACCTCGCATACTTCTCTGAATCCCATGCCTCACTTGCTAACACTGTAAACTATAGCACGCACATTAGGACATAGATACATTGATCTTTTTGCCAGCCAAGTGCAGGATACCCTTCTCACTTCCTTTGTTTTAGGATATGGTACACCAGTAGCAATTATGTCAGCTGACAAGTTGAGAGAGGAAGGGTTATGCTACAGTTAGTGGGAATAATAAAATCTATGAATAGCATATTCACCATCTTCATTTTAGCCAATTCCCACCAGTTCAGCAATAGTAAAGTCAAAACTCTTATGCTCAAACTTACGTTCATACAAATTTAGAAGTCTAAAAAAATGCCCTAATTTCTTTCATCTTACGATCTTAGTTTTCAGCTGGGCATCCTGCCTACCCTTCTACTCATTTCAATACCAAGATAAATGAATTCCATTGCTTGCCAGGCAACCGAGTGGCCCTCATGTCAGACGACATCTTGCTTAAGCTTTATGATGTCAGGGCACCACTGGACAAAATGTCCTGGTTGAAGGTGACACAGGAGGATGAGAGATCAGCAATTATGCAGTGGGTTACTATCTCTATTCATGATTGCAAGGCAACTAGGAGGTGGAATGGTAAAGGACTGAGCCAGTAAAAGCACTGGGGCCTTTTTGAAAGCGGGATGGAGATACCAAAACAGAGATTATCCTTAACAATCCCTTGTGAGGATCACACTCAAACATACAGAGTGCAGGGGAAGAGGTTAGCTGATCTTCCGTCCGTCAGAAAGTAAGACTATCGTTCGAAAGTAAGATAGTACATTCCAGACTCAAAGGCAGCAATTTCCTCAGATGGAATATTGCGAGCACCAGAATCTAAAGCAGGCTTTGGTAGTCTTGGAGGCAGTCAGTCTTTTAGTAACTATCATGACCAACACAACGTGATCCATATTACTTCCATCTTGACAGAAATGATATTCAAGTACAGGGCCCCACAATAAGGTGGTGAGGACATTCAGATAGTGGCAATGTCTTTTTGATGCCCAAAGGAATGATAGTGAGTTTTCTTACCATATACATTGGTCAAATCAAGCAGTATGCCGGAAGACGTCTTTTTTTTCTTCTTTCATCTCGGCAATGCAGAGAAAATCTGTTGTGAAACACTGCCACTGCTGGTCATTCAGAAATAATCTGCAGATGGAAAAGTCCACTGTTAGTGCATTTACTATAACAATTAGAAACAATCTTGATTTTAATAAAGCTTAAACAGATAAGTACTATGGAGTCTGTATTGTGAAAATCAACAGCTCATTAGAAATGAAAATCTCAATTTGAGTTTTTAACCTCGCATACTTCTCTGAATCCCATGCCTCACTTGCTAACACTGTAAACTATAGCACGCACATTAGGACAGAGATAAATTGATCTTTTGGCCAGCCAAGTGCAGGATACCCTTCTCACTTCATTTGTTTTAGGATATGGTACACCAGTAGCAATTATGTCAGCTGACAAGTTGAGAGAGGAAGGGTTATGCTACAGTTAGTGGGAATAATAAAATCTATGAATAGCATATTCACCATCTTCATTTTAGCCAATTCCCACCAGTTCAGCAATAGTAAAGTCAAAACTCTTATGCTCAAACTTACGTTCATACAAATTTAGAAGTCTAAAAAAATGCCCTAATTTCTTTCATCTTACGATCTTAGTTTTCAGCTGGGCATCCTGCCTACCCTTCTACTCATTTCAATACCAAGATAAATGAATTCCATTGCTTGCCAGGCAACCGAGTGGCCCTCATGTCAGACGACATCTTGCTTAAGCTTTATGATGTCAGGGCACCACTGGACAAAATGTCCTGGTTGAAGGTGACACAGGAGGATGAGAGATCAGCAATTATGCAGTGGGTTACTATCTCTATTCATGATTGCAAGGCAACTAGGAGGTGGAATGGTAAAGGACTGAACCAGTAAAAGCACTGGGGCCTTTTTGAAAGCGGGATGGAGATACCAAAACAGAGATTATCCTTAACAATCCCTTGTGAGGATCACACTCAAACATACAGAGTGCAGGGGAAGAGGTTAGCTGATCTTCCGTCCGTCAGAAAGTAAGACTATCGTTCGAAAGTAAGATAGTACATTCCAGACTCAAAGGCAGCAATTTCCTCAGATGGAATATTGCGAGCACCAGAATCTAAAGCAGGCTTTGGTAGTCTTGGAGGCAGTCAGTCTTTTAGTAACTATCATGACCAACACAACGTGATCCATATTACTTCCATCTTGACAGAAATGATATTCAAGTACAGGCCCCCACAATAAGGTGGTGAGGACATTCAGATAGTGGCAATGTCTTTTTGATGCCCAAAGGAATGATAGTGAGTTTTCTTACCATATACATTGGTCAAATCAAGCAGTATGCCGGAAGACGTCTTTTTTTTCTTCTTTTATCTCGGCAATGCAGAGAAAATCTGTTGTGAAACACTGCCACTGCTGGTCATTCAGTATAATCTGCAGATGGAAAAGTCCACTGTTAGTGCATTTACTATAACAATTAGAAACAATCTTGATTTTAATAAAGCTTAAACAGATAAGTACTATGGAGTCTGTATTGTGAAAATCAAAAGCTCATTAGAAATTAAAATCTCAATTTGAGTTTTTAACCTCGCATACTTCTCTGAATCCCATGCCTCACTTGCTAACACTGTAAACTATAGCACGCACATTAGGACAGAGATAAATTGATCTTTTGGCCAGCCAAGTGCAGGATACCCTTCTCACTTCATTTGTTTTAGGATATGGTACACCAGTAGCAATTATGTCAGCTGACAAGTTGAGAGAGGAAGGGTTATGCTACAGTTAGTGGGAATAATAAAATCTATGAATAGCATATTCACCATCTTCATTTTAGCCAATTCCCACCAGTTCAGCAATAGTAAAGTCAAAACTCTTATGCTCAAACGTACGTTGATACACATTTAGAAGTCTAAAAAAATGCCCTAATTTCTTTCATTTCACAATCTTAGTTTTCAGCTGGGCATCCTGCCTACCCTTCTACACATTTCAATACCAAGATAAATGAATTCCATTGCTTGCTAGGCAACCGAGTGGCCCTCATGTCAGACGACATCTTGCTTAAGCTTTATGATGTCAGGGCACCACTGGACAAAATGTCCTGGTTGAAGGTGACACAGGAGGATGAGAGATCAGCAATTATGCAGTGGGTTACTATCTCTATTCATGATTGCAAGGCAACTAGGAGGTGGAATGGTAAAGGACTGAGCCAGTAAAAGCACTGGGGCCTTTTTGAAAGCGGGATGGAGATACCAAAACAGAGATTATCCTTAACAATCCCTTGTGAGGATCACACTCAAACATACAGAGTGCAGGGGAAGAGGTTAGCTGATCTTCCGTCCGTCAGAAAGTAAGACTATCGTTCGAAAGTAAGATAGTACATTCCAGACTCAAAGGCAGCAATTTCCTCAGATGGAATATTGCGAGCACCAGAATCTAAAGCAGGCTTTGGTAGTCTTGGAGGCAGTCAGTCTTTTAGTAACTATCATGACCAACACAACGTGATCCATATTACTTCCATCTTGACAGAAATGATATTCAAGTACAGGCCCCCACAATAAGGTGGTGAGGACATTCAGATAGTGGCAATGTCTTTTTGATGCCCAAAGGAATGATAGTGAGTTTTCTTACCATATACATTGGTCAAATCAAGCAGTATGCCGGAAGACGTCTTTTTTTTCTTCTTTTATCTCGGCAATGCAGAGAAAATCTGTTGTGAAACACTGCCACTGCTGGTCATTCAGTATAATCTGCAGATGGAAAAGTCCACTGTTAGTGCATTTACTATAACAATTAGAAACAATCTTGATTTTAATAAAGCTTAAACAGATAAGTACTATGGAGTCTGTATTGTGAAAATCAACAGCTCATTAGAAATTAAAATCTCAATTTGAGTTTTTAACCTCGCATACTTCTCTGAATCCCATGCCTCACTTGCTAACACTGTAAACTATAGCACGCACATTAGGACAGAGATACATTGATCTTTTTGCCAGCCAAGTGCAGGATACCCTTCTCACTTCCTTTGTTTTAGGATATGGTACACCAGTAGCAATTATGTCAGCTGACAAGTTGAGAGAGGAAGGGTTATGCTACAGTTAGTGGGAATAATAAAATCTATGAATAGCATATTCACCATCTTCATTTTAGCCAATTCCCACCAGTTCAGCAATAGTAAAGTCAAAACTCTTATGCTCAAACTTACGTTCATACAAATTTAGAAGTCTAAAAAAATGCCCTAATTTCTTTCATCTTACGATCTTAGTTTTCAGCTGGGCATCCTGCCTACCCTTCTACTCATTTCAATACCAAGATAAATGAATTCCATTGCTTGCCAGGCAACCGAGTGGCCCTCATGTCAGACGACATCTTGCTTAAGCTTTATGATGTCAGGGCACCACTGGACAAAATGTCCTGGTTGAAGGTGACACAGGAGGATGAGAGATCAGCAATTATGCAGTGGGTTACTATCTCTATTCATGATTGCAAGGCAACTAGGAGGTGGAATGGTAAAGGACTGAGCCAGTAAAAGCACTGGGGCCTTTTTGAAAGCGGGATGGAGATACCAAAACAGAGATTATCCTTAACAATCCCTTGTGAGGATCACACTCAAACATACAGAGTGCAGGGGAAGAGGTTAGCTGATCTTCCGTCCGTCAGAAAGTAAGACTAACGTTCGAAAGTAAGATAGTACATTCCAGACTCAAAGGCAGCAATTTCCTCAGATGGAATATTGCGAGCACCAGAATCTAAAGCAGGCTTTGGTAGTCTTGGAGGCAGTCAGTCTTTTAGTAACTATCATGACCAACACAACGTGATCCATATTACTTCCATCTTGACAGAAATGATATTCAAGTACAGGGCCCCACAATAAGGTGGTGAGGACATTCAGATAGTGGCAATGTCTTTTTGATGCCCAAAGGAATGATAGTGAGTTTTCTTACCATATACATTGGTCAAATCAAGCAGTATGCCGGAAGACGTCTTTTTTTTCTTCTTTTATCTCGGCAATGCAGAGAAAATCTGTTGTGAAACACTGCCACTGCTGGTCATTCAGTATAATCTGCAGATGGAAAAGTCCACTGTTAGTGCATTTACTATAACAATTAGAAACAATCTTGATTTTAATAAAGCTTAAACAGATAAGTACTATGGAGTCTGTATTGTGAAAATCAACAGCTCATTAGAAATTAAAATCTCAATTTGAGTTTTTAACCTCGCATACTTCTCTGAATCCCATGCCTCACTTGCTAACACTGTAAACTATAGCACGCACATTAGGACATAGATACATTGATCTTTTTGCCAGCCAAGTGCAGGATACCCTTCTCACTTCCTTTGTTTTAGGATATGGTACACCAGTAGCAATTATGTCAGCTGACAAGTTGAGAGAGGAAGGGTTATGCTACAGTTAGTGGGAATAATAAAATCTATGAATAGCATATTCACCATCTTCATTTTAGCCAATTCCCACCAGTTCAGCAATAGTAAAGTCAAAACTCTTATGCTCAAACTTACGTTCATACAAATTTAGAAGTCTAAAAAAATGCCCTAATTTCTTTCATCTTACGATCTTAGTTTTCAGCTGGGCATCCTGCCTACCCTTCTACTCATTTCAATACCAAGATAAATGAATTCCATTGCTTGCCAGGCAACCGAGTGGCCCTCATGTCAGACGACATCTTGCTTAAGCTTTATGATGTCAGGGCACCACTGGACAAAATGTCCTGGTTGAAGGTGACACAGGAGGATGAGAGATCAGCAATTATGCAGTGGGTTACTATCTCTATTCATGATTGCAAGGCAACTAGGAGGTGGAATGGTAAAGGACTGAACCAGTAAAAGCACTGGGGCCTTTTTGAAAGCGGGATGGAGATACCAAAACAGAGATTATCCTTAACAATCCCTTGTGAGGATCACACTCAAACATACAGAGTGCAGGGGAAGAGGTTAGCTGATCTTCCGTCCGTCAGAAAGTAAGACTATCGTTCGAAAGTAAGATAGTACATTCCAGACTCAAAGGCAGCAATTTCCTCAGATGGAATATTGCGAGCACCAGAATCTAAAGCAGGCTTTGGTAGTCTTGGAGGCAGTCAGTCTTTTAGTAACTATCATGACCAACACAACGTGATCCATATTACTTCCATCTTGACAGAAATGATATTCAAGTACAGGCCCCAACAATAAGGTGGTGAGGACATTCAGATAGTGGCAATGTCTTTTTGATGCCCAAAGGAATGATAGTGAGTTTTCTTACCATATACATTGGTCAAATCAAGCAGTATGCCGGAAGACGTCTTTTTTTTCTTCTTTCATCTCGGCAATGCAGAGAAAATCTGTTGTGAAACACTGCCACTGCTGGTCATTCAGTATAATCTGCAGATGGAAAAGTCCACTGTTAGTGCATTTACTTGAACAATTAGAAACAATCTTGATTTTAATAAAGCTTAAACAGATAAGTACTATGGAGTCTGTATTGTGAAAATCAAAAGCTCATTAGAAATTAAAATCTCAATTTGAGTTTTTAACCTCGCATACTTCTCTGAATCCCATGCCTCACTTGCTAACACTGTAAACTATAGCACGCACATTAGGACAGAGATAAATTGATCTTTTGGCCAGCCAAGTGCAGGATACCCTTCTCACTTCATTTGTTTTAGGATATGGTACACCAGTAGCAATTATGTCAGCTGACAAGTTGAGAGAGGAAGGGTTATGCTACAGTTAGTGGGAATAATAGAATCTATGAATAGCATATTCACCATCTTCATTTTAGCCAATTCCCACCAGTTCAGCAATAGTAAAGTCAAAACTCTTATGCTCAAACGTACGTTGATACACATTTAGAAGTCTAAAAAAATGCCCTAATTTCTTTCATTTCACAATCTTAGTTTTCAGCTGGGCATCCTGCCTACCCTTCTACACATTTCAATACCAAGATAAATGAATTCCATTGCTTGCTAGGCAACCGAGTGGCCCTCATGTCAGACGACATCTTGCTTAAGCTTTATGATGTCAGGGCACCACTGGACAAAATGCCCTGGTTGAAGGTGACACAGGAGGATGAGAGATCAGCAATTATGCAGTGGGTTACTATCTCTATTCATGATTGCAAGGCAACTAGGAGGTGGAATGGTAAAGGACTGAGCCAGTAAAAGCACTGGGGCCTTTTTGAAAGCGGGATGGAGATACCAAAACAGAGATTATCCTTAACAATCCCTTGTGAGGATCACACTCAAACATACAGAGTGCAGGGGAAGAGGTTAGCTGATCTTCCGTCCGTCAGAAAGTAAGACTATCGTTCGAAAGTAAGATAGTACATTCCAGACTCAAAGGCAGCAATTTCCTCAGATGGAATATTGCGAGCACCAGAATCTAAAGCAGGCTTTGGTAGTCTTGGAGGCAGTCAGTCTTTTAGTAACTATCATGACCAACACAACGTGATCCATATTACTTCCATCTTGACAGAAATGATATTCAAGTACAGGGCCCCACAATAAGGTGGTGAGGACATTCAGATAGTGGCAATGTCTTTTTGATGCCCAAAGGAATGATAGTGAGTTTTCTTACCATATACATTGGTCAAATCAAGCAGTATGCCGGAAGACGTCTTTTTTTTCTTCTTTCATCTCGGCAATGCAGAGAAAATCTGTTGTGAAACACTGCCACTGCTGGTCATTCAGAAATAATCTGCAGATGGAAAAGTCCACTGTTAGTGCATTTACTATAACAATTAGAAACAATCTTGATTTTAATAAAGCTTAAACAGATAAGTACTATGGAGTCTGTATTGTGAAAATCAACAGCTCATTAGAAATGAAAATCTCAATTTGAGTTTTTAACCTCGCATACTTCTCTGAATCCCATGCCTCACTTGCTAACACTGTAAACTATAGCACGCACATTAGGACAGAGATAAATTGATCTTTTGGCCAGCCAAGTGCAGGATACCCTTCTCACTTCATTTGTTTTAGGATATGGTACACCAGTAGCAATTATGTCAGCTGACAAGTTGAGAGAGGAAGGGTTATGCTACAGTTAGTGGGAATAATAAAATCTATGAATAGCATATTCACCATCTTCATTTTAGCCAATTCCCACCAGTTCAGCAATAGTAAAGTCAAAACTCTTATGCTCAAACTTACGTTCATACAAATTTAGAAGTCTAAAAAAATGCCCTAATTTCTTTCATCTTACGATCTTAGTTTTCAGCTGGGCATCCTGCCTACCCTTCTACTCATTTCAATACCAAGATAAATGAATTCCATTGCTTGCCAGGCAACCGAGTGGCCCTCATGTCAGACGACATCTTGCTTAAGCTTTATGATGTCAGGGCACCACTGGACAAAATGTCCTGGTTGAAGGTGACACAGGAGGATGAGAGATCAGCAATTATGCAGTGGGTTACTATCTCTATTCATGATTGCAAGGCAACTAGGAGGTGGAATGGTAAAGGACTGAACCAGTAAAAGCACTGGGGCCTTTTTGAAAGCGGGATGGAGATACCAAAACAGAGATTATCCTTAACAATCCCTTGTGAGGATCACACTCAAACATACAGAGTGCAGGGGAAGAGGTTAGCTGATCTTCCGTCCGTCAGAAAGTAAGACTATCGTTCGAAAGTAAGATAGTACATTCCAGACTCAAAGGCAGCAATTTCCTCAGATGGAATATTGCGAGCACCAGAATCTAAAGCAGGCTTTGGTAGTCTTGGAGGCAGTCAGTCTTTTAGTAACTATCATGACCTACACAACGTGATCCATATTACTTCCATCTTGACAGAAATGATATTCAAGTACAGGCCCCCACAATAAGGTGGTGAGGACATTCAGATAGTGGCAATGTCTTTTTGATGCCCAAAGGAATGATAGTGAGTTTTCTTACCATATACATTGGTCAAATCAAGCAGTATGCCGGAAGACGTCTTTTTTTTCTTCTTTTATCTCGGCAATGCAGAGAAAATCTGTTGTGAAACACTGCCACTGCTGGTCATTCAGTATAATCTGCAGATGGAAAAGTCCACTGTTAGTGCATTTACTATAACAATTAGAAACAATCTTGATTTTAATAAAGCTTAAACAGATAAGTACTATGGAGTCTGTATTGTGAAAATCAACAGCTCATTAGAAATTAAAATCTCAATTTGAGTTTTTAACCTCGCATACTTCTCTGAATCCCATGCCTCACTTGCTAACACTGTAAACTATAGCACGCACATTAGGACAGAGATAAATTGATCTTTTGGCCAGCCAAGTGCAGGATACCCTTCTCACTTCATTTGTTTTAGGATATGGTACACCAGTAGCAATTATGTCAGCTGACAAGTTGAGAGAGGAAGGGTTATGCTACAGTTAGTGGGAATAATAAAATCTATGAATAGCATATTCACCATCTTCATTTTAGCCAATTCCCACCAGTTCAGCAATAGTAAAGTCAAAACTCTTATGCTCAAACTTACGTTCATACAAATTTAGAAGTCTAAAAAAATGCCCTAATTTCTTTCATCTTACGATCTTAGTTTTCAGCTGGGCATCCTGCCTACCCTTCTACTCATTTCAATACCAAGATAAATGAATTCCATTGCTTGCCAGGCAACCGAGTGGCCCTCATGTCAGACGACATCTTGCTTAAGCTTTATGATGTCAGGGCACCACTGGACAAAATGTCCTGGTTGAAGGTGACACAGGAGGATGAGAGATCAGCAATTATGCAGTGGGTTACTATCTCTATTCATGATTGCAAGGCAACTAGGAGGTGGAATGGTAAAGGACTGAACCAGTAAAAGCACTGGGGCCTTTTTGAAAGCGGGATGGAGATACCAAAACAGAGATTATCCTTAACAATCCCTTGTGAGGATCACACTCAAACATACAGAGTGCAGGGGAAGAGGTTAGCTGATCTTCCGTCCGTCAGAAAGTAAGACTATCGTTCGAAAGTAAGATAGTACATTCCAGACTCAAAGGCAGCAATTTCCTCAGATGGAATATTGCGAGCACCAGAATCTAAAGCAGGCTTTGGTAGTCTTGGAGGCAGTCAGTCTTTTAGTAACTATCATGACCAACACAACGTGATCCATATTACTTCCATCTTGACAGAAATGATATTCAAGTACAGGCCCCCACAATAAGGTGGTGAGGACATTCAGATAGTGGCAATGTCTTTTTGATGCCCAAAGGAATGATAGTGAGTTTTCTTACCATATACATTGGTCAAATCAAGCAGTATGCCGGAAGACGTCTTTTTTTTCTTCTTTTATCTCGGCAATGCAGAGAAAATCTGTTGTGAAACACTGCCACTGCTGGTCATTCAGTATAATCTGCAGATGGAAAAGTCCACTGTTAGTGCATTTACTATAACAATTAGAAACAATCTTGATTTTAATAAAGCTTAAACAGATAAGTACTATGGAGTCTGTATTGTGAAAATCAACAGCTCATTAGAAATTAAAATCTCAATTTGAGTTTTTAACCTCGCATACTTCTCTGAATCCCATGCCTCACTTGCTAACACTGTAAACTATAGCACGCACATTAGGACATAGATACATTGATCTTTTTGCCAGCCAAGTGCAGGATACCCTTCTCACTTCCTTTGTTTTAGGATATGGTACACCAGTAGCAATTATGTCAGCTGACAAGTTGAGAGAGGAAGGGTTATGCTACAGTTAGTGGGAATAATAAAATCTATGAATAGCATATTCACCATCTTCATTTTAGCCAATTCCCACCAGTTCAGCAATAGTAAAGTCAAAACTCTTATGCTCAAACTTACGTTCATACAAATTTAGAAGTCTAAAAAAATGCCCTAATTTCTTTCATCTTACGATCTTAGTTTTCAGCTGGGCATCCTGCCTACCCTTCTACTCATTTCAATACCAAGATAAATGAATTCCATTGCTTGCCAGGCAACCGAGTGGCCCTCATGTCAGACGACATCTTGCTTAAGCTTTATGATGTCAGGGCACCACTGGACAAAATGTCCTGGTTGAAGGTGACACAGGAGGATGAGAGATCAGCAATTATGCAGTGGGTTACTATCTCTATGCATGATTGCAAGGCAACTAGGAGGTGGAATGGTAAAGGACTGAACCAGTAAAAGCACTGGGGCCTTTTTGAAAGCGGGATGGAGATACCAAAACAGAGATTATCCTTAACAATCCCTTGTGAGGATCACACTCAAACATACAGAGTGCAGGGGAAGAGGTTAACTGATCTTCCGTCCGTCAGAAAGTAAGACTATCGTTCGAAAGTAAGATAGTACATTCCAAACTCAAAGGCAGCAATTTCCTCAGATGGAATATTGCGAGCACCAGAATCTAAAGCAGGCTTTGGTAGTCTTGGAGGCAGTCAGTCTTTTAGTAACTATCATGACCAACACAACGTGATCCATATTACTTCCATCTTGACAGAAATGATATTCAAGTACAGGGCCCCACAATAAGGTGGTGAGGACATTCAGATAGTGGCAATGTCTTTTTGATGCCCAAAGGAATGATAGTGAGTTTTCTTACCATATACATTGGTCAAATCAAGCAGTATGCCGGAAGACGTCTTTTTTTTCTTCTTTCATCTCGGCAATGCAGAGAAAATCTGTTGTGAAACACTGCCACTGCTGGTCATTCAGTATAATCTGCAGATGGAAAAGTCCACTGTTAGTGCATTTACTATAACAATTAGAAACAATCTTGATTTTAATAAAGCTTAAACAGATAAGTACTATGGAGTCTGTATTGTGAAAATCAACAGCTCATTAGAAATTAAAATCTCAATTTGAGTTTTTAACCTCGCATACTTCTCTGAATCCCATGCCTCACTTGCTAACACTGTAAACTATAGCACGCACATTAGGACAGAGATAAATTGATCTTTTGGCCAGCCAAGTGCAGGATACCCTTCTCACTTCATTTGTTTTAGGATATGGTACACCAGTAGCAATTATGTCAGCTGACAAGTTGAGAGAGGAAGGGTTATGCTACAGTTAGTGGGAATAATAAAATCTATGAATAGCATATTCACCATCTTCATTTTAGCCAATTCCCACCAGTTCAGCAATAGTAAAGTCAAAACTCTTATGCTCAAACTTACGTTCATACAAATTTAGAAGTCTAAAAAAATGCCCTAATTTCTTTCATCTTACGATCTTAGTTTTCAGCTGGGCATCCTGCCTACCCTTCTACTCATTTCAATACCAAGATAAATGAATTCCATTGCTTGCCAGGCAACCGAGTGGCCCTCATGTCAGACGACATCTTGCTTAAGCTTTATGATGTCAGGGCACCACTGGACAAAATGTCCTGGTTGAAGGTGACACAGGAGGATGAGAGATCAGCAATTATGCAGTGGGTTACTATCTCTATTCATGATTGCAAGGCAACTAGGAGGTGGAATGGTAAAGGACTGAACCAGTAAAAGCACTGGGGCCTTTTTGAAAGCGGGATGGAGATACCAAAACAGAGATTATCCTTAACAATCCCTTGTGAGGATCACACTCAAACATACAGAGTGCAGGGGAAGAGGTTAGCTGATCTTCCGTCCGTCAGAAAGTAAGACTATCGTTCGAAAGTAAGATAGTACATTCCAGACTCAAAGGCAGCAATTTCCTCAGATGGAATATTGCGAGCACCAGAATCTAAAGCAGGCTTTGGTAGTCTTGGAGGCAGTCAGTCTTTTAGTAACTATCATGACCAACACAACGTGATCCATATTACTTCCATCTTGACAGAAATGATATTCAAGTACAGGCCCCCACAATAAGGTGGTGAGGACATTCAGATAGTGGCAATGTCTTTTTGATGCCCAAAGGAATGATAGTGAGTTTTCTTACCATATACATTGGTCAAATCAAGCAGTATGCCGGAAGACGTCTTTTTTTTCTTCTTTTATCTCGGCAATGCAGAGAAAATCTGTTGTGAAACACTGCCACTGCTGGTCATTCAGTATAATCTGCAGATGGAAAAGTCCACTGTTAGTGCATTTACTATAACAATTAGAAACAATCTTGATTTTAATAAAGCTTAAACAGATAAGTACTATGGAGTCTGTATTGTGAAAATCAACAGCTCATTAGAAATTAAAATCTCAATTTGAGTTTTTAACCTCGCATACTTCTCTGAATCCCATGCCTCACTTGCTAACACTGTAAACTATAGCACGCACATTAGGACATAGATACATTGATCTTTTTGCCAGCCAAGTGCAGGATACCCTTCTCACTTCCTTTGTTTTAGGATATGGTACACCAGTAGCAATTATGTCAGCTGACAAGTTGAGAGAGGAAGGGTTATGCTACAGTTAGTGGGAATAATAAAATCTATGAATAGCATATTCACCATCTTCATTTTAGCCAATTCCCACCAGTTCAGCAATAGTAAAGTCAAAACTCTTATGCTCAAACTTACGTTCATACAAATTTAGAAGTCTAAAAAAATGCCCTAATTTCTTTCATCTTACGATCTTAGTTTTCAGCTGGGCATCCTGCCTACCCTTCTACTCATTTCAATACCAAGATAAATGAATTCCATTGCTTGCCAGGCAACCGAGTGGCCCTCATGTCAGACGACATCTTGCTTAAGCTTTATGATGTCAGGGCACCACTGGACAAAATGTCCTGGTTGAAGGTGACACAGGAGGATGAGAGATCAGCAATTATGCAGTGGGTTACTATCTCTATGCATGATTGCAAGGCAACTAGGAGGTGGAATGGTAAAGGACTGAACCAGTAAAAGCACTGGGGCCTTTTTGAAAGCGGGATGGAGATACCAAAACAGAGATTATCCTTAACAATCCCTTGTGAGGATCACACTCAAACATACAGAGTGCAGGGGAAGAGGTTAACTGATCTTCCGTCCGTCAGAAAGTAAGACTATCGTTCGAAAGTAAGATAGTACATTCCAAACTCAAAGGCAGCAATTTCCTCAGATGGAATATTGCGAGCACCAGAATCTAAAGCAGGCTTTGGTAGTCTTGGAGGCAGTCAGTCTTTTAGTAACTATCATGACCAACACAACGTGATCCATATTACTTCCATCTTGACAGAAATGATATTCAAGTACAGGGCCCCACAATAAGGTGGTGAGGACATTCAGATAGTGGCAATGTCTTTTTGATGCCCAAAGGAATGATAGTGAGTTTTCTTACCATATACATTGGTCAAATCAAGCAGTATGCCGGAAGACGTCTTTTTTTTCTTCTTTCATCTCGGCAATGCAGAGAAAATCTGTTGTGAAACACTGCCACTGCTGGTCATTCAGTATAATCTGCAGATGGAAAAGTCCACTGTTAGTGCATTTACTATAACAATTAGAAACAATCTTGATTTTAATAAAGCTTAAACAGATAAGTACTATGGAGTCTGTATTGTGAAAATCAACAGCTCATTAGAAATGAAAATCTCAATTTGAGTTTTTAACCTCGCATACTTCTCTGAATCCCATGCCTCACTTGCTAACACTGTAAACTATAGCACGCACATTAGGACAGAGATAAATTGATCTTTTGGCCAGCCAAGTGCAGGATACCCTTCTCACTTCATTTGTTTTAGGATATGGTACACCAGTAGCAATTATGTCAGCTGACAAGTTGAGAGAGGAAGGGTTATGCTACAGTTAGTGGGAATAATAAAATCTATGAATAGCATATTCACCATCTTCATTTTAGCCAATTCCCACCAGTTCAGCAATAGTAAAGTCAAAACTCTTATGCTCAAACTTACGTTCATACAAATTTAGAAGTCTAAAAAAATGCCCTAATTTCTTTCATCTTACGATCTTAGTTTTCAGCTGGGCATCCTGCCTACCCTTCTACTCATTTCAATACCAAGATAAATGAATTCCATTGCTTGCCAGGCAACCGAGTGGCCCTCATGTCAGACGACATCTTGCTTAAGCTTTATGATGTCAGGGCACCACTGGACAAAATGTCCTGGTTGAAGGTGACACAGGAGGATGAGAGATCAGCAATTATGCAGTGGGTTACTATCTCTATTCATGATTGCAAGGCAACTAGGAGGTGGAATGGTAAAGGACTGAGCCAGTAAAAGCACTGGGGCCTTTTTGAAAGCGGGATGGAGATACCAAAACAGAGATTATCCTTAACAATCCCTTGTGAGGATCACACTCAAACATACAGAGTGCAGGGGAAGAGGTTAGCTGATCTTCCGTCCGTCAGAAAGTAAGACTAACGTTCGAAAGTAAGATAGTACATTCCAGACTCAAAGGCAGCAATTTCCTCAGATGGAATATTGCGAGCACCAGAATCTAAAGCAGGCTTTGGTAGTCTTGGAGGCAGTCAGTCTTTTAGTAACTATCATGACCAACACAACGTGATCCATATTACTTCCATCTTGACAGAAATGATATTCAAGTACAGGGCCCCACAATAAGGTGGTGAGGACATTCAGATAGTGGCAATGTCTTTTTGATGCCCAAAGGAATGATAGTGAGTTTTCTTACCATATACATTGGTCAAATCAAGCAGTATGCCGGAAGACGTCTTTTTTTTCTTCTTTTATCTCGGCAATGCAGAGAAAATCTGTTGTGAAACACTGCCACTGCTGGTCATTCAGTATAATCTGCAGATGGAAAAGTCCACTGTTAGTGCATTTACTATAACAATTAGAAACAATCTTGATTTTAATAAAGCTTAAACAGATAAGTACTATGGAGTCTGTATTGTGAAAATCAACAGCTCATTAGAAATTAAAATCTCAATTTGAGTTTTTAACCTCGCATACTTCTCTGAATCCCATGCCTCACTTGCTAACACTGTAAACTATAGCACGCACATTAGGACATAGATACATTGATCTTTTTGCCAGCCAAGTGCAGGATACCCTTCTCACTTCCTTTGTTTTAGGATATGGTACACCAGTAGCAATTATGTCAGCTGACAAGTTGAGAGAGGAAGGGTTATGCTACAGTTAGTGGGAATAATAAAATCTATGAATAGCATATTCACCATCTTCATTTTAGCCAATTCCCACCAGTTCAGCAATAGTAAAGTCAAAACTCTTATGCTCAAACTTACGTTCATACAAATTTAGAAGTCTAAAAAAATGCCCTAATTTCTTTCATCTTACGATCTTAGTTTTCAGCTGGGCATCCTGCCTACCCTTCTACTCATTTCAATACCAAGATAAATGAATTCCATTGCTTGCCAGGCAACCGAGTGGCCCTCATGTCAGACGACATCTTGCTTAAGCTTTATGATGTCAGGGCACCACTGGACAAAATGTCCTGGTTGAAGGTGACACAGGAGGATGAGAGATCAGCAATTATGCAGTGGGTTACTATCTCTATTCATGATTGCAAGGCAACTAGGAGGTGGAATGGTAAAGGACTGAACCAGTAAAAGCACTGGGGCCTTTTTGAAAGCGGGATGGAGATACCAAAACAGAGATTATCCTTAACAATCCCTTGTGAGGATCACACTCAAACATACAGAGTGCAGGGGAAGAGGTTAGCTGATCTTCCGTCCGTCAGAAAGTAAGACTATCGTTCGAAAGTAAGATAGTACATTCCAGACTCAAAGGCAGCAATTTCCTCAGATGGAATATTGCGAGCACCAGAATCTAAAGCAGGCTTTGGTAGTCTTGGAGGCAGTCAGTCTTTTAGTAACTATCATGACCAACACAACGTGATCCATATTACTTCCATCTTGACAGAAATGATATTCAAGTACAGGCCCCAACAATAAGGTGGTGAGGACATTCAGATAGTGGCAATGTCTTTTTGATGCCCAAAGGAATGATAGTGAGTTTTCTTACCATATACATTGGTCAAATCAAGCAGTATGCCGGAAGACGTCTTTTTTTTCTTCTTTCATCTCGGCAATGCAGAGAAAATCTGTTGTGAAACACTGCCACTGCTGGTCATTCAGTATAATCTGCAGATGGAAAAGTCCACTGTTAGTGCATTTACTTGAACAATTAGAAACAATCTTGATTTTAATAAAGCTTAAACAGATAAGTACTATGGAGTCTGTATTGTGAAAATCAAAAGCTCATTAGAAATTAAAATCTCAATTTGAGTTTTTAACCTCGCATACTTCTCTGAATCCCATGCCTCACTTGCTAACACTGTAAACTATAGCACGCACATTAGGACAGAGATAAATTGATCTTTTGGCCAGCCAAGTGCAGGATACCCTTCTCACTTCATTTGTTTTAGGATATGGTACACCAGTAGCAATTATGTCAGCTGACAAGTTGAGAGAGGAAGGGTTATGCTACAGTTAGTGGGAATAATAGAATCTATGAATAGCATATTCACCATCTTCATTTTAGCCAATTCCCACCAGTTCAGCAATAGTAAAGTCAAAACTCTTATGCTCAAACGTACGTTGATACACATTTAGAAGTCTAAAAAAATGCCCTAATTTCTTTCATTTCACAATCTTAGTTTTCAGCTGGGCATCCTGCCTACCCTTCTACACATTTCAATACCAAGATAAATGAATTCCATTGCTTGCTAGGCAACCGAGTGGCCCTCATGTCAGACGACATCTTGCTTAAGCTTTATGATGTCAGGGCACCACTGGACAAAATGCCCTGGTTGAAGGTGACACAGGAGGATGAGAGATCAGCAATTATGCAGTGGGTTACTATCTCTATTCATGATTGCAAGGCAACTAGGAGGTGGAATGGTAAAGGACTGAGCCAGTAAAAGCACTGGGGCCTTTTTGAAAGCGGGATGGAGATACCAAAACAGAGATTATCCTTAACAATCCCTTGTGAGGATCACACTCAAACATACAGAGTGCAGGGGAAGAGGTTAGCTGATCTTCCGTCCGTCAGAAAGTAAGACTATCGTTCGAAAGTAAGATAGTACATTCCAGACTCAAAGGCAGCAATTTCCTCAGATGGAATATTGCGAGCACCAGAATCTAAAGCAGGCTTTGGTAGTCTTGGAGGCAGTCAGTCTTTTAGTAACTATCATGACCAACACAACGTGATCCATATTACTTCCATCTTGACAGAAATGATATTCAAGTACAGGGCCCCACAATAAGGTGGTGAGGACATTCAGATAGTGGCAATGTCTTTTTGATGCCCAAAGGAATGATAGTGAGTTTTCTTACCATATACATTGGTCAAATCAAGCAGTATGCCGGAAGACGTCTTTTTTTTCTTCTTTCATCTCGGCAATGCAGAGAAAATCTGTTGTGAAACACTGCCACTGCTGGTCATTCAGAAATAATCTGCAGATGGAAAAGTCCACTGTTAGTGCATTTACTATAACAATTAGAAACAATCTTGATTTTAATAAAGCTTAAACAGATAAGTACTATGGAGTCTGTATTGTGAAAATCAACAGCTCATTAGAAATGAAAATCTCAATTTGAGTTTTTAACCTCGCATACTTCTCTGAATCCCATGCCTCACTTGCTAACACTGTAAACTATAGCACGCACATTAGGACAGAGATAAATTGATCTTTTGGCCAGCCAAGTGCAGGATACCCTTCTCACTTCATTTGTTTTAGGATATGGTACACCAGTAGCAATTATGTCAGCTGACAAGTTGAGAGAGGAAGGGTTATGCTACAGTTAGTGGGAATAATAAAATCTATGAATAGCATATTCACCATCTTCATTTTAGCCAATTCCCACCAGTTCAGCAATAGTAAAGTCAAAACTCTTATGCTCAAACTTACGTTCATACAAATTTAGAAGTCTAAAAAAATGCCCTAATTTCTTTCATCTTACGATCTTAGTTTTCAGCTGGGCATCCTGCCTACCCTTCTACTCATTTCAATACCAAGATAAATGAATTCCATTGCTTGCCAGGCAACCGAGTGGCCCTCATGTCAGACGACATCTTGCTTAAGCTTTATGATGTCAGGGCACCACTGGACAAAATGTCCTGGTTGAAGGTGACACAGGAGGATGAGAGATCAGCAATTATGCAGTGGGTTACTATCTCTATTCATGATTGCAAGGCAACTAGGAGGTGGAATGGTAAAGGACTGAACCAGTAAAAGCACTGGGGCCTTTTTGAAAGCGGGATGGAGATACCAAAACAGAGATTATCCTTAACAATCCCTTGTGAGGATCACACTCAAACATACAGAGTGCAGGGGAAGAGGTTAGCTGATCTTCCGTCCGTCAGAAAGTAAGACTATCGTTCGAAAGTAAGATAGTACATTCCAGACTCAAAGGCAGCAATTTCCTCAGATGGAATATTGCGAGCACCAGAATCTAAAGCAGGCTTTGGTAGTCTTGGAGGCAGTCAGTCTTTTAGTAACTATCATGACCAACACAACGTGATCCATATTACTTCCATCTTGACAGAAATGATATTCAAGTACAGGCCCCAACAATAAGGTGGTGAGGACATTCAGATAGTGGCAATGTCTTTTTGATGCCCAAAGGAATGATAGTGAGTTTTCTTACCATATACATTGGTCAAATCAAGCAGTATGCCGGAAGACGTCTTTTTTTTCTTCTTTCATCTCGGCAATGCAGAGAAAATCTGTTGTGAAACACTGCCACTGCTGGTCATTCAGTATAATCTGCAGATGGAAAAGTCCACTGTTAGTGCATTTACTTGAACAATTAGAAACAATCTTGATTTTAATAAAGCTTAAACAGATAAGTACTATGGAGTCTGTATTGTGAAAATCAAAAGCTCATTAGAAATTAAAATCTCAATTTGAGTTTTTAACCTCGCATACTTCTCTGAATCCCATGCCTCACTTGCTAACACTGTAAACTATAGCACGCACATTAGGACAGAGATAAATTGATCTTTTGGCCAGCCAAGTGCAGGATACCCTTCTCACTTCATTTGTTTTAGGATATGGTACACCAGTAGCAATTATGTCAGCTGACAAGTTGAGAGAGGAAGGGTTATACTACAGTTAGTGGGAATAATAAAATCTATGAATAGCATATTCACCATCTTCATTTTAGCCAATTCCCACCAGTTCAGCAATAGTAAAGTCAAAACTCTTATGCTCAAACGTACGTTGATACACATTTAGAAGTCTAAAAAAATGCCCTAATTTCTTTCATTTCACAATCTTAGTTTTCAGCTGGGCATCCTGCCTACCCTTCTACACATTTCAATACCAAGATAAATGAATTCCATTGCTTGCTAGGCAACCGAGTGGCCCTCATGTCAGACGACATCTTGCTTAAGCTTTATGATGTCAGGGCACCACTGGACAAAATGCCCTGGTTGAAGGTGACACAGGAGGATGAGAGATCAGCAATTATGCAGTGGGTTACTATCTCTATTCATGATTGCAAGGCAACTAGGAGGTGGAATGGTAAAGGACTGAACCAGTAAAAGCACTGGGGCCTTTTTGAAAGCGGGATGGAGATACCAAAACAGAGATTATCCTTAACAATCCCTTGTGAGGATCACACTCAAACATACAGAGTGCAGGGGAAGAGGTTAGCTGATCTTCCGTCCGTCAGAAAGTAAGACTATCGTTCGAAAGTAAGATAGTACATTCCAGACTCAAAGGCAGCAATTTCCTCAGATGGAATATTGCGAGCACCAGAATCTAAAGCAGGCTTTGGTAGTCTTGGAGGCAGTCAGTCTTTTAGTAACTATCATGACCAACACAACGTGATCCATATTACTTCCATCTTGACAGAAATGATATTCAAGTACAGGCCCCCACAATAAGGTGGTGAGGACATTCAGATAGTGGCAATGTCTTTTTGATGCCCAAAGGAATGATAGTGAGTTTTCTTACCATATACATTGGTCAAATCAAGCAGTATGCCGGAAGACGTCTTTTTTTTCTTCTTTTATCTCGGCAATGCAGAGAAAATCTGTTGTGAAACACTGCCACTGCTGGTCATTCAGTATAATCTGCAGATGGAAAAGTCCACTGTTAGTGCATTTACTATAACAATTAGAAACAATCTTGATTTTAATAAAGCTTAAACAGATAAGTACTATGGAGTCTGTATTGTGAAAATCAAAAGCTCATTAGAAATTAAAATCTCAATTTGAGTTTTTAACCTCGCATACTTCTCTGAATCCCATGCCTCACTTGCTAACACTGTAAACTATAGCACGCACATTAGGACAGAGATAAATTGATCTTTTGGCCAGCCAAGTGCAGGATACCCTTCTCACTTCATTTGTTTTAGGATATGGTACACCAGTAGCAATTATGTCAGCTGACAAGTTGAGAGAGGAAGGGTTATGCTACAGTTAGTGGCAATAATAAAATCTATGAATAGCATATTCACCATCTTCATTTTAGCCAATTCCCACCAGTTCAGCAATAGTAAAGTCAAAACTCTTATGCTCAAACTTACGTTCATACAAATTTAGAAGTCTAAAAAAATGCCCTAATTTCTTTCATCTTACGATCTTAGTTTTCAGCTGGGCATCCTGCCTACCCTTCTACTCATTTCAATACCAAGATAAATGAATTCCATTGCTTGCCAGGCAACCGAGTGGCCCTCATGTCAGACGACATCTTGCTTAAGCTTTATGATGTCAGGGCACCACTGGACAAAATGTCCTGGTTGAAGGTGACACAGGAGGATGAGAGATCAGCAATTATGCAGTGGGTTACTATCTCTATGCATGATTGCAAGGCAACTAGGAGGTGGAATGGTAAAGGACTGAACCAGTAAAAGCACTGGGGCCTTTTTGAAAGCGGGATGGAGATACCAAAACAGAGATTATCCTTAACAATCCCTTGTGAGGATCACACTCAAACATACAGAGTGCAGGGGAAGAGGTTAACTGATCTTCCGTCCGTCAGAAAGTAAGACTATCGTTCGAAAGTAAGATAGTACATTCCAGACTCAAAGGCAGCAATTTCCTCAGATGGAATATTGCGAGCACCAGAATCTAAAGCAGGCTTTGGTAGTCTTGGAGGCAGTCAGTCTTTTAGTAACTATCATGACCAACACAACGTGATCCATATTACTTCCATCTTGACAGAAATGATATTCAAGTACAGGGCCCCACAATAAGGTGGTGAGGACATTCAGATAGTGGCAATGTCTTTTTGATGCCCAAAGGAATGATAGTGAGTTTTCTTACCATATACATTGGTCAAATCAAGCAGTATGCCGGAAGACGTCTTTTTTTTCTTCTTTCATCTCGGCAATGCAGAGAAAATCTGTTGTGAAACACTGCCACTGCTGGTCATTCAGTATAATCTGCAGATGGAAAAGTCCACTGTTAGTGCATTTACTATAACAATTAGAAACAATCTTGATTTTAATAAAGCTTAAACAGATAAGTACTATGGAGTCTGTATTGTGAAAATCAACAGCTCATTAGAAATGAAAATCTCAATTTGAGTTTTTAACCTCGCATACTTCTCTGAATCCCATGCCTCACTTGCTAACACTGTAAACTATAGCACGCACATTAGGACAGAGATAAATTGATCTTTTGGCCAGCCAAGTGCAGGATACCCTTCTCACTTCATTTGTTTTAGGATATGGTACACCAGTAGCAATTATGTCAGCTGACAAGTTGAGAGAGGAAGGGTTATGCTACAGTTAGTGGGAATAATAAAATCTATGAATAGCATATTCACCATCTTCATTTTAGCCAATTCCCACCAGTTCAGCAATAGTAAAGTCAAAACTCTTATGCTCAAACTTACGTTCATACAAATTTAGAAGTCTAAAAAAATGCCCTAATTTCTTTCATCTTACGATCTTAGTTTTCAGCTGGGCATCCTGCCTACCCTTCTACTCATTTCAATACCAAGATAAATGAATTCCATTGCTTGCCAGGCAACCGAGTGGCCCTCATGTCAGACGACATCTTGCTTAAGCTTTATGATGTCAGGGCACCACTGGACAAAATGTCCTGGTTGAAGGTGACACAGGAGGATGAGAGATCAGCAATTATGCAGTGGGTTACTATCTCTATTCATGATTGCAAGGCAACTAGGAGGTGGAATGGTAAAGGACTGAACCAGTAAAAGCACTGGGGCCTTTTTGAAAGCGGGATGGAGATACCAAAACAGAGATTATCCTTAACAATCCCTTGTGAGGATCACACTCAAACATACAGAGTGCAGGGGAAGAGGTTAGCTGATCTTCCGTCCGTCAGAAAGTAAGACTATCGTTCGAAAGTAAGATAGTACATTCCAGACTCAAAGGCAGCAATTTCCTCAGATGGAATATTGCGAGCACCAGAATCTAAAGCAGGCTTTGGTAGTCTTGGAGGCAGTCAGTCTTTTAGTAACTATCATGACCAACACAACGTGATCCATATTACTTCCATCTTGACAGAAATGATATTCAAGTACAGGCCCCAACAATAAGGTGGTGAGGACATTCAGATAGTGGCAATGTCTTTTTGATGCCCAAAGGAATGATAGTGAGTTTTCTTACCATATACATTGGTCAAATCAAGCAGTATGCCGGAAGACGTCTTTTTTTTCTTCTTTCATCTCGGCAATGCAGAGAAAATCTGTTGTGAAACACTGCCACTGCTGGTCATTCAGTATAATCTGCAGATGGAAAAGTCCACTGTTAGTGCATTTACTTGAACAATTAGAAACAATCTTGATTTTAATAAAGCTTAAACAGATAAGTACTATGGAGTCTGTATTGTGAAAATCAAAAGCTCATTAGAAATTAAAATCTCAATTTGAGTTTTTAACCTCGCATACTTCTCTGAATCCCATGCCTCACTTGCTAACACTGTAAACTATAGCACGCACATTAGGACAGAGATAAATTGATCTTTTGGCCAGCCAAGTGCAGGATACCCTTCTCACTTCATTTGTTTTAGGATATGGTACACCAGTAGCAATTATGTCAGCTGACAAGTTGAGAGAGGAAGGGTTATACTACAGTTAGTGGGAATAATAAAATCTATGAATAGCATATTCACCATCTTCATTTTAGCCAATTCCCACCAGTTCAGCAATAGTAAAGTCAAAACTCTTATGCTCAAACGTACGTTGATACACATTTAGAAGTCTAAAAAAATGCCCTAATTTCTTTCATTTCACAATCTTAGTTTTCAGCTGGGCATCCTGCCTACCCTTCTACACATTTCAATACCAAGATAAATGAATTCCATTGCTTGCTAGGCAACCGAGTGGCCCTCATGTCAGACGACATCTTGCTTAAGCTTTATGATGTCAGGGCACCACTGGACAAAATGCCCTGGTTGAAGGTGACACAGGAGGATGAGAGATCAGCAATTATGCAGTGGGTTACTATCTCTATTCATGATTGCAAGGCAACTAGGAGGTGGAATGGTAAAGGACTGAGCCAGTAAAAGCACTGGGGCCTTTTTGAAAGCGGGATGGAGATACCAAAACAGAGATTATCCTTAACAATCCCTTGTGAGGATCACACTCAAACATACAGAGTGCAGGGGAAGAGGTTAGCTGATCTTCCGTCCGTCAGAAAGTAAGACTATCGTTCGAAAGTAAGATAGTACATTCCAGACTCAAAGGCAGCAATTTCCTCAGATGGAATATTGCGAGCACCAGAATCTAAAGCAGGCTTTGGTAGTCTTGGAGGCAGTCAGTCTTTTAGTAACTATCATGACCAACACAACGTGATCCATATTACTTCCATCTTGACAGAAATGATATTCAAGTACAGGGCCCCACAATAAGGTGGTGAGGACATTCAGATAGTGGCAATGTCTTTTTGATGCCCAAAGGAATGATAGTGAGTTTTCTTACCATATACATTGGTCAAATCAAGCAGTATGCCGGAAGACGTCTTTTTTTTCTTCTTTCATCTCGGCAATGCAGAGAAAATCTGTTGTGAAACACTGCCACTGCTGGTCATTCAGAAATAATCTGCAGATGGAAAAGTCCACTGTTAGTGCATTTACTATAACAATTAGAAACAATCTTGATTTTAATAAAGCTTAAACAGATAAGTACTATGGAGTCTGTATTGTGAAAATCAACAGCTCATTAGAAATGAAAATCTCAATTTGAGTTTTTAACCTCGCATACTTCTCTGAATCCCATGCCTCACTTGCTAACACTGTAAACTATAGCACGCACATTAGGACAGAGATAAATTGATCTTTTGGCCAGCCAAGTGCAGGATACCCTTCTCACTTCATTTGTTTTAGGATATGGTACACCAGTAGCAATTATGTCAGCTGACAAGTTGAGAGAGGAAGGGTTATGCTACAGTTAGTGGGAATAATAAAATCTATGAATAGCATATTCACCATCTTCATTTTAGCCAATTCCCACCAGTTCAGCAATAGTAAAGTCAAAACTCTTATGCTCAAACTTACGTTCATACAAATTTAGAAGTCTAAAAAAATGCCCTAATTTCTTTCATCTTACGATCTTAGTTTTCAGCTGGGCATCCTGCCTACCCTTCTACTCATTTCAATACCAAGATAAATGAATTCCATTGCTTGCCAGGCAACCGAGTGGCCCTCATGTCAGACGACATCTTGCTTAAGCTTTATGATGTCAGGGCACCACTGGACAAAATGTCCTGGTTGAAGGTGACACAGGAGGATGAGAGATCAGCAATTATGCAGTGGGTTACTATCTCTATTCATGATTGCAAGGCAACTAGGAGGTGGAATGGTAAAGGACTGAACCAGTAAAAGCACTGGGGCCTTTTTGAAAGCGGGATGGAGATACCAAAACAGAGATTATCCTTAACAATCCCTTGTGAGGATCACACTCAAACATACAGAGTGCAGGGGAAGAGGTTAGCTGATCTTCCGTCCGTCAGAAAGTAAGACTATCGTTCGAAAGTAAGATAGTACATTCCAGACTCAAAGGCAGCAATTTCCTCAGATGGAATATTGCGAGCACCAGAATCTAAAGCAGGCTTTGGTAGTCTTGGAGGCAGTCAGTCTTTTAGTAACTATCATGACCAACACAACGTGATCCATATTACTTCCATCTTGACAGAAATGATATTCAAGTACAGGCCCCCACAATAAGGTGGTGAGGACATTCAGATAGTGGCAATGTCTTTTTGATGCCCAAAGGAATGATAGTGAGTTTTCTTACCATATACATTGGTCAAATCAAGCAGTATGCCGGAAGACGTCTTTTTTTTCTTCTTTTATCTCGGCAATGCAGAGAAAATCTGTTGTGAAACACTGCCACTGCTGGTCATTCAGTATAATCTGCAGATGGAAAAGTCCACTGTTAGTGCATTTACTATAACAATTAGAAACAATCTTGATTTTAATAAAGCTTAAACAGATAAGTACTATGGAGTCTGTATTGTGAAAATCAAAAGCTCATTAGAAATTAAAATCTCAATTTGAGTTTTTAACCTCGCATACTTCTCTGAATCCCATGCCTCACTTGCTAACACTGTAAACTATAGCACGCACATTAGGACAGAGATAAATTGATCTTTTGGCCAGCCAAGTGCAGGATACCCTTCTCACTTCATTTGTTTTAGGATATGGTACACCAGTAGCAATTATGTCAGCTGACAAGTTGAGAGAGGAAGGGTTATGCTACAGTTAGTGGCAATAATAAAATCTATGAATAGCATATTCACCATCTTCATTTTAGCCAATTCCCACCAGTTCAGCAATAGTAAAGTCAAAACTCTTATGCTCAAACGTACGTTGATACACATTTAGAAGTCTAAAAAAATGCCCTAATTTCTTTCATTTCACAATCTTAGTTTTCAGCTGGGCATCCTGCCTACCCTTCTACACATTTCAATACCAAGATAAATGAATTCCATTGCTTGCTAGGCAACCGAGTGGCCCTCATGTCAGACGACATCTTGCTTAAGCTTTATGATGTCAGGGCACCACTGGACAAAATGTCCTGGTTGAAGGTGACACAGGAGGATGAGAGATCAGCAATTATGCAGTGGGTTACTATCTCTATTCATGATTGCAAGGCAACTAGGAGGTGGAATGGTAAAGGACTGAGCCAGTAAAAGCACTGGGGCCTTTTTGAAAGCGGGATGGAGATACCAAAACAGAGATTATCCTTAACAATCCCTTGTGAGGATCACACTCAAACATACAGAGTGCAGGGGAAGAGGTTAGCTGATCTTCCGTCCGTCAGAAAGTAAGACTATCGTTCGAAAGTAAGATAGTACATTCCAGACTCAAAGGCAGCAATTTCCTCAGATGGAATATTGCGAGCACCAGAATCTAAAGCAGGCTTTGGTAGTCTTGGAGGCAGTCAGTCTTTTAGTAACTATCATGACCAACACAACGTGATCCATATTACTTCCATCTTGACAGAAATGATATTCAAGTACAGGGCCCCACAATAAGGTGGTGAGGACATTCAGATAGTGGAAATGTCTTTTTGATGCCCAAAGGAATGATAGTGAGTTTTCTTACCATATACATTGGTCAAATCAAGCAGTATGCCGGAAGACGTCTTTTTTTTCTTCTTTCATCTCGGCAATGCAGAGAAAATCTGTTGTGAAACACTGCCACTGCTGGTCATTCAGTATAATCTGCAGATGGAAAAGTCCACTGTTAGTGCATTTACTATAACAATTAGAAACAATCTTGATTTTAATAAAGCTTAAACAGATAAGTACTATGGAGTCTGTATTGTGAAAATCAACAGCTCATTAGAAATTAAAATCTCAATTTGAGTTTTTAACCTCGCATACTTCTCTGAATCCCATGCCTCACTTGCTAACACTGTAAACTATAGCACGCACATTAGGACATAGATACATTGATCTTTTTGCCAGCCAAGTGCAGGATACCCTTCTCACTTCCTTTGTTTTAGGATATGGTACACCAGTAGCAATTATGTCAGCTGACAAGTTGAGAGAGGAAGGGTTATGCTACAGTTAGTGGGAATAATAAAATCTATGAATAGCATATTCACCATCTTCATTTTAGCCAATTCCCACCAGTTCAGCAATAGTAAAGTCAAAACTCTTATGCTCAAACTTACGTTCATACAAATTTAGAAGTCTAAAAAAATGCCCTAATTTCTTTCATCTTACGATCTTAGTTTTCAGCTGGGCATCCTGCCTACCCTTCTACTCATTTCAATACCAAGATAAATGAATTCCATTGCTTGCCAGGCAACCGAGTGGCCCTCATGTCAGACGACATCTTGCTTAAGCTTTATGATGTCAGGGCACCACTGGACAAAATGTCCTGGTTGAAGGTGACACAGGAGGATGAGAGATCAGCAATTATGCAGTGGGTTACTATCTCTATGCATGATTGCAAGGCAACTAGGAGGTGGAATGGTAAAGGACTGAACCAGTAAAAGCACTGGGGCCTTTTTGAAAGCGGGATGGAGATACCAAAACAGAGATTATCCTTAACAATCCCTTGTGAGGATCACACTCAAACATACAGAGTGCAGGGGAAGAGGTTAACTGATCTTCCGTCCGTCAGAAAGTAAGACTATCGTTCGAAAGTAAGATAGTACATTCCAAACTCAAAGGCAGCAATTTCCTCAGATGGAATATTGCGAGCACCAGAATCTAAAGCAGGCTTTGGTAGTCTTGGAGGCAGTCAGTCTTTTAGTAACTATCATGACCAACACAACGTGATCCATATTACTTCCATCTTGACAGAAATGATATTCAAGTACAGGGCCCCACAATAAGGTGGTGAGGACATTCAGATAGTGGCAATGTCTTTTTGATGCCCAAAGGAATGATAGTGAGTTTTCTTACCATATACATTGGTCAAATCAAGCAGTATGCCGGAAGACGTCTTTTTTTTCTTCTTTCATCTCGGCAATGCAGAGAAAATCTGTTGTGAAACACTGCCACTGCTGGTCATTCAGTATAATCTGCAGATGGAAAAGTCCACTGTTAGTGCATTTACTATAACAATTAGAAACAATCTTGATTTTAATAAAGCTTAAACAGATAAGTACTATGGAGTCTGTATTGTGAAAATCAACAGCTCATTAGAAATGAAAATCTCAATTTGAGTTTTTAACCTCGCATACTTCTCTGAATCCCATGCCTCACTTGCTAACACTGTAAACTATAGCACGCACATTAGGACAGAGATAAATTGATCTTTTGGCCAGCCAAGTGCAGGATACCCTTCTCACTTCATTTGTTTTAGGATATGGTACACCAGTAGCAATTATGTCAGCTGACAAGTTGAGAGAGGAAGGGTTATGCTACAGTTAGTGGGAATAATAAAATCTATGAATAGCATATTCACCATCTTCATTTTAGCCAATTCCCACCAGTTCAGCAATAGCAAAGTCAAAACTCTTATGCTCAAACTTACGTTCATACAAATTTAGAAGTCTAAAAAAATGCCCTAATTTCTTTCATCTTACGATCTTAGTTTTCAGCTGGGCATCCTGCCTACCCTTCTACTCATTTCAATACCAAGATAAATGAATTCCATTGCTTGCCAGGCAACCGAGTGGCCCTCATGTCAGACGACATCTTGCTTAAGCTTTATGATGTCAGGGCACCACTGGACAAAATGTCCTGGTTGAAGGTGACACAGGAGGATGAGAGATCAGCAATTATGCAGTGGGTTACTATCTCTATTCATGATTGCAAGGCAACTAGGAGGTGGAATGGTAAAGGACTGAACCAGTAAAAGCACTGGGGCCTTTTTGAAAGCGGGATGGAGATACCAAAACAGAGATTATCCTTAACAATCCCTTGTGAGGATCACACTCAAACATACAGAGTGCAGGGGAAGAGGTTAGCTGATCTTCCGTCCGTCAGAAAGTAAGACTATCGTTCGAAAGTAAGATAGTACATTCCAGACTCAAAGGCAGCAATTTCCTCAGATGGAATATTGCGAGCACCAGAATCTAAAGCAGGCTTTGGTAGTCTTGGAGGCAGTCAGTCTTTTAGTAACTATCATGACCAACACAACGTGATCCATATTACTTCCATCTTGACAGAAATGATATTCAAGTACAGGCCCCCACAATAAGGTGGTGAGGACATTCAGATAGTGGCAATGTCTTTTTGATGCCCAAAGGAATGATAGTGAGTTTTCTTACCATATACATTGGTCAAATCAAGCAGTATGCCGGAAGACGTCTTTTTTTTCTTCTTTTATCTCGGCAATGCAGAGAAAATCTGTTGTGAAACACTGCCACTGCTGGTCATTCAGTATAATCTGCAGATGGAAAAGTCCACTGTTAGTGCATTTACTATAACAATTAGAAACAATCTTGATTTTAATAAAGCTTAAACAGATAAGTACTATGGAGTCTGTATTGTGAAAATCAAAAGCTCATTAGAAATTAAAATCTCAATTTGAGTTTTTAACCTCGCATACTTCTCTGAATCCCATGCCTCACTTGCTAACACTGTAAACTATAGCACGCACATTAGGACAGAGATAAATTGATCTTTTGGCCAGCCAAGTGCAGGATACCCTTCTCACTTCATTTGTTTTAGGATATGGTACACCAGTAGCAATTATGTCAGCTGACAAGTTGAGAGAGGAAGGGTTATGCTACAGTTAGTGGCAATAATAAAATCTATGAATAGCATATTCACCATCTTCATTTTAGCCAATTCCCACCAGTTCAGCAATAGTAAAGTCAAAACTCTTATGCTCAAACTTACGTTCATACAAATTTAGAAGTCTAAAAAAATGCCCTAATTTCTTTCATCTTACGATCTTAGTTTTCAGCTGGGCATCCTGCCTACCCTTCTACTCATTTCAATACCAAGATAAATGAATTCCATTGCTTGCCAGGCAACCGAGTGGCCCTCATGTCAGACGACATCTTGCTTAAGCTTTATGATGTCAGGGCACCACTGGACAAAATGTCCTGGTTGAAGGTGACACAGGAGGATGAGAGATCAGCAATTATGCAGTGGGTTACTATCTCTATGCATGATTGCAAGGCAACTAGGAGGTGGAATGGTAAAGGACTGAACCAGTAAAAGCACTGGGGCCTTTTTGAAAGCGGGATGGAGATACCAAAACAGAGATTATCCTTAACAATCCCTTGTGAGGATCACACTCAAACATACAGAGTGCAGGGGAAGAGGTTAACTGATCTTCCGTCCGTCAGAAAGTAAGACTATCGTTCGAAAGTAAGATAGTACATTCCAGACTCAAAGGCAGCAATTTCCTCAGATGGAATATTGCGAGCACCAGAATCTAAAGCAGGCTTTGGTAGTCTTGGAGGCAGTCAGTCTTTTAGTAACTATCATGACCAACACAACGTGATCCATATTACTTCCATCTTGACAGAAATGATATTCAAGTACAGGGCCCCACAATAAGGTGGTGAGGACATTCAGATAGTGGCAATGTCTTTTTGATGCCCAAAGGAATGATAGTGAGTTTTCTTACCATATACATTGGTCAAATCAAGCAGTATGCCGGAAGACGTCTTTTTTTTCTTCTTTCATCTCGGCAATGCAGAGAAAATCTGTTGTGAAACACTGCCACTGCTGGTCATTCAGTATAATCTGCAGATGGAAAAGTCCACTGTTAGTGCATTTACTATAACAATTAGAAACAATCTTGATTTTAATAAAGCTTAAACAGATAAGTACTATGGAGTCTGTATTGTGAAAATCAACAGCTCATTAGAAATGAAAATCTCAATTTGAGTTTTTAACCTCGCATACTTCTCTGAATCCCATGCCTCACTTGCTAACACTGTAAACTATAGCACGCACATTAGGACAGAGATAAATTGATCTTTTGGCCAGCCAAGTGCAGGATACCCTTCTCACTTCATTTGTTTTAGGATATGGTACACCAGTAGCAATTATGTCAGCTGACAAGTTGAGAGAGGAAGGGTTATGCTACAGTTAGTGGGAATAATAAAATCTATGAATAGCATATTCACCATCTTCATTTTAGCCAATTCCCACCAGTTCAGCAATAGTAAAGTCAAAACTCTTATGCTCAAACTTACGTTCATACAAATTTAGAAGTCTAAAAAAATGCCCTAATTTCTTTCATCTTACGATCTTAGTTTTCAGCTGGGCATCCTGCCTACCCTTCTACTCATTTCAATACCAAGATAAATGAATTCCATTGCTTGCCAGGCAACCGAGTGGCCCTCATGTCAGACGACATCTTGCTTAAGCTTTATGATGTCAGGGCACCACTGGACAAAATGTCCTGGTTGAAGGTGACACAGGAGGATGAGAGATCAGCAATTATGCAGTGGGTTACTATCTCTATTCATGATTGCAAGGCAACTAGGAGGTGGAATGGTAAAGGACTGAACCAGTAAAAGCACTGGGGCCTTTTTGAAAGCGGGATGGAGATACCAAAACAGAGATTATCCTTAACAATCCCTTGTGAGGATCACACTCAAACATACAGAGTGCAGGGGAAGAGGTTAGCTGATCTTCCGTCCGTCAGAAAGTAAGACTATCGTTCGAAAGTAAGATAGTACATTCCAGACTCAAAGGCAGCAATTTCCTCAGATGGAATATTGCGAGCACCAGAATCTAAAGCAGGCTTTGGTAGTCTTGGAGGCAGTCAGTCTTTTAGTAACTATCATGACCAACACAACGTGATCCATATTACTTCCATCTTGACAGAAATGATATTCAAGTACAGGCCCCAACAATAAGGTGGTGAGGACATTCAGATAGTGGCAATGTCTTTTTGATGCCCAAAGGAATGATAGTGAGTTTTCTTACCATATACATTGGTCAAATCAAGCAGTATGCCGGAAGACGTCTTTTTTTTCTTCTTTCATCTCGGCAATGCAGAGAAAATCTGTTGTGAAACACTGCCACTGCTGGTCATTCAGTATAATCTGCAGATGGAAAAGTCCACTGTTAGTGCATTTACTTGAACAATTAGAAACAATCTTGATTTTAATAAAGCTTAAACAGATAAGTACTATGGAGTCTGTATTGTGAAAATCAAAAGCTCATTAGAAATTAAAATCTCAATTTGAGTTTTTAACCTCGCATACTTCTCTGAATCCCATGCCTCACTTGCTAACACTGTAAACTATAGCACGCACATTAGGACAGAGATAAATTGATCTTTTGGCCAGCCAAGTGCAGGATACCCTTCTCACTTCATTTGTTTTAGGATATGGTACACCAGTAGCAATTATGTCAGCTGACAAGTTGAGAGAGGAAGGGTTATACTACAGTTAGTGGGAATAATAAAATCTATGAATAGCATATTCACCATCTTCATTTTAGCCAATTCCCACCAGTTCAGCAATAGTAAAGTCAAAACTCTTATGCTCAAACGTACGTTGATACACATTTAGAAGTCTAAAAAAATGCCCTAATTTCTTTCATTTCACAATCTTAGTTTTCAGCTGGGCATCCTGCCTACCCTTCTACACATTTCAATACCAAGATAAATGAATTCCATTGCTTGCTAGGCAACCGAGTGGCCCTCATGTCAGACGACATCTTGCTTAAGCTTTATGATGTCAGGGCACCACTGGACAAAATGCCCTGGTTGAAGGTGACACAGGAGGATGAGAGATCAGCAATTATGCAGTGGGTTACTATCTCTATTCATGATTGCAAGGCAACTAGGAGGTGGAATGGTAAAGGACTGAGCCAGTAAAAGCACTGGGGCCTTTTTGAAAGCGGGATGGAGATACCAAAACAGAGATTATCCTTAACAATCCCTTGTGAGGATCACACTCAAACATACAGAGTGCAGGGGAAGAGGTTAGCTGATCTTCCGTCCGTCAGAAAGTAAGACTATCGTTCGAAAGTAAGATAGTACATTCCAGACTCAAAGGCAGCAATTTCCTCAGATGGAATATTGCGAGCACCAGAATCTAAAGCAGGCTTTGGTAGTCTTGGAGGCAGTCAGTCTTTTAGTAACTATCATGACCAACACAACGTGATCCATATTACTTCCATCTTGACAGAAATGATATTCAAGTACAGGGCCCCACAATAAGGTGGTGAGGACATTCAGATAGTGGCAATGTCTTTTTGATGCCCAAAGGAATGATAGTGAGTTTTCTTACCATATACATTGGTCAAATCAAGCAGTATGCCGGAAGACGTCTTTTTTTTCTTCTTTCATCTCGGCAATGCAGAGAAAATCTGTTGTGAAACACTGCCACTGCTGGTCATTCAGAAATAATCTGCAGATGGAAAAGTCCACTGTTAGTGCATTTACTATAACAATTAGAAACAATCTTGATTTTAATAAAGCTTAAACAGATAAGTACTATGGAGTCTGTATTGTGAAAATCAACAGCTCATTAGAAATGAAAATCTCAATTTGAGTTTTTAACCTCGCATACTTCTCTGAATCCCATGCCTCACTTGCTAACACTGTAAACTATAGCACGCACATTAGGACAGAGATAAATTGATCTTTTGGCCAGCCAAGTGCAGGATACCCTTCTCACTTCATTTGTTTTAGGATATGGTACACCAGTAGCAATTATGTCAGCTGACAAGTTGAGAGAGGAAGGGTTATGCTACAGTTAGTGGGAATAATAAAATCTATGAATAGCATATTCACCATCTTCATTTTAGCCAATTCCCACCAGTTCAGCAATAGTAAAGTCAAAACTCTTATGCTCAAACTTACGTTCATACAAATTTAGAAGTCTAAAAAAATGCCCTAATTTCTTTCATCTTACGATCTTAGTTTTCAGCTGGGCATCCTGCCTACCCTTCTACTCATTTCAATACCAAGATAAATGAATTCCATTGCTTGCCAGGCAACCGAGTGGCCCTCATGTCAGACGACATCTTGCTTAAGCTTTATGATGTCAGGGCACCACTGGACAAAATGTCCTGGTTGAAGGTGACACAGGAGGATGAGAGATCAGCAATTATGCAGTGGGTTACTATCTCTATTCATGATTGCAAGGCAACTAGGAGGTGGAATGGTAAAGGACTGAACCAGTAAAAGCACTGGGGCCTTTTTGAAAGCGGGATGGAGATACCAAAACAGAGATTATCCTTAACAATCCCTTGTGAGGATCACACTCAAACATACAGAGTGCAGGGGAAGAGGTTAGCTGATCTTCCGTCCGTCAGAAAGTAAGACTATCGTTCGAAAGTAAGATAGTACATTCCAGACTCAAAGGCAGCAATTTCCTCAGATGGAATATTGCGAGCACCAGAATCTAAAGCAGGCTTTGGTAGTCTTGGAGGCAGTCAGTCTTTTAGTAACTATCATGACCAACACAACGTGATCCATATTACTTCCATCTTGACAGAAATGATATTCAAGTACAGGCCCCCACAATAAGGTGGTGAGGACATTCAGATAGTGGCAATGTCTTTTTGATGCCCAAAGGAATGATAGTGAGTTTTCTTACCATATACATTGGTCAAATCAAGCAGTATGCCGGAAGACGTCTTTTTTTTCTTCTTTTATCTCGGCAATGCAGAGAAAATCTGTTGTGAAACACTGCCACTGCTGGTCATTCAGTATAATCTGCAGATGGAAAAGTCCACTGTTAGTGCATTTACTATAACAATTAGAAACAATCTTGATTTTAATAAAGCTTAAACAGATAAGTACTATGGAGTCTGTATTGTGAAAATCAAAAGCTCATTAGAAATTAAAATCTCAATTTGAGTTTTTAACCTCGCATACTTCTCTGAATCCCATGCCTCACTTGCTAACACTGTAAACTATAGCACGCACATTAGGACAGAGATAAATTGATCTTTTGGCCAGCCAAGTGCAGGATACCCTTCTCACTTCATTTGTTTTAGGATATGGTACACCAGTAGCAATTATGTCAGCTGACAAGTTGAGAGAGGAAGGGTTATGCTACAGTTAGTGGCAATAATAAAATCTATGAATAGCATATTCACCATCTTCATTTTAGCCAATTCCCACCAGTTCAGCAATAGTAAAGTCAAAACTCTTATGCTCAAACGTACGTTGATACACATTTAGAAGTCTAAAAAAATGCCCTAATTTCTTTCATTTCACAATCTTAGTTTTCAGCTGGGCATCCTGCCTACCCTTCTACACATTTCAATACCAAGATAAATGAATTCCATTGCTTGCTAGGCAACCGAGTGGCCCTCATGTCAGACGACATCTTGCTTAAGCTTTATGATGTCAGGGCACCACTGGACAAAATGTCCTGGTTGAAGGTGACACAGGAGGATGAGAGATCAGCAATTATGCAGTGGGTTACTATCTCTATTCATGATTGCAAGGCAACTAGGAGGTGGAATGGTAAAGGACTGAGCCAGTAAAAGCACTGGGGCCTTTTTGAAAGCGGGATGGAGATACCAAAACAGAGATTATCCTTAACAATCCCTTGTGAGGATCACACTCAAACATACAGAGTGCAGGGGAAGAGGTTAGCTGATCTTCCGTCCGTCAGAAAGTAAGACTATCGTTCGAAAGTAAGATAGTACATTCCAGACTCAAAGGCAGCAATTTCCTCAGATGGAATATTGCGAGCACCAGAATCTAAAGCAGGCTTTGGTAGTCTTGGAGGCAGTCAGTCTTTTAGTAACTATCATGACCAACACAACGTGATCCATATTACTTCCATCTTGACAGAAATGATATTCAAGTACAGGGCCCCACAATAAGGTGGTGAGGACATTCAGATAGTGGAAATGTCTTTTTGATGCCCAAAGGAATGATAGTGAGTTTTCTTACCATATACATTGGTCAAATCAAGCAGTATGCCGGAAGACGTCTTTTTTTTCTTCTTTCATCTCGGCAATGCAGAGAAAATCTGTTGTGAAACACTGCCACTGCTGGTCATTCAGTATAATCTGCAGATGGAAAAGTCCACTGTTAGTGCATTTACTATAACAATTAGAAACAATCTTGATTTTAATAAAGCTTAAACAGATAAGTACTATGGAGTCTGTATTGTGAAAATCAACAGCTCATTAGAAATTAAAATCTCAATTTGAGTTTTTAACCTCGCATACTTCTCTGAATCCCATGCCTCACTTGCTAACACTGTAAACTATAGCACGCACATTAGGACATAGATACATTGATCTTTTTGCCAGCCAAGTGCAGGATACCCTTCTCACTTCCTTTGTTTTAGGATATGGTACACCAGTAGCAATTATGTCAGCTGACAAGTTGAGAGAGGAAGGGTTATGCTACAGTTAGTGGGAATAATAAAATCTATGAATAGCATATTCACCATCTTCATTTTAGCCAATTCCCACCAGTTCAGCAATAGTAAAGTCAAAACTCTTATGCTCAAACTTACGTTCATACAAATTTAGAAGTCTAAAAAAATGCCCTAATTTCTTTCATCTTACGATCTTAGTTTTCAGCTGGGCATCCTGCCTACCCTTCTACTCATTTCAATACCAAGATAAATGAATTCCATTGCTTGCCAGGCAACCGAGTGGCCCTCATGTCAGACGACATCTTGCTTAAGCTTTATGATGTCAGGGCACCACTGGACAAAATGTCCTGGTTGAAGGTGACACAGGAGGATGAGAGATCAGCAATTATGCAGTGGGTTACTATCTCTATGCATGATTGCAAGGCAACTAGGAGGTGGAATGGTAAAGGACTGAACCAGTAAAAGCACTGGGGCCTTTTTGAAAGCGGGATGGAGATACCAAAACAGAGATTATCCTTAACAATCCCTTGTGAGGATCACACTCAAACATACAGAGTGCAGGGGAAGAGGTTAACTGATCTTCCGTCCGTCAGAAAGTAAGACTATCGTTCGAAAGTAAGATAGTACATTCCAAACTCAAAGGCAGCAATTTCCTCAGATGGAATATTGCGAGCACCAGAATCTAAAGCAGGCTTTGGTAGTCTTGGAGGCAGTCAGTCTTTTAGTAACTATCATGACCAACACAACGTGATCCATATTACTTCCATCTTGACAGAAATGATATTCAAGTACAGGGCCCCACAATAAGGTGGTGAGGACATTCAGATAGTGGCAATGTCTTTTTGATGCCCAAAGGAATGATAGTGAGTTTTCTTACCATATACATTGGTCAAATCAAGCAGTATGCCGGAAGACGTCTTTTTTTTCTTCTTTCATCTCGGCAATGCAGAGAAAATCTGTTGTGAAACACTGCCACTGCTGGTCATTCAGTATAATCTGCAGATGGAAAAGTCCACTGTTAGTGCATTTACTATAACAATTAGAAACAATCTTGATTTTAATAAAGCTTAAACAGATAAGTACTATGGAGTCTGTATTGTGAAAATCAACAGCTCATTAGAAATGAAAATCTCAATTTGAGTTTTTAACCTCGCATACTTCTCTGAATCCCATGCCTCACTTGCTAACACTGTAAACTATAGCACGCACATTAGGACAGAGATAAATTGATCTTTTGGCCAGCCAAGTGCAGGATACCCTTCTCACTTCATTTGTTTTAGGATATGGTACACCAGTAGCAATTATGTCAGCTGACAAGTTGAGAGAGGAAGGGTTATGCTACAGTTAGTGGGAATAATAAAATCTATGAATAGCATATTCACCATCTTCATTTTAGCCAATTCCCACCAGTTCAGCAATAGCAAAGTCAAAACTCTTATGCTCAAACTTACGTTCATACAAATTTAGAAGTCTAAAAAAATGCCCTAATTTCTTTCATCTTACGATCTTAGTTTTCAGCTGGGCATCCTGCCTACCCTTCTACTCATTTCAATACCAAGATAAATGAATTCCATTGCTTGCCAGGCAACCGAGTGGCCCTCATGTCAGACGACATCTTGCTTAAGCTTTATGATGTCAGGGCACCACTGGACAAAATGTCCTGGTTGAAGGTGACACAGGAGGATGAGAGATCAGCAATTATGCAGTGGGTTACTATCTCTATTCATGATTGCAAGGCAACTAGGAGGTGGAATGGTAAAGGACTGAACCAGTAAAAGCACTGGGGCCTTTTTGAAAGCGGGATGGAGATACCAAAACAGAGATTATCCTTAACAATCCCTTGTGAGGATCACACTCAAACATACAGAGTGCAGGGGAAGAGGTTAGCTGATCTTCCGTCCGTCAGAAAGTAAGACTATCGTTCGAAAGTAAGATAGTACATTCCAGACTCAAAGGCAGCAATTTCCTCAGATGGAATATTGCGAGCACCAGAATCTAAAGCAGGCTTTGGTAGTCTTGGAGGCAGTCAGTCTTTTAGTAACTATCATGACCAACACAACGTGATCCATATTACTTCCATCTTGACAGAAATGATATTCAAGTACAGGCCCCCACAATAAGGTGGTGAGGACATTCAGATAGTGGCAATGTCTTTTTGATGCCCAAAGGAATGATAGTGAGTTTTCTTACCATATACATTGGTCAAATCAAGCAGTATGCCGGAAGACGTCTTTTTTTTCTTCTTTTATCTCGGCAATGCAGAGAAAATCTGTTGTGAAACACTGCCACTGCTGGTCATTCAGTATAATCTGCAGATGGAAAAGTCCACTGTTAGTGCATTTACTATAACAATTAGAAACAATCTTGATTTTAATAAAGCTTAAACAGATAAGTACTATGGAGTCTGTATTGTGAAAATCAAAAGCTCATTAGAAATTAAAATCTCAATTTGAGTTTTTAACCTCGCATACTTCTCTGAATCCCATGCCTCACTTGCTAACACTGTAAACTATAGCACGCACATTAGGACAGAGATAAATTGATCTTTTGGCCAGCCAAGTGCAGGATACCCTTCTCACTTCATTTGTTTTAGGATATGGTACACCAGTAGCAATTATGTCAGCTGACAAGTTGAGAGAGGAAGGGTTATGCTACAGTTAGTGGCAATAATAAAATCTATGAATAGCATATTCACCATCTTCATTTTAGCCAATTCCCACCAGTTCAGCAATAGTAAAGTCAAAACTCTTATGCTCAAACGTACGTTGATACAAATTTAGAAGTCTAAAAAAATGCCCTAATTTCTTTCATTTCACAATCTTAGTTTTCAGCTGGGCATCCTGCCTACCCTTCTACACATTTCAATACCAAGATAAATGAATTCCATTGCTTGCTAGGCAACCGAGTGGCCCTCATGTCAGACGACATCTTGCTTAAGCTTTATGATGTCAGGGCACCACTGGACAAAATGTCCTGGTTGAAGGTGACACAGGAGGATGAGAGATCAGCAATTATGCAGTGGGTTACTATCTCTATTCATGATTGCAAGGCAACTAGGAGGTGGAATGGTAAAGGACTGAGCCAGTAAAAGCACTGGGGCCTTTTTGAAAGCGGGATGGAGATACCAAAACAGAGATTATCCTTAACAATCCCTTGTGAGGATCACACTCAAACATACAGAGTGCAGGGGAAGAGGTTAGCTGATCTTCCGTCCGTCAGAAAGTAAGACTAACGTTCGAAAGTAAGATAGTACATTCCAGACTCAAAGGCAGCAATTTCCTCAGATGGAATATTGCGAGCACCAGAATCTAAAGCAGGCTTTGGTAGTCTTGGAGGCAGTCAGTCTTTTAGTAACTATCATGACCAACACAACGTGATCCATATTACTTCCATCTTGACAGAAATGATATTCAAGTACAGGGCCCCACAATAAGGTGGTGAGGACATTCAGATAGTGGCAATGTCTTTTTGATGCCCAAAGGAATGATAGTGAGTTTTCTTACCATATACATTGGTCAAATCAAGCAGTATGCCGGAAGACGTCTTTTTTTTCTTCTTTTATCTCGGCAATGCAGAGAAAATCTGTTGTGAAACACTGCCACTGCTGGTCATTCAGTATAATCTGCAGATGGAAAAGTCCACTGTTAGTGCATTTACTATAACAATTAGAAACAATCTTGATTTTAATAAAGCTTAAACAGATAAGTACTATGGAGTCTGTATTGTGAAAATCAACAGCTCATTAGAAATTAAAATCTCAATTTGAGTTTTTAACCTCGCATACTTCTCTGAATCCCATGCCTCACTTGCTAACACTGTAAACTATAGCACGCACATTAGGACATAGATACATTGATCTTTTTGCCAGCCAAGTGCAGGATACCCTTCTCACTTCCTTTGTTTTAGGATATGGTACACCAGTAGCAATTATGTCAGCTGACAAGTTGAGAGAGGAAGGGTTATGCTACAGTTAGTGGGAATAATAAAATCTATGAATAGCATATTCACCATCTTCATTTTAGCCAATTCCCACCAGTTCAGCAATAGTAAAGTCAAAACTCTTATGCTCAAACTTACGTTCATACAAATTTAGAAGTCTAAAAAAATGCCCTAATTTCTTTCATCTTACGATCTTAGTTTTCAGCTGGGCATCCTGCCTACCCTTCTACTCATTTCAATACCAAGATAAATGAATTCCATTGCTTGCCAGGCAACCGAGTGGCCCTCATGTCAGACGACATCTTGCTTAAGCTTTATGATGTCAGGGCACCACTGGACAAAATGTCCTGGTTGAAGGTGACACAGGAGGATGAGAGATCAGCAATTATGCAGTGGGTTACTATCTCTATGCATGATTGCAAGGCAACTAGGAGGTGGAATGGTAAAGGACTGAACCAGTAAAAGCACTGGGGCCTTTTTGAAAGCGGGATGGAGATACCAAAACAGAGATTATCCTTAACAATCCCTTGTGAGGATCACACTCAAACATACAGAGTGCAGGGGAAGAGGTTAGCTGATCTTCCGTCCGTCAGAAAGTAAGACTATCGTTCGAAAGTAAGATAGTACATTCCAGACTCAAAGGAAGTAATTTCATCAGATGGAATATTGCGAGCACCAGAATCTAAAGCAGGCTTTGGTAGTCTTGGAGGCAGTCAGTCTTTTAGTAACTATCATGACCAACACAACGTGATCCATATTACTTCCATCTTGACAGAAATGATATTCAAGTACAGGGCCCCACAATAAGGTGGTGAGGACATTCAGATAGTGGCAATGTCTTTTTGATGCCCAAAGGAATGATAGTGAGTTTTCTTACCATATACATTGGTCAAATCAAGCAGTATGCCGGAAGACGTCTTTTTTTTCTTCTTTTATCTCGGCAATGCAGAGAAAATCTGTTGTGAAACACTGCCACTGCTGGTCATTCAGTATAATCTGCAGATGGAAAAGTCCACTGTTAGTGCATTTACTATAACAATTAGAAACAATCTTGATTTTAATAAAGCTTAAACAGATAAGTACTATGGAGTCTGTATTGTGAAAATCAACAGCTCATTAGAAATGAAAATCTCAATTTGAGTTTTTAACCTCGCATACTTCTCTGAATCCCATGCCTCACTTGCTAACACTGTAAACTATAGCACGCACATTAGGACAGAGATAAATTGATCTTTTGGCCAGCCAAGTGCAGGATACCCTTCTCACTTCATTTGTTTTAGGATATGGTACACCAGTAGCAATTATGTCAGCTGACAAGTTGAGAGAGGAAGGGTTATGCTACAGTTAGTGGCAATAATAAAATCTATGAATAGCATATTCACCATCTTCATTTTAGCCAATTCCCACCAGTTCAGCAATAGTAAAGTCAAAACTCTTATGCTCAAACGTACGTTGATACAAATTTAGAAGTCTAAAAAAATGCCCTAATTTCTTTCATTTCACAATCTTAGTTTTCAGCTGGGCATCCTGCCTACCCTTCTACACATTTCAATACCAAGATAAATGAATTCCATTGCTTGCTAGGCAACCGAGTGGCCCTCATGTCAGACGACATCTTGCTTAAGCTTTATGATGTCAGGGCACCACTGGACAAAATGTCCTGGTTGAAGGTGACACAGGAGGATGAGAGATCAGCAATTATGCAGTGGGTTACTATCTCTATTCATGATTGCAAGGCAACTAGGAGGTGGAATGGTAAAGGACTGAGCCAGTAAAAGCACTGGGGCCTTTTTGAAAGCGGGATGGAGATACCAAAACAGAGATTATCCTTAACAATCCCTTGTGAGGATCACACTCAAACATACAGAGTGCAGGGGAAGAGGTTAGCTGATCTTCCGTCCGTCAGAAAGTAAGACTAACGTTCGAAAGTAAGATAGTACATTCCAGACTCAAAGGCAGCAATTTCCTCAGATGGAATATTGCGAGCACCAGAATCTAAAGCAGGCTTTGGTAGTCTTGGAGGCAGTCAGTCTTTTAGTAACTATCATGACCAACACAACGTGATCCATATTACTTCCATCTTGACAGAAATGATATTCAAGTACAGGGCCCCACAATAAGGTGGTGAGGACATTCAGATAGTGGCAATGTCTTTTTGATGCCCAAAGGAATGATAGTGAGTTTTCTTACCATATACATTGGTCAAATCAAGCAGTATGCCGGAAGACGTCTTTTTTTTCTTCTTTTATCTCGGCAATGCAGAGAAAATCTGTTGTGAAACACTGCCACTGCTGGTCATTCAGTATAATCTGCAGATGGAAAAGTCCACTGTTAGTGCATTTACTTGAACAATTAGAAACAATCTTGATTTTAATAAAGCTTAAACAGATAAGTACTATGGAGTCTGTATTGTGAAAATCAAAAGCTCATTAGAAATTAAAATCTCAATTTGAGTTTTTAACCTCGCATACTTCTCTGAATCCCATGCCTCACTTGCTAACACTGTAAACTATAGCACGCACATTAGGACAGAGATAAATTGATCTTTTGGCCAGCCAAGTGCAGGATACCCTTCTCACTTCATTTGTTTTAGGATATGGTACACCAGTAGCAATTATGTCAGCTGACAAGTTGAGAGAGGAAGGGTTATACTACAGTTAGTGGGAATAATAAAATCTATGAATAGCATATTCACCATCTTCATTTTAGCCAATTCCCACCAGTTCAGCAATAGTAAAGTCAAAACTCTTATGCTCAAACGTACGTTGATACACATTTAGAAGTCTAAAAAAATGCCCTAATTTCTTTCATTTCACAATCTTAGTTTTCAGCTGGGCATCCTGCCTACCCTTCTACACATTTCAATACCAAGATAAATGAATTCCATTGCTTGCTAGGCAACCGAGTGGCCCTCATGTCAGACGACATCTTGCTTAAGCTTTATGATGTCAGGGCACCACTGGACAAAATGCCCTGGTTGAAGGTGACACAGGAGGATGAGAGATCAGCAATTATGCAGTGGGTTACTATCTCTATTCATGATTGCAAGGCAACTAGGAGGTGGAATGGTAAAGGACTGAGCCAGTAAAAGCACTGGGGCCTTTTTGAAAGCGGGATGGAGATACCAAAACAGAGATTATCCTTAACAATCCCTTGTGAGGATCACACTCAAACATACAGAGTACAGGGGAAGAGGTTAGCTGATCTTCCGTCCGTCAGAAAGTAAGACTATCGTTCGAAAGTAAGATAGTACATTCCAGACTCAAAGGCAGCAATTTCCTCAGATGGAATATTGCGAGCACCAGAATCTAAAGCAGGCTTTGGTAGTCTTGGAGGCAGTCAGTCTTTTAGTAACTATCATGACCAACACAACGTGATCCATATTACTTCCATCTTGACAGAAATGATATTCAAGTACAGGGCCCCACAATAAGGTGGTGAGGACATTCAGATAGTGGCAATGTCTTTTTGATGCCCAAAGGAATGATAGTGAGTTTTCTTACCATATACATTGGTCAAATCAAGCAGTATGCCGGAAGACGTCTTTTTTTTCTTCTTTCATCTCGGCAATGCAGAGAAAATCTGTTGTGAAACACTGCCACTGCTGGTCATTCAGTATAATCTGCAGATGGAAAAGTCCACTGTTAGTGCATTTACTATAACAATTAGAAACAATCTTGATTTTAATAAAGCTTAAACAGATAAGTACTATGGAGTCTGTATTGTGAAAATCAAAAGCTCATTAGAAATTAAAATCTCAATTTGAGTTTTTAACCTCGCATACTTCTCTGAATCCCATGCCTCACTTGCTAACACTGTAAACTATAGCACGCACATTAGGACAGAGATAAATTGATCTTTTGGCCAGCCAAGTGCAGGATACCCTTCTCACTTCATTTGTTTTAGGATATGGTACACCAGTAGCAATTATGTCAGCTGACAAGTTGAGAGAGGAAGGGTTATGCTACAGTTAGTGGCAATAATAAAATCTATGAATAGCATATTCACCATCTTCATTTTAGCCAATTCCCACCAGTTCAGCAATAGTAAAGTCAAAACTCTTATGCTCAAACGTACGTTGATACAAATTTAGAAGTCTAAAAAAATGCCCTAATTTCTTTCATTTCACAATCTTAGTTTTCAGCTGGGCATCCTGCCTACCCTTCTACACATTTCAATACCAAGATAAATGAATTCCATTGCTTGCTAGGCAACCGAGTGGCCCTCATGTCAGACGACATCTTGCTTAAGCTTTATGATGTCAGGGCACCACTGGACAAAATGTCCTGGTTGAAGGTGACACAGGAGGATGAGAGATCAGCAATTATGCAGTGGGTTACTATCTCTATTCATGATTGCAAGGCAACTAGGAGGTGGAATGGTAAAGGACTGAGCCAGTAAAAGCACTGGGGCCTTTTTGAAAGCGGGATGGAGATACCAAAACAGAGATTATCCTTAACAATCCCTTGTGAGGATCACACTCAAACATACAGAGTGCAGGGGAAGAGGTTAGCTGATCTTCCGTCCGTCAGAAAGTAAGACTAACGTTCGAAAGTAAGATAGTACATTCCAGACTCAAAGGCAGCAATTTCCTCAGATGGAATATTGCGAGCACCAGAATCTAAAGCAGGCTTTGGTAGTCTTGGAGGCAGTCAGTCTTTTAGTAACTATCATGACCAACACAACGTGATCCATATTACTTCCATCTTGACAGAAATGATATTCAAGTACAGGGCCCCACAATAAGGTGGTGAGGACATTCAGATAGTGGCAATGTCTTTTTGATGCCCAAAGGAATGATAGTGAGTTTTCTTACCATATACATTGGTCAAATCAAGCAGTATGCCGGAAGACGTCTTTTTTTTCTTCTTTTATCTCGGCAATGCAGAGAAAATCTGTTGTGAAACACTGCCACTGCTGGTCATTCAGTATAATCTGCAGATGGAAAAGTCCACTGTTAGTGCATTTACTATAACAATTAGAAACAATCTTGATTTTAATAAAGCTTAAACAGATAAGTACTATGGAGTCTGTATTGTGAAAATCAACAGCTCATTAGAAATTAAAATCTCAATTTGAGTTTTTAACCTCGCATACTTCTCTGAATCCCATGCCTCACTTGCTAACACTGTAAACTATAGCACGCACATTAGGACATAGATACATTGATCTTTTTGCCAGCCAAGTGCAGGATACCCTTCTCACTTCCTTTGTTTTAGGATATGGTACACCAGTAGCAATTATGTCAGCTGACAAGTTGAGAGAGGAAGGGTTATGCTACAGTTAGTGGGAATAATAAAATCTATGAATAGCATATTCACCATCTTCATTTTAGCCAATTCCCACCAGTTCAGCAATAGTAAAGTCAAAACTCTTATGCTCAAACTTACGTTCATACAAATTTAGAAGTCTAAAAAAATGCCCTAATTTCTTTCATCTTACGATCTTAGTTTTCAGCTGGGCATCCTGCCTACCCTTCTACTCATTTCAATACCAAGATAAATGAATTCCATTGCTTGCCAGGCAACCGAGTGGCCCTCATGTCAGACGACATCTTGCTTAAGCTTTATGATGTCAGGGCACCACTGGACAAAATGTCCTGGTTGAAGGTGACACAGGAGGATGAGAGATCAGCAATTATGCAGTGGGTTACTATCTCTATGCATGATTGCAAGGCAACTAGGAGGTGGAATGGTAAAGGACTGAACCAGTAAAAGCACTGGGGCCTTTTTGAAAGCGGGATGGAGATACCAAAACAGAGATTATCCTTAACAATCCCTTGTGAGGATCACACTCAAACATACAGAGTGCAGGGGAAGAGGTTAGCTGATCTTCCGTCCGTCAGAAAGTAAGACTATCGTTCGAAAGTAAGATAGTACATTCCAGACTCAAAGGAAGTAATTTCATCAGATGGAATATTGCGAGCACCAGAATCTAAAGCAGGCTTTGGTAGTCTTGGAGGCAGTCAGTCTTTTAGTAACTATCATGACCAACACAACGTGATCCATATTACTTCCATCTTGACAGAAATGATATTCAAGTACAGGGCCCCACAATAAGGTGGTGAGGACATTCAGATAGTGGCAATGTCTTTTTGATGCCCAAAGGAATGATAGTGAGTTTTCTTACCATATACATTGGTCAAATCAAGCAGTATGCCGGAAGACGTCTTTTTTTTCTTCTTTCATCTCGGCAATGCAGAGAAAATCTGTTGTGAAACACTGCCACTGCTGGTCATTCAGTATAATCTGCAGATGGAAAAGTCCACTGTTAGTGCATTTACTATAACAATTAGAAACAATCTTGATTTTAATAAAGCTTAAACAGATAAGTACTATGGAGTCTGTATTGTGAAAATCAACAGCTCATTAGAAATGAAAATCTCAATTTGAGTTTTTAACCTCGCATACTTCTCTGAATCCCATGCCTCACTTGCTAACACTGTAAACTATAGCACGCACATTAGGACAGAGATAAATTGATCTTTTGGCCAGCCAAGTGCAGGATACCCTTCTCACTTCATTTGTTTTAGGATATGGTACACCAGTAGCAATTATGTCAGCTGACAAGTTGAGAGAGGAAGGGTTATGCTACAGTTAGTGGGAATAATAAAATCTATGAATAGCATATTCACCATCTTCATTTTAGCCAATTCCCACCAGTTCAGCAATAGCAAAGTCAAAACTCTTATGCTCAAACTTACGTTCATACAAATTTAGAAGTCTAAAAAAATGCCCTAATTTCTTTCATCTTACGATCTTAGTTTTCAGCTGGGCATCCTGCCTACCCTTCTACTCATTTCAATACCAAGATAAATGAATTCCATTGCTTGCCAGGCAACCGAGTGGCCCTCATGTCAGACGACATCTTGCTTAAGCTTTATGATGTCAGGGCACCACTGGACAAAATGTCCTGGTTGAAGGTGACACAGGAGGATGAGAGATCAGCAATTATGCAGTGGGTTACTATCTCTATTCATGATTGCAAGGCAACTAGGAGGTGGAATGGTAAAGGACTGAACCAGTAAAAGCACTGGGGCCTTTTTGAAAGCGGGATGGAGATACCAAAACAGAGATTATCCTTAACAATCCCTTGTGAGGATCACACTCAAACATACAGAGTGCAGGGGAAGAGGTTAGCTGATCTTCCGTCCGTCAGAAAGTAAGACTATCGTTCGAAAGTAAGATAGTACATTCCAGACTCAAAGGCAGCAATTTCCTCAGATGGAATATTGCGAGCACCAGAATCTAAAGCAGGCTTTGGTAGTCTTGGAGGCAGTCAGTCTTTTAGTAACTATCATGACCAACACAACGTGATCCATATTACTTCCATCTTGACAGAAATGATATTCAAGTACAGGCCCCCACAATAAGGTGGTGAGGACATTCAGATAGTGGCAATGTCTTTTTGATGCCCAAAGGAATGATAGTGAGTTTTCTTACCATATACATTGGTCAAATCAAGCAGTATGCCGGAAGACGTCTTTTTTTTCTTCTTTTATCTCGGCAATGCAGAGAAAATCTGTTGTGAAACACTGCCACTGCTGGTCATTCAGTATAATCTGCAGATGGAAAAGTCCACTGTTAGTGCATTTACTATAACAATTAGAAACAATCTTGATTTTAATAAAGCTTAAACAGATAAGTACTATGGAGTCTGTATTGTGAAAATCAAAAGCTCATTAGAAATTAAAATCTCAATTTGAGTTTTTAACCTCGCATACTTCTCTGAATCCCATGCCTCACTTGCTAACACTGTAAACTATAGCACGCACATTAGGACAGAGATAAATTGATCTTTTGGCCAGCCAAGTGCAGGATACCCTTCTCACTTCATTTGTTTTAGGATATGGTACACCAGTAGCAATTATGTCAGCTGACAAGTTGAGAGAGGAAGGGTTATGCTACAGTTAGTGGCAATAATAAAATCTATGAATAGCATATTCACCATCTTCATTTTAGCCAATTCCCACCAGTTCAGCAATAGTAAAGTCAAAACTCTTATGCTCAAACGTACGTTGATACAAATTTAGAAGTCTAAAAAAATGCCCTAATTTCTTTCATTTCACAATCTTAGTTTTCAGCTGGGCATCCTGCCTACCCTTCTACACATTTCAATACCAAGATAAATGAATTCCATTGCTTGCTAGGCAACCGAGTGGCCCTCATGTCAGACGACATCTTGCTTAAGCTTTATGATGTCAGGGCACCACTGGACAAAATGTCCTGGTTGAAGGTGACACAGGAGGATGAGAGATCAGCAATTATGCAGTGGGTTACTATCTCTATTCATGATTGCAAGGCAACTAGGAGGTGGAATGGTAAAGGACTGAGCCAGTAAAAGCACTGGGGCCTTTTTGAAAGCGGGATGGAGATACCAAAACAGAGATTATCCTTAACAATCCCTTGTGAGGATCACACTCAAACATACAGAGTGCAGGGGAAGAGGTTAGCTGATCTTCCGTCCGTCAGAAAGTAAGACTAACGTTCGAAAGTAAGATAGTACATTCCAGACTCAAAGGCAGCAATTTCCTCAGATGGAATATTGCGAGCACCAGAATCTAAAGCAGGCTTTGGTAGTCTTGGAGGCAGTCAGTCTTTTAGTAACTATCATGACCAACACAACGTGATCCATATTACTTCCATCTTGACAGAAATGATATTCAAGTACAGGGCCCCACAATAAGGTGGTGAGGACATTCAGATAGTGGCAATGTCTTTTTGATGCCCAAAGGAATGATAGTGAGTTTTCTTACCATATACATTGGTCAAATCAAGCAGTATGCCGGAAGACGTCTTTTTTTTCTTCTTTTATCTCGGCAATGCAGAGAAAATCTGTTGTGAAACACTGCCACTGCTGGTCATTCAGTATAATCTGCAGATGGAAAAGTCCACTGTTAGTGCATTTACTATAACAATTAGAAACAATCTTGATTTTAATAAAGCTTAAACAGATAAGTACTATGGAGTCTGTATTGTGAAAATCAACAGCTCATTAGAAATTAAAATCTCAATTTGAGTTTTTAACCTCGCATACTTCTCTGAATCCCATGCCTCACTTGCTAACACTGTAAACTATAGCACGCACATTAGGACATAGATACATTGATCTTTTTGCCAGCCAAGTGCAGGATACCCTTCTCACTTCCTTTGTTTTAGGATATGGTACACCAGTAGCAATTATGTCAGCTGACAAGTTGAGAGAGGAAGGGTTATGCTACAGTTAGTGGCAATAATAAAATCTATGAATAGCATATTCACCATCTTCATTTTAGCCAATTCCCACCAGTTCAGCAATAGTAAAGTCAAAACTCTTATGCTCAAACGTACGTTGATACAAATTTAGAAGTCTAAAAAAATGCCCTAATTTCTTTCATTTCACAATCTTAGTTTTCAGCTGGGCATCCTGCCTACCCTTCTACACATTTCAATACCAAGATAAATGAATTCCATTGCTTGCTAGGCAACCGAGTGGCCCTCATGTCAGACGACATCTTGCTTAAGCTTTATGATGTCAGGGCACCACTGGACAAAATGTCCTGGTTGAAGGTGACACAGGAGGATGAGAGATCAGCAATTATGCAGTGGGTTACTATCTCTATTCATGATTGCAAGGCAACTAGGAGGTGGAATGGTAAAGGACTGAGCCAGTAAAAGCACTGGGGCCTTTTTGAAAGCGGGATGGAGATACCAAAACAGAGATTATCCTTAACAATCCCTTGTGAGGATCACACTCAAACATACAGAGTGCAGGGGAAGAGGTTAGCTGATCTTCCGTCCGTCAGAAAGTAAGACTAACGTTCGAAAGTAAGATAGTACATTCCAGACTCAAAGGCAGCAATTTCCTCAGATGGAATATTGCGAGCACCAGAATCTAAAGCAGGCTTTGGTAGTCTTGGAGGCAGTCAGTCTTTTAGTAACTATCATGACCAACACAACGTGATCCATATTACTTCCATCTTGACAGAAATGATATTCAAGTACAGGGCCCCACAATAAGGTGGTGAGGACATTCAGATAGTGGCAATGTCTTTTTGATGCCCAAAGGAATGATAGTGAGTTTTCTTACCATATACATTGGTCAAATCAAGCAGTATGCCGGAAGACGTCTTTTTTTTCTTCTTTTATCTCGGCAATGCAGAGAAAATCTGTTGTGAAACACTGCCACTGCTGGTCATTCAGTATAATCTGCAGATGGAAAAGTCCACTGTTAGTGCATTTACTTGAACAATTAGAAACAATCTTGATTTTAATAAAGCTTAAACAGATAAGTACTATGGAGTCTGTATTGTGAAAATCAAAAGCTCATTAGAAATTAAAATCTCAATTTGAGTTTTTAACCTCGCATACTTCTCTGAATCCCATGCCTCACTTGCTAACACTGTAAACTATAGCACGCACATTAGGACAGAGATAAATTGATCTTTTGGCCAGCCAAGTGCAGGATACCCTTCTCACTTCATTTGTTTTAGGATATGGTACACCAGTAGCAATTATGTCAGCTGACAAGTTGAGAGAGGAAGGGTTATACTACAGTTAGTGGGAATAATAAAATCTATGAATAGCATATTCACCATCTTCATTTTAGCCAATTCCCACCAGTTCAGCAATAGTAAAGTCAAAACTCTTATGCTCAAACGTACGTTGATACACATTTAGAAGTCTAAAAAAATGCCCTAATTTCTTTCATTTCACAATCTTAGTTTTCAGCTGGGCATCCTGCCTACCCTTCTACACATTTCAATACCAAGATAAATGAATTCCATTGCTTGCTAGGCAACCGAGTGGCCCTCATGTCAGACGACATCTTGCTTAAGCTTTATGATGTCAGGGCACCACTGGACAAAATGCCCTGGTTGAAGGTGACACAGGAGGATGAGAGATCAGCAATTATGCAGTGGGTTACTATCTCTATTCATGATTGCAAGGCAACTAGGAGGTGGAATGGTAAAGGACTGAGCCAGTAAAAGCACTGGGGCCTTTTTGAAAGCGGGATGGAGATACCAAAACAGAGATTATCCTTAACAATCCCTTGTGAGGATCACACTCAAACATACAGAGTACAGGGGAAGAGGTTAGCTGATCTTCCGTCCGTCAGAAAGTAAGACTATCGTTCGAAAGTAAGATAGTACATTCCAGACTCAAAGGCAGCAATTTCCTCAGATGGAATATTGCGAGCACCAGAATCTAAAGCAGGCTTTGGTAGTCTTGGAGGCAGTCAGTCTTTTAGTAACTATCATGACCAACACAACGTGATCCATATTACTTCCATCTTGACAGAAATGATATTCAAGTACAGGGCCCCACAATAAGGTGGTGAGGACATTCAGATAGTGGCAATGTCTTTTTGATGCCCAAAGGAATGATAGTGAGTTTTCTTACCATATACATTGGTCAAATCAAGCAGTATGCCGGAAGACGTCTTTTTTTTCTTCTTTCATCTCGGCAATGCAGAGAAAATCTGTTGTGAAACACTGCCACTGCTGGTCATTCAGTATAATCTGCAGATGGAAAAGTCCACTGTTAGTGCATTTACTATAACAATTAGAAACAATCTTGATTTTAATAAAGCTTAAACAGATAAGTACTATGGAGTCTGTATTGTGAAAATCAACAGCTCATTAGAAATGAAAATCTCAATTTGAGTTTTTAACCTCGCATACTTCTCTGAATCCCATGCCTCACTTGCTAACACTGTAAACTATAGCACGCACATTAGGACAGAGATAAATTGATCTTTTGGCCAGCCAAGTGCAGGATACCCTTCTCACTTCATTTGTTTTAGGATATGGTACACCAGTAGCAATTATGTCAGCTGACAAGTTGAGAGAGGAAGGGTTATGCTACAGTTAGTGGCAATAATAAAATCTATGAATAGCATATTCACCATCTTCATTTTAGCCAATTCCCACCAGTTCAGCAATAGTAAAGTCAAAACTCTTATGCTCAAACTTACGTTCATACAAATTTAGAAGTCTAAAAAAATGCCCTAATTTCTTTCATCTTACGATCTTAGTTTTCAGCTGGGCATCCTGCCTACCCTTCTACTCATTTCAATACCACGATAAATGAATTCCATTGCTTGCCAGGCAACCGAGTGGCCCTCATGTCAGACGACATCTTGCTTAAGCTTTATGATGTCAGGGCACCACTGGACAAAATGTCCTGGTTGAAGGTGACACAGGAGGATGAGAGATCAGCAATTATGCAGTGGGTTACTATCTCTATTCATGATTGCAAGGCAACTAGGAGGTGGAATGGTAAAGGACTGAACCAGTAAAAGCACTGGGGCCTTTTTGAAAGCGGGATGGAGATACCAAAACAGAGATTATCCTTAACAATCCCTTGTGAGGATCACACTCAAACATACAGAGTGCAGGGGAAGAGGTTAGCTGATCTTCCGTCCGTCAGAAAGTAAGACTATCGTTCGAAAGTAAGATAGTACATTCCAGACTCAAAGGCAGCAATTTCCTCAGATGGAATATTGCGAGCACCAGAATCTAAAGCAGGCTTTGGTAGTCTTGGAGGCAGTCAGTCTTTTAGTAACTATCATGACCAACACAACGTGATCCATATTACTTCCATCTTGACAGAAATGATATTCAAGTACAGGCCCCCACAATAAGGTGGTGAGGACATTCAGATAGTGGCAATGTCTTTTTGATGCCCAAAGGAATGATAGTGAGTTTTCTTACCATATACATTGGTCAAATCAAGCAGTATGCCGGAAGACGTCTTTTTCTTCTTTTATCTCGGCAATGCAGAGAAAATCTGTTGTGAAACACTGCCACTGCTGGTCATTCAGTATAATCTGCAGATGGAAAAGTCCACTGTTAGTGCATTTACTATAACAATTAGAAACAATCTTGATTTTAATAAAGCTTAAACAGATAAGTACTATGGAGTCTGTATTGTGAAAATCAAAAGCTCATTAGAAATTAAAATCTCAATTTGAGTTTTTAACCTCGCATACTTCTCTGAATCCCATGCCTCACTTGCTAACACTGTAAACTATAGCACGCACATTAGGACAGAGATAAATTGATCTTTTGGCCAGCCAAGTGCAGGATACCCTTCTCACTTCATTTGTTTTAGGATATGGTACACCAGTAGCAATTATGTCAGCTGACAAGTTGAGAGAGGAAGGGTTATGCTACAGTTAGTGGCAATAATAAAATCTATGAATAGCATATTCACCATCTTCATTTTAGCCAATTCCCACCAGTTCAGCAATAGTAAAGTCAAAACTCTTATGCTCAAACATACGTTGATACAAATTTAGAAGTCTAAAAAAATGCCCTAATTTCTTTCATTTCACAATCTTAGTTTTCAGCTGGGCATCCTGCCTACCCTTCTACACATTTCAATACCAAGATAAATGAATTCCATTGCTTGCTAGGCAACCGAGTGGCCCTCATGTCAGACGACATCTTGCTTAAGCTTTATGATGTCAGGGCACCACTGGACAAAATGTCCTGGTTGAAGGTGACACAGGAGGATGAGAGATCAGCAATTATGCAGTGGGTTACTATCTCTATTCATGATTGCAAGGCAACTAGGAGGTGGAATGGTAAAGGACTGAGCCAGTAAAAGCACTGGGGCCTTTTTGAAAGCGGGATGGAGATACCAAAACAGAGATTATCCTTAACAATCCCTTGTGAGGATCACACTCAAACATACAGAGTGCAGGGGAAGAGGTTAGCTGATCTTCCGTCCGTCAGAAAGTAAGACTAACGTTCGAAAGTAAGATAGTACATTCCAGACTCAAAGGCAGCAATTTCCTCAGATGGAATATTGCGAGCACCAGAATCTAAAGCAGGCTTTGGTAGTCTTGGAGGCAGTCAGTCTTTTAGTAACTATCATGACCAACACAACGTGATCCATATTACTTCCATCTTGACAGAAATGATATTCAAGTACAGGGCCCCACAATAAGGTGGTGAGGACATTCAGATAGTGGCAATGTCTTTTTGATGCCCAAAGGAATGATAGTGAGTTTTCTTACCATATACATTGGTCAAATCAAGCAGTATGCCGGAAGACGTCTTTTTTTTCTTCTTTTATCTCGGCAATGCAGAGAAAATCTGTTGTGAAACACTGCCACTGCTGGTCATTCAGTATAATCTGCAGATGGAAAAGTCCACTGTTAGTGCATTTACTATAACAATTAGAAACAATCTTGATTTTAATAAAGCTTAAACAGATAAGTACTATGGAGTCTGTATTGTGAAAATCAACAGCTCATTAGAAATGAAAATCTCAATTTGAGTTTTTAACCTCGCATACTTCTCTGAATCCCATGCCTCACTTGCTAACACTGTAAACTATAGCACGCACATTAGGACAGAGATAAATTGATCTTTTGGCCAGCCAAGTGCAGGATACCCTTCTCACTTCATTTGTTTTAGGATATGGTACACCAGTAGCAATTATGTCAGCTGACAAGTTGAGAGAGGAAGGGTTATGCTACAGTTAGTGGGAATAATAAAATCTATGAATAGCATATTCACCATCTTCATTTTAGCCAATTCCCACCAGTTCAGCAATAGTAAAGTCAAAACTCTTATGCTCAAACTTACGTTCATACAAATTTAGAAGTCTAAAAAAATGCCCTAATTTCTTTCATCTTACGATCTTAGTTTTCAGCTGGGCATCCTGCCTACCCTTCTACTCATTTCAATACCAAGATAAATGAATTCCATTGCTTGCCAGGCAACCGAGTGGCCCTCATGTCAGACGACATCTTGCTTAAGCTTTATGATGTCAGGGCACCACTGGACAAAATGTCCTGGTTGAAGGTGACACAGGAGGATGAGAGATCAGCAATTATGCAGTGGGTTACTATCTCTATTCATGATTGCAAGGCAACTAGGAGGTGGAATGGTAAAGGACTGAACCAGTAAAAGCACTGGGGCCTTTTTGAAAGCGGGATGGAGATACCAAAACAGAGATTATCCTTAACAATCCCTTGTGAGGATCACACTCAAACATACAGAGTGCAGGGGAAGAGGTTAGCTGATCTTCCGTCCGTCAGAAAGTAAGACTATCGTTCGAAAGTAAGATAGTACATTCCAGACTCAAAGGCAGCAATTTCCTCAGATGGAATATTGCGAGCACCAGAATCTAAAGCAGGCTTTGGTAGTCTTGGAGGCAGTCAGTCTTTTAGTAACTATCATGACCAACACAACGTGATCCATATTACTTCCATCTTGACAGAAATGATATTCAAGTACAGGCCCCCACAATAAGGTGGTGAGGACATTCAGATAGTGGCAATGTCTTTTTGATGCCCAAAGGAATGATAGTGAGTTTTCTTACCATATACATTGGTCAAATCAAGCAGTATGCCGGAAGACGTCTTTTTTTTCTTCTTTTATCTCGGCAATGCAGAGAAAATCTGTTGTGAAACACTGCCACTGCTGGTCATTCAGTATAATCTGCAGATGGAAAAGTCCACTGTTAGTGCATTTACTATAACAATTAGAAACAATCTTGATTTTAATAAAGCTTAAACAGATAAGTACTATGGAGTCTGTATTGTGAAAATCAAAAGCTCATTAGAAATTAAAATCTCAATTTGAGTTTTTAACCTCGCATACTTCTCTGAATCCCATGCCTCACTTGCTAACACTGTAAACTATAGCACGCACATTAGGACAGAGATAAATTGATCTTTTGGCCAGCCAAGTGCAGGATACCCTTCTCACTTCATTTGTTTTAGGATATGGTACACCAGTAGCAATTATGTCAGCTGACAAGTTGAGAGAGGAAGGGTTATGCTACAGTTAGTGGGAATAATAAAATCTATGAATAGCATATTCACCATCTTCATTTTAGCCAATTCCCACCAGTTCAGCAATAGTAAAGTCAAAACTCTTATGCTCAAACGTACGTTGATACACATTTAGAAGTCTAAAAAAATGCCCTAATTTCTTTCATTTCACAATCTTAGTTTTCAGCTGGGCATCCTGCCTACCCTTCTACACATTTCAATACCAAGATAAATGAATTCCATTGCTTGCTAGGCAACCGAGTGGCCCTCATGTCAGACGACATCTTGCTTAAGCTTTATGATGTCAGGGCACCACTGGACAAAATGTCCTGGTTGAAGGTGACACAGGAGGATGAGAGATCAGCAATTATGCAGTGGGTTACTATCTCTATTCATGATTGCAAGGCAACTAGGAGGTGGAATGGTAAAGGACTGAGCCAGTAAAAGCACTGGGGCCTTTTTGAAAGCGGGATGGAGATACCAAAACAGAGATTATCCTTAACAATCCCTTGTGAGGATCACACTCAAACATACAGAGTGCAGGGGAAGAGGTTAGCTGATCTTCCGTCCGTCAGAAAGTAAGACTATCGTTCGAAAGTAAGATAGTACATTCCAGACTCAAAGGCAGCAATTTCCTCAGATGGAATATTGCGAGCACCAGAATCTAAAGCAGGCTTTGGTAGTCTTGGAGGCAGTCAGTCTTTTAGTAACTATCATGACCAACACAACGTGATCCATATTACTTCCATCTTGACAGAAATGATATTCAAGTACAGGGCCCCACAATAAGGTGGTGAGGACATTCAGATAGTGGCAATGTCTTTTTGATGCCCAAAGGAATGATAGTGAGTTTTCTTACCATATACATTGGTCAAATCAAGCAGTATGCCGGAAGACGTCTTTTTTTTCTTCTTTCATCTCGGCAATGCAGAGAAAATCTGTTGTGAAACACTGCCACTGCTGGTCATTCAGTATAATCTGCAGATGGAAAAGTCCACTGTTAGTGCATTTACTATAACAATTAGAAACAATCTTGATTTTAATAAAGCTTAAACAGATAAGTACTATGGAGTCTGTATTGTGAAAATCAACAGCTCATTAGAAATGAAAATCTCAATTTGAGTTTTTAACCTCGCATACTTCTCTGAATCCCATGCCTCACTTGCTAACACTGTAAACTATAGCACGCACATTAGGACAGAGATAAATTGATCTTTTGGCCAGCCAAGTGCAGGATACCCTTCTCACTTCATTTGTTTTAGGATATGGTACACCAGTAGCAATTATGTCAGCTGACAAGTTGAGAGAGGAAGGGTTATACTACAGTTAGTGGGAATAATAAAATCTATGAATAGCATATTCACCATCTTCATTTTAGCCAATTCCCACCAGTTCAGCAATAGTAAAGTCAAAACTCTTATGCTCAAACGTACGTTGATACACATTTAGAAGTCTAAAAAAATGCCCTAATTTCTTTCATTTCACAATCTTAGTTTTCAGCTGGGCATCCTGCCTACCCTTCTACACATTTCAATACCAAGATAAATGAATTCCATTGCTTGCTAGGCAACCGAGTGGCCCTCATGTCAGACGACATCTTGCTTAAGCTTTATGATGTCAGGGCACCACTGGACAAAATGCCCTGGTTGAAGGTGACACAGGAGGATGAGAGATCAGCAATTATGCAGTGGGTTACTATCTCTATTCATGATTGCAAGGCAACTAGGAGGTGGAATGGTAAAGGACTGAGCCAGTAAAAGCACTGGGGCCTTTTTGAAAGCGGGATGGAGATACCAAAACAGAGATTATCCTTAACAATCCCTTGTGAGGATCACACTCAAACATACAGAGTGCAGGGGAAGAGGTTAGCTGATCTTCCGTCCGTCAGAAAGTAAGACTATCGTTCGAAAGTAAGATAGTACATTCCAGACTCAAAGGCAGCAATTTCCTCAGATGGAATATTGCGAGCACCAGAATCTAAAGCAGGCTTTGGTAGTCTTGGAGGCAGTCAGTCTTTTAGTAACTATCATGACCAACACAACGTGATCCATATTACTTCCATCTTGACAGAAATGATATTCAAGTACAGGGCCCCACAATAAGGTGGTGAGGACATTCAGATAGTGGCAATGTCTTTTTGATGCCCAAAGGAATGATAGTGAGTTTTCTTACCATATACATCGGTCAAATCAAGCAGTATGCCGGAAGACGTCTTTTTTTTCTTCTTTCATCTCGGCAATGCAGAGAAAATCTGTTGTGAAACACTGCCACTGCTGGTCATTCAGTATAATCTGCAGATGGAAAAGTCCACTGTTAGTGCATTTACTATAACAATTAGAAACAATCTTGATTTTAATAAAGCTTAAACAGATAAGTACTATGGAGTCTGTATTGTGAAAATCAACAGCTCATTAGAAATGAAAATCTCAATTTGAGTTTTTAACCTCGCATACTTCTCTGAATCCCATGCCTCACTTGCTAACACTGTAAACTATAGCACGCACATTAGGACAGAGATAAATTGATCTTTTGGCCAGCCAAGTGCAGGATACCCTTCTCACTTCATTTGTTTTAGGATATGGTACACCAGTAGCAATTATGTCAGCTGACAAGTTGAGAGAGGAAGGGTTATGCTACAGTTAGTGGGAATAATAAAATCTATGAATAGCATATTCACCATCTTCATTTTAGCCAATTCCCACCAGTTCAGCAATAGTAAAGTCAAAACTCTTATGCTCAAACTTACGTTCATACAAATTTAGAAGTCTAAAAAAATGCCCTAATTTCTTTCATCTTACGATCTTAGTTTTCAGCTGGGCATCCTGCCTACCCTTCTACTCATTTCAATACCAAGATAAATGAATTCCATTGCTTGCCAGGCAACCGAGTGGCCCTCATGTCAGACGACATCTTGCTTAAGCTTTATGATGTCAGGGCACCACTGGACAAAATGTCCTGGTTGAAGGTGACACAGGAGGATGAGAGATCAGCAATTATGCAGTGGGTTACTATCTCTATTCATGATTGCAAGGCAACTAGGAGGTGGAATGGTAAAGGACTGAACCAGTAAAAGCACTGGGGCCTTTTTGAAAGCGGGATGGAGATACCAAAACAGAGATTATCCTTAACAATCCCTTGTGAGGATCACACTCAAACATACAGAGTGCAGGGGAAGAGGTTAGCTGATCTTCCGTCCGTCAGAAAGTAAGACTATCGTTCGAAAGTAAGATAGTACATTCCAGACTCAAAGGCAGCAATTTCCTCAGATGGAATATTGCGAGCACCAGAATCTAAAGCAGGCTTTGGTAGTCTTGGAGGCAGTCAGTCTTTTAGTAACTATCATGACCAACACAACGTGATCCATATTACTTCCATCTTGACAGAAATGATATTCAAGTACAGGCCCCCACAATAAGGTGGTGAGGACATTCAGATAGTGGCAATGTCTTTTTGATGCCCAAAGGAATGATAGTGAGTTTTCTTACCATATACATTGGTCAAATCAAGCAGTATGCCGGAAGACGGTCTTTTTTTTCTTCTTTTATCTCGGCAATGCAGAGAAAATCTGTTGTGAAACACTGCCACTGCTGGTCATTCAGTATAATCTGCAGATGGAAAAGTCCACTGTTAGTGCATTTACTATAACAATTAGAAACAATCTTGATTTTAATAAAGCTTAAACAGATAAGTACTATGGAGTCTGTATTGTGAAAATCAAAAGCTCATTAGAAATTAAAATCTCAATTTGAGTTTTTAACCTCGCATACTTCTCTGAATCCCATGCCTCACTTGCTAACACTGTAAACTATAGCACGCACATTAGGACAGAGATAAATTGATCTTTTGGCCAGCCAAGTGCAGGATACCCTTCTCACTTCATTTGTTTTAGGATATGGTACACCAGTAGCAATTATGTCAGCTGACAAGTTGAGAGAGGAAGGGTTATGCTACAGTTAGTGGGAATAATAAAATCTATGAATAGCATATTCACCATCTTCATTTTAGCCAATTCCCACCAGTTCAGCAATAGTAAAGTCAAAACTCTTATGCTCAAACGTACGTTGATACACATTTAGAAGTCTAAAAAAATGCCCTAATTTCTTTCATTTCACAATCTTAGTTTTCAGCTGGGCATCCTGCCTACCCTTCTACTCATTTCAATACCAAGATAAATGAATTCCATTGCTTGCCAGGCAACCGAGTGGCCCTCATGTCAGACGACATCTTGCTTAAGCTTTATGATGTCAGGGCACCACTGGACAAAATGTCCTGGTTGAAGGTGACACAGGAGGATGAGAGATCAGCAATTATGCAGTGGGTTACTATCTCTATGCATGATTGCAAGGCAACTAGGAGGTGGAATGGTAAAGGACTGAACCAGTAAAAGCACTGGGGCCTTTTTGAAAGCGGGATGGAGATACCAAAACAGAGATTATCCTTAACAATCCCTTGTGAGGATCACACTCAAACATACAGAGTGCAGGGGAAGAGGTTAACTGATCTTCCGTCCGTCAGAAAGTAAGACTATCGTTCGAAAGTAAGATAGTACATTCCAAACTCAAAGGCAGCAATTTCCTCAGATGGAATATTGCGAGCACCAGAATCTAAAGCAGGCTTTGGTAGTCTTGGAGGCAGTCAGTCTTTTAGTAACTATCATGACCAACACAACGTGATCCATATTACTTCCATCTTGACAGAAATGATATTCAAGTACAGGGCCCCACAATAAGGTGGTGAGGACATTCAGATAGTGGCAATGTCTTTTTGATGCCCAAAGGAATGATAGTGAGTTTTCTTACCATATACATTGGTCAAATCAAGCAGTATGCCGGAAGACGTCTTTTTTTTCTTCTTTCATCTCGGCAATGCAGAGAAAATCTGTTGTGAAACACTGCCACTGCTGGTCATTCAGTATAATCTGCAGATGGAAAAGTCCACTGTTAGTGCATTTACTATAACAATTAGAAACAATCTTGATTTTAATAAAGCTTAAACAGATAAGTACTATGGAGTCTGTATTGTGAAAATCAACAGCTCATTAGAAATGAAAATCTCAATTTGAGTTTTTAACCTCGCATACTTCTCTGAATCCCATGCCTCACTTGCTAACACTGTAAACTATAGCACGCACATTAGGACAGAGATAAATTGATCTTTTGGCCAGCCAAGTGCAGGATACCCTTCTCACTTCATTTGTTTTAGGATATGGTACACCAGTAGCAATTATGTCAGCTGACAAGTTGAGAGAGGAAGGGTTATGCTACAGTTAGTGGGAATAATAAAATCTATGAATAGCATATTCACCATCTTCATTTTAGCCAATTCCCACCAGTTCAGCAATAGCAAAGTCAAAACTCTTATGCTCAAACTTACGTTCATACAAATTTAGAAGTCTAAAAAAATGCCCTAATTTCTTTCATCTTACGATCTTAGTTTTCAGCTGGGCATCCTGCCTACCCTTCTACTCATTTCAATACCAAGATAAATGAATTCCATTGCTTGCCAGGCAACCGAGTGGCCCTCATGTCAGACGACATCTTGCTTAAGCTTTATGATGTCAGGGCACCACTGGACAAAATGTCCTGGTTGAAGGTGACACAGGAGGATGAGAGATCAGCAATTATGCAGTGGGTTACTATCTCTATTCATGATTGCAAGGCAACTAGGAGGTGGAATGGTAAAGGACTGAACCAGTAAAAGCACTGGGGCCTTTTTGAAAGCGGGATGGAGATACCAAAACAGAGATTATCCTTAACAATCCCTTGTGAGGATCACACTCAAACATACAGAGTGCAGGGGAAGAGGTTAGCTGATCTTCCGTCCGTCAGAAAGTAAGACTATCGTTCGAAAGTAAGATAGTACATTCCAGACTCAAAGGCAGCAATTTCCTCAGATGGAATATTGCGAGCACCAGAATCTAAAGCAGGCTTTGGTAGTCTTGGAGGCAGTCAGTCTTTTAGTAACTATCATGACCAACACAACGTGATCCATATTACTTCCATCTTGACAGAAATGATATTCAAGTACAGGCCCCCACAATAAGGTGGTGAGGACATTCAGATAGTGGCAATGTCTTTTTGATGCCCAAAGGAATGATAGTGAGTTTTCTTACCATATACATTGGTCAAATCAAGCAGTATGCCGGAAGACGTCTTTTTTTTCTTCTTTTATCTCGGCAATGCAGAGAAAATCTGTTGTGAAACACTGCCACTGCTGGTCATTCAGTATAATCTGCAGATGGAAAAGTCCACTGTTAGTGCATTTACTATAACAATTAGAAACAATCTTGATTTTAATAAAGCTTAAACAGATAAGTACTATGGAGTCTGTATTGTGAAAATCAAAAGCTCATTAGAAATTAAAATCTCAATTTGAGTTTTTAACCTCGCATACTTCTCTGAATCCCATGCCTCACTTGCTAACACTGTAAACTATAGCACGCACATTAGGACAGAGATAAATTGATCTTTTGGCCAGCCAAGTGCAGGATACCCTTCTCACTTCATTTGTTTTAGGATATGGTACACCAGTAGCAATTATGTCAGCTGACAAGTTGAGAGAGGAAGGGTTATGCTACAGTTAGTGGCAATAATAAAATCTATGAATAGCATATTCACCATCTTCATTTTAGCCAATTCCCACCAGTTCAGCAATAGTAAAGTCAAAACTCTTATGCTCAAACGTACGTTGATACAAATTTAGAAGTCTAAAAAAATGCCCTAATTTCTTTCATTTCACAATCTTAGTTTTCAGCTGGGCATCCTGCCTACCCTTCTACACATTTCAATACCAAGATAAATGAATTCCATTGCTTGCTAGGCAACCGAGTGGCCCTCATGTCAGACGACATCTTGCTTAAGCTTTATGATGTCAGGGCACCACTGGACAAAATGTCCTGGTTGAAGGTGACACAGGAGGATGAGAGATCAGCAATTATGCAGTGGGTTACTATCTCTATTCATGATTGCAAGGCAACTAGGAGGTGGAATGGTAAAGGACTGAGCCAGTAAAAGCACTGGGGCCTTTTTGAAAGCGGGATGGAGATACCAAAACAGAGATTATCCTTAACAATCCCTTGTGAGGATCACACTCAAACATACAGAGTGCAGGGGAAGAGGTTAGCTGATCTTCCGTCCGTCAGAAAGTAAGACTAACGTTCGAAAGTAAGATAGTACATTCCAGACTCAAAGGCAGCAATTTCCTCAGATGGAATATTGCGAGCACCAGAATCTAAAGCAGGCTTTGGTAGTCTTGGAGGCAGTCAGTCTTTTAGTAACTATCATGACCAACACAACGTGATCCATATTACTTCCATCTTGACAGAAATGATATTCAAGTACAGGGCCCCACAATAAGGTGGTGAGGACATTCAGATAGTGGCAATGTCTTTTTGATGCCCAAAGGAATGATAGTGAGTTTTCTTACCATATACATTGGTCAAATCAAGCAGTATGCCGGAAGACGTCTTTTTTTTCTTCTTTTATCTCGGCAATGCAGAGAAAATCTGTTGTGAAACACTGCCACTGCTGGTCATTCAGTATAATCTGCAGATGGAAAAGTCCACTGTTAGTGCATTTACTATAACAATTAGAAACAATCTTGATTTTAATAAAGCTTAAACAGATAAGTACTATGGAGTCTGTATTGTGAAAATCAACAGCTCATTAGAAATTAAAATCTCAATTTGAGTTTTTAACCTCGCATACTTCTCTGAATCCCATGCCTCACTTGCTAACACTGTAAACTATAGCACGCACATTAGGACATAGATACATTGATCTTTTTGCCAGCCAAGTGCAGGATACCCTTCTCACTTCCTTTGTTTTAGGATATGGTACACCAGTAGCAATTATGTCAGCTGACAAGTTGAGAGAGGAAGGGTTATGCTACAGTTAGTGGGAATAATAAAATCTATGAATAGCATATTCACCATCTTCATTTTAGCCAATTCCCACCAGTTCAGCAATAGTAAAGTCAAAACTCTTATGCTCAAACTTACGTTCATACAAATTTAGAAGTCTAAAAAAATGCCCTAATTTCTTTCATCTTACGATCTTAGTTTTCAGCTGGGCATCCTGCCTACCCTTCTACTCATTTCAATACCAAGATAAATGAATTCCATTGCTTGCCAGGCAACCGAGTGGCCCTCATGTCAGACGACATCTTGCTTAAGCTTTATGATGTCAGGGCACCACTGGACAAAATGTCCTGGTTGAAGGTGACACAGGAGGATGAGAGATCAGCAATTATGCAGTGGGTTACTATCTCTATGCATGATTGCAAGGCAACTAGGAGGTGGAATGGTAAAGGACTGAACCAGTAAAAGCACTGGGGCCTTTTTGAAAGCGGGATGGAGATACCAAAACAGAGATTATCCTTAACAATCCCTTGTGAGGATCACACTCAAACATACAGAGTGCAGGGGAAGAGGTTAGCTGATCTTCCGTCCGTCAGAAAGTAAGACTATCGTTCGAAAGTAAGATAGTACATTCCAGACTCAAAGGAAGTAATTTCATCAGATGGAATATTGCGAGCACCAGAATCTAAAGCAGGCTTTGGTAGTCTTGGAGGCAGTCAGTCTTTTAGTAACTATCATGACCAACACAACGTGATCCATATTACTTCCATCTTGACAGAAATGATATTCAAGTACAGGCCCCCACAATAAGGTGGTGAGGACATTCAGATAGTGGCAATGTCTTTTTGATGCCCAAAGGAATGATAGTGAGTTTTCTTACCATATACATTGGTCAAATCAAGCAGTATGCCGGAAGACGTCTTTTTTTTCTTCTTTTATCTCGGCAATGCAGAGAAAATCTGTTGTGAAACACTGCCACTGCTGGTCATTCAGTATAATCTGCAGATGGAAAAGTCCACTGTTAGTGCATTTACTATAACAATTAGAAACAATCTTGATTTTAATAAAGCTTAAACAGATAAGTACTATGGAGTCTGTATTGTGAAAATCAACAGCTCATTAGAAATGAAAATCTCAATTTGAGTTTTTAACCTCGCATACTTCTCTGAATCCCATGCCTCACTTGCTAACACTGTAAACTATAGCACGCACATTAGGACATAGATACATTGATCTTTTTGCCAGCCAAGTGCAGGATACCCTTCTCACTTCCTTTGTTTTAGGATATGGTACACCAGTAGCAATTATGTCAGCTGACAAGTTGAGAGAGGAAGGGTTATGCTACAGTTAGTGGGAATAATAAAATCTATGAATAGCATATTCACCATCTTCATTTTAGCCAATTCCCACCAGTTCAGCAATAGTAAAGTCAAAACTCTTATGCTCAAACTTACGTTCATACAAATTTAGAAGTCTAAAAAAATGCCCTAATTTCTTTCATCTTACGATCTTAGTTTTCAGCTGGGCATCCTGCCTACCCTTCTACTCATTTCAATACCAAGATAAATGAATTCCATTGCTTGCCAGGCAACCGAGTGGCCCTCATGTCAGACGACATCTTGCTTAAGCTTGATGTCAGGGCACCACTGGACAAAATGTCCTGGTTGAAGGTGACACAGGAGGATGAGAGATCAGCAATTATGCAGTGGGTTACTATCTCTATGCATGATTGCAAGGCAACTAGGAGGTGGAATGGTAAAGGACTGAACCAGTAAAAGCACTGGGGCCTTTTTGAAAGCGGGATGGAGATACCAAAACAGAGATTATCCTTAACAATCCCTTGTGAGGATCACACTCAAACATACAGAGTGCAGGGGAAGAGGTTAACTGATCTTCCGTCCGTCAGAAAGTAAGACTATCGTTCGAAAGTAAGATAGTACATTCCAAACTCAAAGGCAGCAATTTCCTCAGATGGAATATTGCGAGCACCAGAATCTAAAGCAGGCTTTGGTAGTCTTGGAGGCAGTCAGTCTTTTAGTAACTATCATGACCAACACAACGTGATCCATATTACTTCCATCTTGACAGAAATGATATTCAAGTACAGGGCCCCACAATAAGGTGGTGAGGACATTCAGATAGTGGCAATGTCTTTTTGATGCCCAAAGGAATGATAGTGAGTTTTCTTACCATATACATTAGTCAAATCAAGCAGTATGCCGGAAGACGTCTTTTTTTTCTTCTTTCATCTCGGCAATGCAGAGAAAATCTGTTGTGAAACACTGCCACTGCTGGTCATTCAGTATAATCTGCAGATGGAAAAGTCCACTGTTAGTGCATTTACTATAACAATTAGAAACAATCTTGATTTTAATAAAGCTTAAACAGATAAGTACTATGGAGTCTGTATTGTGAAAATCAAAAGCTCATTAGAAATTAAAATCTCAATTTGAGTTTTTAACCTCGCATACTTCTCTGAATCCCATGCCTCACTTGCTAACACTGTAAACTATAGCACGCACATTAGGACAGAGATAAATTGATCTTTTGGCCAGCCAAGTGCAGGATACCCTTCTCACTTCATTTGTTTTAGGATATGGTACACCAGTAGCAATTATGTCAGCTGACAAGTTGAGAGAGGAAGGGTTATGCTACAGTTAGTGGCAATAATAAAATCTATGAATAGCATATTCACCATCTTCATTTTAGCCAATTCCCACCAGTTCAGCAATAGTAAAGTCAAAACTCTTATGCTCAAACGTACGTTGATACAAATTTAGAAGTCTAAAAAAATGCCCTAATTTCTTTCATTTCACAATCTTAGTTTTCAGCTGGGCATCCTGCCTACCCTTCTACACATTTCAATACCAAGATAAATGAATTCCATTGCTTGCTAGGCAACCGAGTGGCCCTCATGTCAGACGACATCTTGCTTAAGCTTTATGATGTCAGGGCACCACTGGACAAAATGTCCTGGTTGAAGGTGACACAGGAGGATGAGAGATCAGCAATTATGCAGTGGGTTACTATCTCTATTCATGATTGCAAGGCAACTAGGAGGTGGAATGGTAAAGGACTGAGCCAGTAAAAGCACTGGGGCCTTTTTGAAAGCGGGATGGAGATACCAAAACAGAGATTATCCTTAACAATCCCTTGTGAGGATCACACTCAAACATACAGAGTGCAGGGGAAGAGGTTAGCTGATCTTCCGTCCGTCAGAAAGTAAGACTAACGTTCGAAAGTAAGATAGTACATTCCAGACTCAAAGGCAGCAATTTCCTCAGATGGAATATTGCGAGCACCAGAATCTAAAGCAGGCTTTGGTAGTCTTGGAGGCAGTCAGTCTTTTAGTAACTATCATGACCAACACAACGTGATCCATATTACTTCCATCTTGACAGAAATGATATTCAAGTACAGGGCCCCACAATAAGGTGGTGAGGACATTCAGATAGTGGCAATGTCTTTTTGATGCCCAAAGGAATGATAGTGAGTTTTCTTACCATATACATTGGTCAAATCAAGCAGTATGCCGGAAGACGTCTTTTTTTTCTTCTTTTATCTCGGCAATGCAGAGAAAATCTGTTGTGAAACACTGCCACTGCTGGTCATTCAGTATAATCTGCAGATGGAAAAGTCCACTGTTAGTGCATTTACTATAACAATTAGAAACAATCTTGATTTTAATAAAGCTTAAACAGATAAGTACTATGGAGTCTGTATTGTGAAAATCAACAGCTCATTAGAAATTAAAATCTCAATTTGAGTTTTTAACCTCGCATACTTCTCTGAATCCCATGCCTCACTTGCTAACACTGTAAACTATAGCACGCACATTAGGACATAGATACATTGATCTTTTTGCCAGCCAAGTGCAGGATACCCTTCTCACTTCCTTTGTTTTAGGATATGGTACACCAGTAGCAATTATGTCAGCTGACAAGTTGAGAGAGGAAGGGTTATGCTACAGTTAGTGGGAATAATAAAATCTATGAATAGCATATTCACCATCTTCATTTTAGCCAATTCCCACCAGTTCAGCAATAGTAAAGTCAAAACTCTTATGCTCAAACTTACGTTCATACAAATTTAGAAGTCTAAAAAAATGCCCTAATTTCTTTCATCTTACGATCTTAGTTTTCAGCTGGGCATCCTGCCTACCCTTCTACTCATTTCAATACCAAGATAAATGAATTCCATTGCTTGCCAGGCAACCGAGTGGCCCTCATGTCAGACGACATCTTGCTTAAGCTTTATGATGTCAGGGCACCACTGGACAAAATGTCCTGGTTGAAGGTGACACAGGAGGATGAGAGATCAGCAATTATGCAGTGGGTTACTATCTCTATGCATGATTGCAAGGCAACTAGGAGGTGGAATGGTAAAGGACTGAACCAGTAAAAGCACTGGGGCCTTTTTGAAAGCGGGATGGAGATACCAAAACAGAGATTATCCTTAACAATCCCTTGTGAGGATCACACTCAAACATACAGAGTGCAGGGGAAGAGGTTAGCTGATCTTCCGTCCGTCAGAAAGTAAGACTATCGTTCGAAAGTAAGATAGTACATTCCAGACTCAAAGGAAGTAATTTCATCAGATGGAATATTGCGAGCACCAGAATCTAAAGCAGGCTTTGGTAGTCTTGGAGGCAGTCAGTCTTTTAGTAACTATCATGACCAACACAACGTGATCCATATTACTTCCATCTTGACAGAAATGATATTCAAGTACAGGCCCCCACAATAAGGTGGTGAGGACATTCAGATAGTGGCAATGTCTTTTTGATGCCCAAAGGAATGATAGTGAGTTTTCTTACCATATACATTGGTCAAATCAAGCAGTATGCCGGAAGACGTCTTTTTTTTCTTCTTTTATCTCGGCAATGCAGAGAAAATCTGTTGTGAAACACTGCCACTGCTGGTCATTCAGTATAATCTGCAGATGGAAAAGTCCACTGTTAGTGCATTTACTATAACAATTAGAAACAATCTTGATTTTAATAAAGCTTAAACAGATAAGTACTATGGAGTCTGTATTGTGAAAATCAACAGCTCATTAGAAATGAAAATCTCAATTTGAGTTTTTAACCTCGCATACTTCTCTGAATCCCATGCCTCACTTGCTAACACTGTAAACTATAGCACGCACATTAGGACATAGATACATTGATCTTTTTGCCAGCCAAGTGCAGGATACCCTTCTCACTTCCTTTGTTTTAGGATATGGTACACCAGTAGCAATTATGTCAGCTGACAAGTTGAGAGAGGAAGGGTTATGCTACAGTTAGTGGGAATAATAAAATCTATGAATAGCATATTCACCATCTTCATTTTAGCCAATTCCCACCAGTTCAGCAATAGTAAAGTCAAAACTCTTATGCTCAAACTTACGTTCATACAAATTTAGAAGTCTAAAAAAATGCCCTAATTTCTTTCATCTTACGATCTTAGTTTTCAGCTGGGCATCCTGCCTACCCTTCTACTCATTTCAATACCAAGATAAATGAATTCCATTGCTTGCCAGGCAACCGAGTGGCCCTCATGTCAGACGACATCTTGCTTAAGCTTGATGTCAGGGCACCACTGGACAAAATGTCCTGGTTGAAGGTGACACAGGAGGATGAGAGATCAGCAATTATGCAGTGGGTTACTATCTCTATGCATGATTGCAAGGCAACTAGGAGGTGGAATGGTAAAGGACTGAACCAGTAAAAGCACTGGGGCCTTTTTGAAAGCGGGATGGAGATACCAAAACAGAGATTATCCTTAACAATCCCTTGTGAGGATCACACTCAAACATACAGAGTGCAGGGGAAGAGGTTAACTGATCTTCCGTCCGTCAGAAAGTAAGACTATCGTTCGAAAGTAAGATAGTACATTCCAAACTCAAAGGCAGCAATTTCCTCAGATGGAATATTGCGAGCACCAGAATCTAAAGCAGGCTTTGGTAGTCTTGGAGGCAGTCAGTCTTTTAGTAACTATCATGACCAACACAACGTGATCCATATTACTTCCATCTTGACAGAAATGATATTCAAGTACAGGGCCCCACAATAAGGTGGTGAGGACATTCAGATAGTGGCAATGTCTTTTTGATGCCCAAAGGAATGATAGTGAGTTTTCTTACCATATACATTGGTCAAATCAAGCAGTATGCCGGAAGACGTCTTTTTTTTCTTCTTTCATCTCGGCAATGCAGAGAAAATCTGTTGTGAAACACTGCCACTGCTGGTCATTCAGTATAATCTGCAGATGGAAAAGTCCACTGTTAGTGCATTTACTATAACAATTAGAAACAATCTTGATTTTAATAAAGCTTAAACAGATAAGTACTATGGAGTCTGTATTGTGAAAATCAACAGCTCATTAGAAATGAAAATCTCAATTTGAGTTTTTAACCTCGCATACTTCTCTGAATCCCATGCCTCACTTGCTAACACTGTAAACTATAGCACGCACATTAGGACAGAGATAAATTGATCTTTTGGCCAGCCAAGTGCAGGATACCCTTCTCACTTCATTTGTTTTAGGATATGGTACACCAGTAGCAATTATGTCAGCTGACAAGTTGAGAGAGGAAGGGTTATGCTACAGTTAGTGGCAATAATAAAATCTATGAATAGCATATTCACCATCTTCATTTTAGCCAATTCCCACCAGTTCAGCAATAGTAAAGTCAAAACTCTTATGCTCAAACGTACGTTGATACAAATTTAGAAGTCTAAAAAAATGCCCTAATTTCTTTCATTTCACAATCTTAGTTTTCAGCTGGGCATCCTGCCTACCCTTCTACACATTTCAATACCAAGATAAATGAATTCCATTGCTTGCTAGGCAACCGAGTGGCCCTCATGTCAGACGACATCTTGCTTAAGCTTTATGATGTCAGGGCACCACTGGACAAAATGTCCTGGTTGAAGGTGACACAGGAGGATGAGAGATCAGCAATTATGCAGTGGGTTACTATCTCTATTCATGATTGCAAGGCAACTAGGAGGTGGAATGGTAAAGGACTGAGCCAGTAAAAGCACTGGGGCCTTTTTGAAAGCGGGATGGAGATACCAAAACAGAGATTATCCTTAACAATCCCTTGTGAGGATCACACTCAAACATACAGAGTGCAGGGGAAGAGGTTAGCTGATCTTCCGTCCGTCAGAAAGTAAGACTAACGTTCGAAAGTAAGATAGTACATTCCAGACTCAAAGGCAGCAATTTCCTCAGATGGAATATTGCGAGCACCAGAATCTAAAGCAGGCTTTGGTAGTCTTGGAGGCAGTCAGTCTTTTAGTAACTATCATGACCAACACAACGTGATCCATATTACTTCCATCTTGACAGAAATGATATTCAAGTACAGGGCCCCACAATAAGGTGGTGAGGACATTCAGATAGTGGCAATGTCTTTTTGATGCCCAAAGGAATGATAGTGAGTTTTCTTACCATATACATTGGTCAAATCAAGCAGTATGCCGGAAGACGTCTTTTTTTTCTTCTTTTATCTCGGCAATGCAGAGAAAATCTGTTGTGAAACACTGCCACTGCTGGTCATTCAGTATAATCTGCAGATGGAAAAGTCCACTGTTAGTGCATTTACTTGAACAATTAGAAACAATCTTGATTTTAATAAAGCTTAAACAGATAAGTACTATGGAGTCTGTATTGTGAAAATCAAAAGCTCATTAGAAATTAAAATCTCAATTTGAGTTTTTAACCTCGCATACTTCTCTGAATCCCATGCCTCACTTGCTAACACTGTAAACTATAGCACGCACATTAGGACAGAGATAAATTGATCTTTTGGCCAGCCAAGTGCAGGATACCCTTCTCACTTCATTTGTTTTAGGATATGGTACACCAGTAGCAATTATGTCAGCTGACAAGTTGAGAGAGGAAGGGTTATACTACAGTTAGTGGGAATAATAAAATCTATGAATAGCATATTCACCATCTTCATTTTAGCCAATTCCCACCAGTTCAGCAATAGTAAAGTCAAAACTCTTATGCTCAAACGTACGTTGATACACATTTAGAAGTCTAAAAAAATGCCCTAATTTCTTTCATTTCACAATCTTAGTTTTCAGCTGGGCATCCTGCCTACCCTTCTACACATTTCAATACCAAGATAAATGAATTCCATTGCTTGCTAGGCAACCGAGTGGCCCTCATGTCAGACGACATCTTGCTTAAGCTTTATGATGTCAGGGCACCACTGGACAAAATGCCCTGGTTGAAGGTGACACAGGAGGATGAGAGATCAGCAATTATGCAGTGGGTTACTATCTCTATTCATGATTGCAAGGCAACTAGGAGGTGGAATGGTAAAGGACTGAGCCAGTAAAAGCACTGGGGCCTTTTTGAAAGCGGGATGGAGATACCAAAACAGAGATTATCCTTAACAATCCCTTGTGAGGATCACACTCAAACATACAGAGTGCAGGGGAAGAGGTTAGCTGATCTTCCGTCCGTCAGAAAGTAAGACTATCGTTCGAAAGTAAGATAGTACATTCCAGACTCAAAGGCAGCAATTTCCTCAGATGGAATATTGCGAGCACCAGAATCTAAAGCAGGCTTTGGTAGTCTTGGAGGCAGTCAGTCTTTTAGTAACTATCATGACCAACACAACGTGATCCATATTACTTCCATCTTGACAGAAATGATATTCAAGTACAGGGCCCCACAATAAGGTGGTGAGGACATTCAGATAGTGGCAATGTCTTTTTGATGCCCAAAGGAATGATAGTGAGTTTTCTTACCATATACATTGGTCAAATCAAGCAGTATGCCGGAAGACGTCTTTTTTTTCTTCTTTCATCTCGGCAATGCAGAGAAAATCTGTTGTGAAACACTGCCACTGCTGGTCATTCAGTATAATCTGCAGATGGAAAAGTCCACTGTTAGTGCATTTACTATAACAATTAGAAACAATCTTGATTTTAATAAAGCTTAAACAGATAAGTACTATGGAGTCTGTATTGTGAAAATCAACAGCTCATTAGAAATGAAAATCTCAATTTGAGTTTTTAACCTCGCATACTTCTCTGAATCCCATGCCTCACTTGCTAACACTGTAAACTATAGCACGCACATTAGGACAGAGATAAATTGATCTTTTGGCCAGCCAAGTGCAGGATACCCTTCTCACTTCATTTGTTTTAGGATATGGTACACCAGTAGCAATTATGTCAGCTGACAAGTTGAGAGAGGAAGGGTTATGCTACAGTTAGTGGCAATAATAACATCTATGAATAGCATATTCACCATCTTCATTTTAGCCAATTCCCACCAGTTCAGCAATAGTAAAGTCAAAACTCTTATGCTCAAACTTACGTTCATACAAATTTAGAAGTCTAAAAAAATGCCCTAATTTCTTTCATCTTACGATCTTAGTTTTCAGCTGGGCATCCTGCCTACCCTTCTACTCATTTCAATACCAAGATAAATGAATTCCATTGCTTGCCAGGCAACCGAGTGGCCCTCATGTCAGACGACATCTTGCTTAAGCTTTATGATGTCAGGGCACCACTGGACAAAATGTCCTGGTTGAAGGTGACACAGGAGGATGAGAGATCAGCAATTATGCAGTGGGTTACTATCTCTATTCATGATTGCAAGGCAACTAGGAGGTGGAATGGTAAAGGACTGAACCAGTAAAAGCACTGGGGCCTTTTTGAAAGCGGGATGGAGATACCAAAACAGAGATTATCCTTAACAATCCCTTGTGAGGATCACACTCAAACATACAGAGTGCAGGGGAAGAGGTTAGCTGATCTTCCGTCCGTCAGAAAGTAAGACTATCGTTCGAAAGTAAGATAGTACATTCCAGACTCAAAGGCAGCAATTTCCTCAGATGGAATATTGCGAGCACCAGAATCTAAAGCAGGCTTTGGTAGTCTTGGAGGCAGTCAGTCTTTTAGTAACTATCATGACCAACACAACGTGATCCATATTACTTCCATCTTGACAGAAATGATATTCAAGTACAGGCCCCCACAATAAGGTGGTGAGGACATTCAGATAGTGGCAATGTCTTTTTGATGCCCAAAGGAATGATAGTGAGTTTTCTTACCATATACATTGGTCAAATCAAGCAGTATGCCGGAAGACGTCTTTTTCTTCTTTTATCTCGGCAATGCAGAGAAAATCTGTTGTGAAACACTGCCACTGCTGGTCATTCAGTATAATCTGCAGATGGAAAAGTCCACTGTTAGTGCATTTACTATAACAATTAGAAACAATCTTGATTTTAATAAAGCTTAAACAGATAAGTACTATGGAGTCTGTATTGTGAAAATCAAAAGCTCATTAGAAATTAAAATCTCAATTTGAGTTTTTAACCTCGCATACTTCTCTGAATCCCATGCCTCACTTGCTAACACTGTAAACTATAGCACGCACATTAGGACAGAGATAAATTGATCTTTTGGCCAGCCAAGTGCAGGATACCCTTCTCACTTCATTTGTTTTAGGATATGGTACACCAGTAGCAATTATGTCAGCTGACAAGTTGAGAGAGGAAGGGTTATGCTACAGTTAGTGGCAATAATAAAATCTATGAATAGCATATTCACCATCTTCATTTTAGCCAATTCCCACCAGTTCAGCAATAGTAAAGTCAAAACTCTTATGCTCAAACATACGTTGATACAAATTTAGAAGTCTAAAAAAATGCCCTAATTTCTTTCATTTCACAATCTTAGTTTTCAGCTGGGCATCCTGCCTACCCTTCTACACATTTCAATACCAAGATAAATGAATTCCATTGCTTGCTAGGCAACCGAGTGGCCCTCATGTCAGACGACATCTTGCTTAAGCTTTATGATGTCAGGGCACCACTGGACAAAATGTCCTGGTTGAAGGTGACACAGGAGGATGAGAGATCAGCAATTATGCAGTGGGTTACTATCTCTATTCATGATTGCAAGGCAACTAGGAGGTGGAATGGTAAAGGACTGAGCCAGTAAAAGCACTGGGGCCTTTTTGAAAGCGGGATGGAGATACCAAAACAGAGATTATCCTTAACAATCCCTTGTGAGGATCACACTCAAACATACAGAGTGCAGGGGAAGAGGTTAGCTGATCTTCCGTCCGTCAGAAAGTAAGACTAACGTTCGAAAGTAAGATAGTACATTCCAGACTCAAAGGCAGCAATTTCCTCAGATGGAATATTGCGAGCACCAGAATCTAAAGCAGGCTTTGGTAGTCTTGGAGGCAGTCAGTCTTTTAGTAACTATCATGACCAACACAACGTGATCCATATTACTTCCATCTTGACAGAAATGATATTCAAGTACAGGGCCCCACAATAAGGTGGTGAGGACATTCAGATAGTGGCAATGTCTTTTTGATGCCCAAAGGAATGATAGTGAGTTTTCTTACCATATACATTGGTCAAATCAAGCAGTATGCCGGAAGACGTCTTTTTTTTCTTCTTTTATCTCGGCAATGCAGAGAAAATCTGTTGTGAAACACTGCCACTGCTGGTCATTCAGTATAATCTGCAGATGGAAAAGTCCACTGTTAGTGCATTTACTATAACAATTAGAAACAATCTTGATTTTAATAAAGCTTAAACAGATAAGTACTATGGAGTCTGTATTGTGAAAATCAACAGCTCATTAGAAATGAAAATCTCAATTTGAGTTTTTAACCTCGCATACTTCTCTGAATCCCATGCCTCACTTGCTAACACTGTAAACTATAGCACGCACATTAGGACAGAGATAAATTGATCTTTTGGCCAGCCAAGTGCAGGATACCCTTCTCACTTCATTTGTTTTAGGATATGGTACACCAGTAGCAATTATGTCAGCTGACAAGTTGAGAGAGGAAGGGTTATGCTACAGTTAGTGGGAATAATAAAATCTATGAATAGCATATTCACCATCTTCATTTTAGCCAATTCCCACCAGTTCAGCAATAGTAAAGTCAAAACTCTTATGCTCAAACGTACGTTGATACACATTTAGAAGTCTAAAAAAATGCCCTAATTTCTTTCATTTCACAATCTTAGTTTTCAGCTGGGCATCCTGCCTACCCTTCTACACATTTCAATACCAAGATAAATGAATTCCATTGCTTGCTAGGCAACCGAGTGGCCCTCATGTCAGACGACATCTTGCTTAAGCTTTATGATGTCAGGGCACCACTGGACAAAATGCCCTGGTTGAAGGTGACACAGGAGGATGAGAGATCAGCAATTATGCAGTGGGTTACTATCTCTATTCATGATTGCAAGGCAACTAGGAGGTGGAATGGTAAAGGACTGAGCCAGTAAAAGCACTGGGGCCTTTTTGAAAGCGGGATGGAGATACCAAAACAGAGATTATCCTTAACAATCCCTTGTGAGGATCACACTCAAACATACAGAGTGCAGGGGAAGAGGTTAGCTGATCTTCCGTCCGTCAGAAAGTAAGACTATCGTTCGAAAGTAAGATAGTACATTCCAGACTCAAAGGCAGCAATTTCCTCAGATGGAATATTGCGAGCACCAGAATCTAAAGCAGGCTTTGGTAGTCTTGGAGGCAGTCAGTCTTTTAGTAACTATCATGACCAACACAACGTGATCCATATTACTTCCATCTTGACAGAAATGATATTCAAGTACAGGGCCCCACAATAAGGTGGTGAGGACATTCAGATAGTGGCAATGTCTTTTTGATGCCCAAAGGAATGATAGTGAGTTTTCTTACCATATACATCGGTCAAATCAAGCAGTATGCCGGAAGACGTCTTTTTTTTCTTCTTTCATCTCGGCAATGCAGAGAAAATCTGTTGTGAAACACTGCCACTGCTGGTCATTCAGTATAATCTGCAGATGGAAAAGTCCACTGTTAGTGCATTTACTATAACAATTAGAAACAATCTTGATTTTAATAAAGCTTAAACAGATAAGTACTATGGAGTCTGTATTGTGAAAATCAACAGCTCATTAGAAATGAAAATCTCAATTTGAGTTTTTAACCTCGCATACTTCTCTGAATCCCATGCCTCACTTGCTAACACTGTAAACTATAGCACGCACATTAGGACAGAGATAAATTGATCTTTTGGCCAGCCAAGTGCAGGATACCCTTCTCACTTCATTTGTTTTAGGATATGGTACACCAGTAGCAATTATGTCAGCTGACAAGTTGAGAGAGGAAGGGTTATGCTACAGTTAGTGGGAATAATAAAATCTATGAATAGCATATTCACCATCTTCATTTTAGCCAATTCCCACCAGTTCAGCAATAGTAAAGTCAAAACTCTTATGCTCAAACTTACGTTCATACAAATTTAGAAGTCTAAAAAAATGCCCTAATTTCTTTCATCTTACGATCTTAGTTTTCAGCTGGGCATCCTGCCTACCCTTCTACTCATTTCAATACCAAGATAAATGAATTCCATTGCTTGCCAGGCAACCGAGTGGCCCTCATGTCAGACGACATCTTGCTTAAGCTTTATGATGTCAGGGCACCACTGGACAAAATGTCCTGGTTGAAGGTGACACAGGAGGATGAGAGATCAGCAATTATGCAGTGGGTTACTATCTCTATGCATGATTGCAAGGCAACTAGGAGGTGGAATGGTAAAGGACTGAACCAGTAAAAGCACTGGGGCCTTTTTGAAAGCGGGATGGAGATACCAAAACAGAGATTATCCTTAACAATCCCTTGTGAGGATCACACTCAAACATACAGAGTGCAGGGGAAGAGGTTAACTGATCTTCCGTCCGTCAGAAAGTAAGACTATCGTTCGAAAGTAAGATAGTACATTCCAAACTCAAAGGCAGCAATTTCCTCAGATGGAATATTGCGAGCACCAGAATCTAAAGCAGGCTTTGGTAGTCTTGGAGGCAGTCAGTCTTTTAGTAACTATCATGACCAACACAACGTGATCCATATTACTTCCATCTTGACAGAAATGATATTCAAGTACAGGGCCCCACAATAAGGTGGTGAGGACATTCAGATAGTGGCAATGTCTTTTTGATGCCCAAAGGAATGATAGTGAGTTTTCTTACCATATACATTGGTCAAATCAAGCAGTATGCCGGAAGACGTCTTTTTTTTCTTCTTTCATCTCGGCAATGCAGAGAAAATCTGTTGTGAAACACTGCCACTGCTGGTCATTCAGTATAATCTGCAGATGGAAAAGTCCACTGTTAGTGCATTTACTATAACAATTAGAAACAATCTTGATTTTAATAAAGCTTAAACAGATAAGTACTATGGAGTCTGTATTGTGAAAATCAACAGCTCATTAGAAATGAAAATCTCAATTTGAGTTTTTAACCTCGCATACTTCTCTGAATCCCATGCCTCACTTGCTAACACTGTAAACTATAGCACGCACATTAGGACAGAGATAAATTGATCTTTTGGCCAGCCAAGTGCAGGATACCCTTCTCACTTCATTTGTTTTAGGATATGGTACACCAGTAGCAATTATGTCAGCTGACAAGTTGAGAGAGGAAGGGTTATGCTACAGTTAGTGGGAATAATAAAATCTATGAATAGCATATTCACCATCTTCATTTTAGCCAATTCCCACCAGTTCAGCAATAGCAAAGTCAAAACTCTTATGCTCAAACTTACGTTCATACAAATTTAGAAGTCTAAAAAAATGCCCTAATTTCTTTCATCTTACGATCTTAGTTTTCAGCTGGGCATCCTGCCTACCCTTCTACTCATTTCAATACCAAGATAAATGAATTCCATTGCTTGCCAGGCAACCGAGTGGCCCTCATGTCAGACGACATCTTGCTTAAGCTTTATGATGTCAGGGCACCACTGGACAAAATGTCCTGGTTGAAGGTGACACAGGAGGATGAGAGATCAGCAATTATGCAGTGGGTTACTATCTCTATTCATGATTGCAAGGCAACTAGGAGGTGGAATGGTAAAGGACTGAACCAGTAAAAGCACTGGGGCCTTTTTGAAAGCGGGATGGAGATACCAAAACAGAGATTATCCTTAACAATCCCTTGTGAGGATCACACTCAAACATACAGAGTGCAGGGGAAGAGGTTAGCTGATCTTCCGTCCGTCAGAAAGTAAGACTATCGTTCGAAAGTAAGATAGTACATTCCAGACTCAAAGGCAGCAATTTCCTCAGATGGAATATTGCGAGCACCAGAATCTAAAGCAGGCTTTGGTAGTCTTGGAGGCAGTCAGTCTTTTAGTAACTATCATGACCAACACAACGTGATCCATATTACTTCCATCTTGACAGAAATGATATTCAAGTACAGGCCCCCACAATAAGGTGGTGAGGACATTCAGATAGTGGCAATGTCTTTTTGATGCCCAAAGGAATGATAGTGAGTTTTCTTACCATATACATTGGTCAAATCAAGCAGTATGCCGGAAGACGTCTTTTTTTTCTTCTTTTATCTCGGCAATGCAGAGAAAATCTGTTGTGAAACACTGCCACTGCTGGTCATTCAGTATAATCTGCAGATGGAAAAGTCCACTGTTAGTGCATTTACTATAACAATTAGAAACAATCTTGATTTTAATAAAGCTTAAACAGATAAGTACTATGGAGTCTGTATTGTGAAAATCAAAAGCTCATTAGAAATTAAAATCTCAATTTGAGTTTTTAACCTCGCATACTTCTCTGAATCCCATGCCTCACTTGCTAACACTGTAAACTATAGCACGCACATTAGGACAGAGATAAATTGATCTTTTGGCCAGCCAAGTGCAGGATACCCTTCTCACTTCATTTGTTTTAGGATATGGTACACCAGTAGCAATTATGTCAGCTGACAAGTTGAGAGAGGAAGGGTTATGCTACAGTTAGTGGCAATAATAAAATCTATGAATAGCATATTCACCATCTTCATTTTAGCCAATTCCCACCAGTTCAGCAATAGTAAAGTCAAAACTCTTATGCTCAAACGTACGTTGATACAAATTTAGAAGTCTAAAAAAATGCCCTAATTTCTTTCATTTCACAATCTTAGTTTTCAGCTGGGCATCCTGCCTACCCTTCTACACATTTCAATACCAAGATAAATGAATTCCATTGCTTGCTAGGCAACCGAGTGGCCCTCATGTCAGACGACATCTTGCTTAAGCTTTATGATGTCAGGGCACCACTGGACAAAATGTCCTGGTTGAAGGTGACACAGGAGGATGAGAGATCAGCAATTATGCAGTGGGTTACTATCTCTATTCATGATTGCAAGGCAACTAGGAGGTGGAATGGTAAAGGACTGAGCCAGTAAAAGCACTGGGGCCTTTTTGAAAGCGGGATGGAGATACCAAAACAGAGATTATCCTTAACAATCCCTTGTGAGGATCACACTCAAACATACAGAGTGCAGGGGAAGAGGTTAGCTGATCTTCCGTCCGTCAGAAAGTAAGACTAACGTTCGAAAGTAAGATAGTACATTCCAGACTCAAAGGCAGCAATTTCCTCAGATGGAATATTGCGAGCACCAGAATCTAAAGCAGGCTTTGGTAGTCTTGGAGGCAGTCAGTCTTTTAGTAACTATCATGACCAACACAACGTGATCCATATTACTTCCATCTTGACAGAAATGATATTCAAGTACAGGGCCCCACAATAAGGTGGTGAGGACATTCAGATAGTGGCAATGTCTTTTTGATGCCCAAAGGAATGATAGTGAGTTTTCTTACCATATACATTGGTCAAATCAAGCAGTATGCCGGAAGACGTCTTTTTTTTCTTCTTTTATCTCGGCAATGCAGAGAAAATCTGTTGTGAAACACTGCCACTGCTGGTCATTCAGTATAATCTGCAGATGGAAAAGTCCACTGTTAGTGCATTTACTATAACAATTAGAAACAATCTTGATTTTAATAAAGCTTAAACAGATAAGTACTATGGAGTCTGTATTGTGAAAATCAACAGCTCATTAGAAATTAAAATCTCAATTTGAGTTTTTAACCTCGCATACTTCTCTGAATCCCATGCCTCACTTGCTAACACTGTAAACTATAGCACGCACATTAGGACATAGATACATTGATCTTTTTGCCAGCCAAGTGCAGGATACCCTTCTCACTTCCTTTGTTTTAGGATATGGTACACCAGTAGCAATTATGTCAGCTGACAAGTTGAGAGAGGAAGGGTTATGCTACAGTTAGTGGGAATAATAAAATCTATGAATAGCATATTCACCATCTTCATTTTAGCCAATTCCCACCAGTTCAGCAATAGTAAAGTCAAAACTCTTATGCTCAAACTTACGTTCATACAAATTTAGAAGTCTAAAAAAATGCCCTAATTTCTTTCATCTTACGATCTTAGTTTTCAGCTGGGCATCCTGCCTACCCTTCTACTCATTTCAATACCAAGATAAATGAATTCCATTGCTTGCCAGGCAACCGAGTGGCCCTCATGTCAGACGACATCTTGCTTAAGCTTTATGATGTCAGGGCACCACTGGACAAAATGTCCTGGTTGAAGGTGACACAGGAGGATGAGAGATCAGCAATTATGCAGTGGGTTACTATCTCTATGCATGATTGCAAGGCAACTAGGAGGTGGAATGGTAAAGGACTGAACCAGTAAAAGCACTGGGGCCTTTTTGAAAGCGGGATGGAGATACCAAAACAGAGATTATCCTTAACAATCCCTTGTGAGGATCACACTCAAACATACAGAGTGCAGGGGAAGAGGTTAGCTGATCTTCCGTCCGTCAGAAAGTAAGACTATCGTTCGAAAGTAAGATAGTACATTCCAGACTCAAAGGAAGTAATTTCATCAGATGGAATATTGCGAGCACCAGAATCTAAAGCAGGCTTTGGTAGTCTTGGAGGCAGTCAGTCTTTTAGTAACTATCATGACCAACACAACGTGATCCATATTACTTCCATCTTGACAGAAATGATATTCAAGTACAGGCCCCCACAATAAGGTGGTGAGGACATTCAGATAGTGGCAATGTCTTTTTGATGCCCAAAGGAATGATAGTGAGTTTTCTTACCATATACATTGGTCAAATCAAGCAGTATGCCGGAAGACGTCTTTTTTTTCTTCTTTTATCTCGGCAATGCAGAGAAAATCTGTTGTGAAACACTGCCACTGCTGGTCATTCAGTATAATCTGCAGATGGAAAAGTCCACTGTTAGTGCATTTACTATAACAATTAGAAACAATCTTGATTTTAATAAAGCTTAAACAGATAAGTACTATGGAGTCTGTATTGTGAAAATCAACAGCTCATTAGAAATGAAAATCTCAATTTGAGTTTTTAACCTCGCATACTTCTCTGAATCCCATGCCTCACTTGCTAACACTGTAAACTATAGCACGCACATTAGGACAGAGATAAATTGATCTTTTGGCCAGCCAAGTGCAGGATACCCTTCTCACTTCATTTGTTTTAGGATATGGTACACCAGTAGCAATTATGTCAGCTGACAAGTTGAGAGAGGAAGGGTTATGCTACAGTTAGTGGGAATAATAAAATCTATGAATAGCATATTCACCATCTTCATTTTAGCCAATTCCCACCAGTTCAGCAATAGCAAAGTCAAAACTCTTATGCTCAAACTTACGTTCATACAAATTTAGAAGTCTAAAAAAATGCCCTAATTTCTTTCATCTTACGATCTTAGTTTTCAGCTGGGCATCCTGCCTACCCTTCTACTCATTTCAATACCAAGATAAATGAATTCCATTGCTTGCCAGGCAACCGAGTGGCCCTCATGTCAGACGACATCTTGCTTAAGCTTTATGATGTCAGGGCACCACTGGACAAAATGTCCTGGTTGAAGGTGACACAGGAGGATGAGAGATCAGCAATTATGCAGTGGGTTACTATCTCTATTCATGATTGCAAGGCAACTAGGAGGTGGAATGGTAAAGGACTGAACCAGTAAAAGCACTGGGGCCTTTTTGAAAGCGGGATGGAGATACCAAAACAGAGATTATCCTTAACAATCCCTTGTGAGGATCACACTCAAACATACAGAGTGCAGGGGAAGAGGTTAGCTGATCTTCCGTCCGTCAGAAAGTAAGACTATCGTTCGAAAGTAAGATAGTACATTCCAGACTCAAAGGCAGCAATTTCCTCAGATGGAATATTGCGAGCACCAGAATCTAAAGCAGGCTTTGGTAGTCTTGGAGGCAGTCAGTCTTTTAGTAACTATCATGACCAACACAACGTGATCCATATTACTTCCATCTTGACAGAAATGATATTCAAGTACAGGCCCCCACAATAAGGTGGTGAGGACATTCAGATAGTGGCAATGTCTTTTTGATGCCCAAAGGAATGATAGTGAGTTTTCTTACCATATACATTGGTCAAATCAAGCAGTATGCCGGAAGACGTCTTTTTTTTCTTCTTTTATCTCGGCAATGCAGAGAAAATCTGTTGTGAAACACTGCCACTGCTGGTCATTCAGTATAATCTGCAGATGGAAAAGTCCACTGTTAGTGCATTTACTATAACAATTAGAAACAATCTTGATTTTAATAAAGCTTAAACAGATAAGTACTATGGAGTCTGTATTGTGAAAATCAAAAGCTCATTAGAAATTAAAATCTCAATTTGAGTTTTTAACCTCGCATACTTCTCTGAATCCCATGCCTCACTTGCTAACACTGTAAACTATAGCACGCACATTAGGACAGAGATAAATTGATCTTTTGGCCAGCCAAGTGCAGGATACCCTTCTCACTTCATTTGTTTTAGGATATGGTACACCAGTAGCAATTATGTCAGCTGACAAGTTGAGAGAGGAAGGGTTATGCTACAGTTAGTGGCAATAATAAAATCTATGAATAGCATATTCACCATCTTCATTTTAGCCAATTCCCACCAGTTCAGCAATAGTAAAGTCAAAACTCTTATGCTCAAACGTACGTTGATACAAATTTAGAAGTCTAAAAAAATGCCCTAATTTCTTTCATTTCACAATCTTAGTTTTCAGCTGGGCATCCTGCCTACCCTTCTACACATTTCAATACCAAGATAAATGAATTCCATTGCTTGCTAGGCAACCGAGTGGCCCTCATGTCAGACGACATCTTGCTTAAGCTTTATGATGTCAGGGCACCACTGGACAAAATGTCCTGGTTGAAGGTGACACAGGAGGATGAGAGATCAGCAATTATGCAGTGGGTTACTATCTCTATTCATGATTGCAAGGCAACTAGGAGGTGGAATGGTAAAGGACTGAGCCAGTAAAAGCACTGGGGCCTTTTTGAAAGCGGGATGGAGATACCAAAACAGAGATTATCCTTAACAATCCCTTGTGAGGATCACACTCAAACATACAGAGTGCAGGGGAAGAGGTTAGCTGATCTTCCGTCCGTCAGAAAGTAAGACTAACGTTCGAAAGTAAGATAGTACATTCCAGACTCAAAGGCAGCAATTTCCTCAGATGGAATATTGCGAGCACCAGAATCTAAAGCAGGCTTTGGTAGTCTTGGAGGCAGTCAGTCTTTTAGTAACTATCATGACCAACACAACGTGATCCATATTACTTCCATCTTGACAGAAATGATATTCAAGTACAGGGCCCCACAATAAGGTGGTGAGGACATTCAGATAGTGGCAATGTCTTTTTGATGCCCAAAGGAATGATAGTGAGTTTTCTTACCATATACATTGGTCAAATCAAGCAGTATGCCGGAAGACGTCTTTTTTTTCTTCTTTTATCTCGGCAATGCAGAGAAAATCTGTTGTGAAACACTGCCACTGCTGGTCATTCAGTATAATCTGCAGATGGAAAAGTCCACTGTTAGTGCATTTACTATAACAATTAGAAACAATCTTGATTTTAATAAAGCTTAAACAGATAAGTACTATGGAGTCTGTATTGTGAAAATCAACAGCTCATTAGAAATTAAAATCTCAATTTGAGTTTTTAACCTCGCATACTTCTCTGAATCCCATGCCTCACTTGCTAACACTGTAAACTATAGCACGCACATTAGGACATAGATACATTGATCTTTTTGCCAGCCAAGTGCAGGATACCCTTCTCACTTCCTTTGTTTTAGGATATGGTACACCAGTAGCAATTATGTCAGCTGACAAGTTGAGAGAGGAAGGGTTATGCTACAGTTAGTGGGAATAATAAAATCTATGAATAGCATATTCACCATCTTCATTTTAGCCAATTCCCACCAGTTCAGCAATAGTAAAGTCAAAACTCTTATGCTCAAACTTACGTTCATACAAATTTAGAAGTCTAAAAAAATGCCCTAATTTCTTTCATCTTACGATCTTAGTTTTCAGCTGGGCATCCTGCCTACCCTTCTACTCATTTCAATACCAAGATAAATGAATTCCATTGCTTGCCAGGCAACCGAGTGGCCCTCATGTCAGACGACATCTTGCTTAAGCTTTATGATGTCAGGGCACCACTGGACAAAATGTCCTGGTTGAAGGTGACACAGGAGGATGAGAGATCAGCAATTATGCAGTGGGTTACTATCTCTATGCATGATTGCAAGGCAACTAGGAGGTGGAATGGTAAAGGACTGAACCAGTAAAAGCACTGGGGCCTTTTTGAAAGCGGGATGGAGATACCAAAACAGAGATTATCCTTAACAATCCCTTGTGAGGATCACACTCAAACATACAGAGTGCAGGGGAAGAGGTTAGCTGATCTTCCGTCCGTCAGAAAGTAAGACTATCGTTCGAAAGTAAGATAGTACATTCCAGACTCAAAGGAAGTAATTTCATCAGATGGAATATTGCGAGCACCAGAATCTAAAGCAGGCTTTGGTAGTCTTGGAGGCAGTCAGTCTTTTAGTAACTATCATGACCAACACAACGTGATCCATATTACTTCCATCTTGACAGAAATGATATTCAAGTACAGGCCCCCACAATAAGGTGGTGAGGACATTCAGATAGTGGCAATGTCTTTTTGATGCCCAAAGGAATGATAGTGAGTTTTCTTACCATATACATTGGTCAAATCAAGCAGTATGCCGGAAGACGTCTTTTTTTTCTTCTTTTATCTCGGCAATGCAGAGAAAATCTGTTGTGAAACACTGCCACTGCTGGTCATTCAGTATAATCTGCAGATGGAAAAGTCCACTGTTAGTGCATTTACTATAACAATTAGAAACAATCTTGATTTTAATAAAGCTTAAACAGATAAGTACTATGGAGTCTGTATTGTGAAAATCAACAGCTCATTAGAAATTAAAATCTCAATTTGAGTTTTTAACCTCGCATACTTCTCTGAATCCCATGCCTCACTTGCTAACACTGTAAACTATAGCACGCACATTAGGACATAGATACATTGATCTTTTTGCCAGCCAAGTGCAGGATACCCTTCTCACTTCCTTTGTTTTAGGATATGGTACACCAGTAGCAATTATGTCAGCTGACAAGTTGAGAGAGGAAGGGTTATGCTACAGTTAGTGGGAATAATAAAATCTATGAATAGCATATTCACCATCTTCATTTTAGCCAATTCCCACCAGTTCAGCAATAGTAAAGTCAAAACTCTTATGCTCAAACTTACGTTCATACAAATTTAGAAGTCTAAAAAAATGCCCTAATTTCTTTCATCTTACGATCTTAGTTTTCAGCTGGGCATCCTGCCTACCCTTCTACTCATTTCAATACCAAGATAAATGAATTCCATTGCTTGCCAGGCAACCGAGTGGCCCTCATGTCAGACGACATCTTGCTTAAGCTTGATGTCAGGGCACCACTGGACAAAATGTCCTGGTTGAAGGTGACACAGGAGGATGAGAGATCAGCAATTATGCAGTGGGTTACTATCTCTATGCATGATTGCAAGGCAACTAGGAGGTGGAATGGTAAAGGACTGAACCAGTAAAAGCACTGGGGCCTTTTTGAAAGCGGGATGGAGATACCAAAACAGAGATTATCCTTAACAATCCCTTGTGAGGATCACACTCAAACATACAGAGTGCAGGGGAAGAGGTTAACTGATCTTCCGTCCGTCAGAAAGTAAGACTATCGTTCGAAAGTAAGATAGTACATTCCAAACTCAAAGGCAGCAATTTCCTCAGATGGAATATTGCGAGCACCAGAATCTAAAGCAGGCTTTGGTAGTCTTGGAGGCAGTCAGTCTTTTAGTAACTATCATGACCAACACAACGTGATCCATATTACTTCCATCTTGACAGAAATGATATTCAAGTACAGGGCCCCACAATAAGGTGGTGAGGACATTCAGATAGTGGCAATGTCTTTTTGATGCCCAAAGGAATGATAGTGAGTTTTCTTACCATATACATTGGTCAAATCAAGCAGTATGCCGGAAGACGTCTTTTTTTTCTTCTTTCATCTCGGCAATGCAGAGAAAATCTGTTGTGAAACACTGCCACTGCTGGTCATTCAGTATAATCTGCAGATGGAAAAGTCCACTGTTAGTGCATTTACTATAACAATTAGAAACAATCTTGATTTTAATAAAGCTTAAACAGATAAGTACTATGGAGTCTGTATTGTGAAAATCAACAGCTCATTAGAAATGAAAATCTCAATTTGAGTTTTTAACCTCGCATACTTCTCTGAATCCCATGCCTCACTTGCTAACACTGTAAACTATAGCACGCACATTAGGACAGAGATAAATTGATCTTTTGGCCAGCCAAGTGCAGGATACCCTTCTCACTTCATTTGTTTTAGGATATGGTACACCAGTAGCAATTATGTCAGCTGACAAGTTGAGAGAGGAAGGGTTATGCTACAGTTAGTGGCAATAATAAAATCTATGAATAGCATATTCACCATCTTCATTTTAGCCAATTCCCACCAGTTCAGCAATAGTAAAGTCAAAACTCTTATGCTCAAACGTACGTTGATACAAATTTAGAAGTCTAAAAAAATGCCCTAATTTCTTTCATTTCACAATCTTAGTTTTCAGCTGGGCATCCTGCCTACCCTTCTACACATTTCAATACCAAGATAAATGAATTCCATTGCTTGCTAGGCAACCGAGTGGCCCTCATGTCAGACGACATCTTGCTTAAGCTTTATGATGTCAGGGCACCACTGGACAAAATGTCCTGGTTGAAGGTGACACAGGAGGATGAGAGATCAGCAATTATGCAGTGGGTTACTATCTCTATTCATGATTGCAAGGCAACTAGGAGGTGGAATGGTAAAGGACTGAGCCAGTAAAAGCACTGGGGCCTTTTTGAAAGCGGGATGGAGATACCAAAACAGAGATTATCCTTAACAATCCCTTGTGAGGATCACACTCAAACATACAGAGTGCAGGGGAAGAGGTTAGCTGATCTTCCGTCCGTCAGAAAGTAAGACTAACGTTCGAAAGTAAGATAGTACATTCCAGACTCAAAGGCAGCAATTTCCTCAGATGGAATATTGCGAGCACCAGAATCTAAAGCAGGCTTTGGTAGTCTTGGAGGCAGTCAGTCTTTTAGTAACTATCATGACCAACACAACGTGATCCATATTACTTCCATCTTGACAGAAATGATATTCAAGTACAGGGCCCCACAATAAGGTGGTGAGGACATTCAGATAGTGGCAATGTCTTTTTGATGCCCAAAGGAATGATAGTGAGTTTTCTTACCATATACATTGGTCAAATCAAGCAGTATGCCGGAAAACGTCTTTTTTTTCTTCTTTTATCTCGGCAATGCAGAGAAAATCTGTTGTGAAACACTGCCACTGCTGGTCATTCAGTATAATCTGCAGATGGAAAAGTCCACTGTTAGTGCATTTACTTGAACAATTAGAAACAATCTTGATTTTAATAAAGCTTAAACAGATAAGTACTATGGAGTCTGTATTGTGAAAATCAAAAGCTCATTAGAAATTAAAATCTCAATTTGAGTTTTTAACCTCGCATACTTCTCTGAATCCCATGCCTCACTTGCTAACACTGTAAACTATAGCACGCACATTAGGACAGAGATAAATTGATCTTTTGGCCAGCCAAGTGCAGGATACCCTTCTCACTTCATTTGTTTTAGGATATGGTACACCAGTAGCAATTATGTCAGCTGACAAGTTGAGAGAGGAAGGGTTATACTACAGTTAGTGGGAATAATAAAATCTATGAATAGCATATTCACCATCTTCATTTTAGCCAATTCCCACCAGTTCAGCAATAGTAAAGTCAAAACTCTTATGCTCAAACGTACGTTGATACACATTTAGAAGTCTAAAAAAATGCCCTAATTTCTTTCATTTCACAATCTTAGTTTTCAGCTGGGCATCCTGCCTACCCTTCTACACATTTCAATACCAAGATAAATGAATTCCATTGCTTGCTAGGCAACCGAGTGGCCCTCATGTCAGACGACATCTTGCTTAAGCTTTATGATGTCAGGGCACCACTGGACAAAATGCCCTGGTTGAAGGTGACACAGGAGGATGAGAGATCAGCAATTATGCAGTGGGTTACTATCTCTATTCATGATTGCAAGGCAACTAGGAGGTGGAATGGTAAAGGACTGAGCCAGTAAAAGCACTGGGGCCTTTTTGAAAGCGGGATGGAGATACCAAAACAGAGATTATCCTTAACAATCCCTTGTGAGGATCACACTCAAACATACAGAGTGCAGGGGAAGAGGTTAGCTGATCTTCCGTCCGTCAGAAAGTAAGACTATCGTTCGAAAGTAAGATAGTACATTCCAGACTCAAAGGCAGCAATTTCCTCAGATGGAATATTGCGAGCACCAGAATCTAAAGCAGGCTTTGGTAGTCTTGGAGGCAGTCAGTCTTTTAGTAACTATCATGACCAACACAACGTGATCCATATTACTTCCATCTTGACAGAAATGATATTCAAGTACAGGGCCCCACAATAAGGTGGTGAGGACATTCAGATAGTGGCAATGTCTTTTTGATGCCCAAAGGAATGATAGTGAGTTTTCTTACCATATACATTGGTCAAATCAAGCAGTATGCCGGAAGACGTCTTTTTTTTCTTCTTTCATCTCGGCAATGCAGAGAAAATCTGTTGTGAAACACTGCCACTGCTGGTCATTCAGTATAATCTGCAGATGGAAAAGTCCACTGTTAGTGCATTTACTATAACAATTAGAAACAATCTTGATTTTAATAAAGCTTAAACAGATAAGTACTATGGAGTCTGTATTGTGAAAATCAACAGCTCATTAGAAATGAAAATCTCAATTTGAGTTTTTAGCCTCGCATACTTCTCTGAATCCCATGCCTCACTTGCTAACACTGTAAACTATAGCACGCACATTAGGACAGAGATAAATTGATCTTTTGGCCAGCCAAGTGCAGGATACCCTTCTCACTTCATTTGTTTTAGGATATGGTACACCAGTAGCAATTATGTCAGCTGACAAGTTGAGAGAGGAAGGGTTATGCTACAGTTAGTGGCAATAATAAAATCTATGAATAGCATATTCACCATCTTCATTTTAGCCAATTCCCACCAGTTCAGCAATAGTAAAGTCAAAACTCTTATGCTCAAACTTACGTTCATACAAATTTAGAAGTCTAAAAAAATGCCCTAATTTCTTTCATCTTACGATCTTAGTTTTCAGCTGGGCATCCTGCCTACCCTTCTACTCATTTCAATACCAAGATAAATGAATTCCATTGCTTGCCAGGCAACCGAGTGGCCCTCATGTCAGACGACATCTTGCTTAAGCTTTATGATGTCAGGGCACCACTGGACAAAATGTCCTGGTTGAAGGTGACACAGGAGGATGAGAGATCAGCAATTATGCAGTGGGTTACTATCTCTATTCATGATTGCAAGGCAACTAGGAGGTGGAATGGTAAAGGACTGAACCAGTAAAAGCACTGGGGCCTTTTTGAAAGCGGGATGGAGATACCAAAACAGAGATTATCCTTAACAATCCCTTGTGAGGATCACACTCAAACATACAGAGTGCAGGGGAAGAGGTTAGCTGATCTTCCGTCCGTCAGAAAGTAAGACTATCGTTCGAAAGTAAGATAGTACATTCCAGACTCAAAGGCAGCAATTTCCTCAGATGGAATATTGCGAGCACCAGAATCTAAAGCAGGCTTTGGTAGTCTTGGAGGCAGTCAGTCTTTTAGTAACTATCATGACCAACACAACGTGATCCATATTACTTCCATCTTGACAGAAATGATATTCAAGTACAGGCCCCCACAATAAGGTGGTGAGGACATTCAGATAGTGGCAATGTCTTTTTGATGCCCAAAGGAATGATAGTGAGTTTTCTTACCATATACATTGGTCAAATCAAGCAGTATGCCGGAAGACGTCTTTTTCTTCTTTTATCTCGGCAATGCAGAGAAAATCTGTTGTGAAACACTGCCACTGCTGGTCATTCAGTATAATCTGCAGATGGAAAAGTCCACTGTTAGTGCATTTACTATAACAATTAGAAACAATCTTGATTTTAATAAAGCTTAAACAGATAAGTACTATGGAGTCTGTATTGTGAAAATCAAAAGCTCATTAGAAATTAAAATCTCAATTTGAGTTTTTAACCTCGCATACTTCTCTGAATCCCATGCCTCACTTGCTAACACTGTAAACTATAGCACGCACATTAGGACAGAGATAAATTGATCTTTTGGCCAGCCAAGTGCAGGATACCCTTCTCACTTCATTTGTTTTAGGATATGGTACACCAGTAGCAATTATGTCAGCTGACAAGTTGAGAGAGGAAGGGTTATGCTACAGTTAGTGGCAATAATAAAATCTATGAATAGCATATTCACCATCTTCATTTTAGCCAATTCCCACCAGTTCAGCAATAGTAAAGTCAAAACTCTTATGCTCAAACATACGTTGATACAAATTTAGAAGTCTAAAAAAATGCCCTAATTTCTTTCATTTCACAATCTTAGTTTTCAGCTGGGCATCCTGCCTACCCTTCTACACATTTCAATACCAAGATAAATGAATTCCATTGCTTGCTAGGCAACCGAGTGGCCCTCATGTCAGACGACATCTTGCTTAAGCTTTATGATGTCAGGGCACCACTGGACAAAATGTCCTGGTTGAAGGTGACACAGGAGGATGAGAGATCAGCAATTATGCAGTGGGTTACTATCTCTATTCATGATTGCAAGGCAACTAGGAGGTGGAATGGTAAAGGACTGAGCCAGTAAAAGCACTGGGGCCTTTTTGAAAGCGGGATGGAGATACCAAAACAGAGATTATCCTTAACAATCCCTTGTGAGGATCACACTCAAACATACAGAGTGCAGGGGAAGAGGTTAGCTGATCTTCCGTCCGTCAGAAAGTAAGACTAACGTTCGAAAGTAAGATAGTACATTCCAGACTCAAAGGCAGCAATTTCCTCAGATGGAATATTGCGAGCACCAGAATCTAAAGCAGGCTTTGGTAGTCTTGGAGGCAGTCAGTCTTTTAGTAACTATCATGACCAACACAACGTGATCCATATTACTTCCATCTTGACAGAAATGATATTCAAGTACAGGGCCCCACAATAAGGTGGTGAGGACATTCAGATAGTGGCAATGTCTTTTTGATGCCCAAAGGAATGATAGTGAGTTTTCTTACCATATACATTGGTCAAATCAAGCAGTATGCCGGAAGACGTCTTTTTTTTCTTCTTTTATCTCGGCAATGCAGAGAAAATCTGTTGTGAAACACTGCCACTGCTGGTCATTCAGTATAATCTGCAGATGGAAAAGTCCACTGTTAGTGCATTTACTATAACAATTAGAAACAATCTTGATTTTAATAAAGCTTAAACAGATAAGTACTATGGAGTCTGTATTGTGAAAATCAACAGCTCATTAGAAATGAAAATCTCAATTTGAGTTTTTAACCTCGCATACTTCTCTGAATCCCATGCCTCACTTGCTAACACTGTAAACTATAGCACGCACATTAGGACAGAGATAAATTGATCTTTTGGCCAGCCAAGTGCAGGATACCCTTCTCACTTCATTTGTTTTAGGATATGGTACACCAGTAGCAATTATGTCAGCTGACAAGTTGAGAGAGGAAGGGTTATGCTACAGTTAGTGGGAATAATAAAATCTATGAATAGCATATTCACCATCTTCATTTTAGCCAATTCCCACCAGTTCAGCAATAGTAAAGTCAAAACTCTTATGCTCAAACTTACGTTCATACAAATTTAGAAGTCTAAAAAAATGCCCTAATTTCTTTCATCTTACGATCTTAGTTTTCAGCTGGGCATCCTGCCTACCCTTCTACTCATTTCAATACCAAGATAAATGAATTCCATTGCTTGCCAGGCAACCGAGTGGCCCTCATGTCAGACGACATCTTGCTTAAGCTTTATGATGTCAGGGCACCACTGGACAAAATGTCCTGGTTGAAGGTGACACAGGAGGATGAGAGATCAGCAATTATGCAGTGGGTTACTATCTCTATTCATGATTGCAAGGCAACTAGGAGGTGGAATGGTAAAGGACTGAACCAGTAAAAGCACTGGGGCCTTTTTGAAAGCGGGATGGAGATACCAAAACAGAGATTATCCTTAACAATCCCTTGTGAGGATCACACTCAAACATACAGAGTGCAGGGGAAGAGGTTAGCTGATCTTCCGTCCGTCAGAAAGTAAGACTATCGTTCGAAAGTAAGATAGTACATTCCAGACTCAAAGGCAGCAATTTCCTCAGATGGAATATTGCGAGCACCAGAATCTAAAGCAGGCTTTGGTAGTCTTGGAGGCAGTCAGTCTTTTAGTAACTATCATGACCAACACAACGTGATCCATATTACTTCCATCTTGACAGAAATGATATTCAAGTACAGGCCCCCACAATAAGGTGGTGAGGACATTCAGATAGTGGCAATGTCTTTTTGATGCCCAAAGGAATGATAGTGAGTTTTCTTACCATATACATTGGTCAAATCAAGCAGTATGCCGGAAGACGTCTTTTTTTTCTTCTTTTATCTCGGCAATGCAGAGAAAATCTGTTGTGAAACACTGCCACTGCTGGTCATTCAGTATAATCTGCAGATGGAAAAGTCCACTGTTAGTGCATTTACTATAACAATTAGAAACAATCTTGATTTTAATAAAGCTTAAACAGATAAGTACTATGGAGTCTGTATTGTGAAAATCAAAAGCTCATTAGAAATTAAAATCTCAATTTGAGTTTTTAACCTCGCATACTTCTCTGAATCCCATGCCTCACTTGCTAACACTGTAAACTATAGCACGCACATTAGGACAGAGATAAATTGATCTTTTGGCCAGCCAAGTGCAGGATACCCTTCTCACTTCATTTGTTTTAGGATATGGTACACCAGTAGCAATTATGTCAGCTGACAAGTTGAGAGAGGAAGGGTTATGCTACAGTTAGTGGGAATAATAAAATCTATGAATAGCATATTCACCATCTTCATTTTAGCCAATTCCCACCAGTTCAGCAATAGTAAAGTCAAAACTCTTATGCTCAAACGTACGTTGATACACATTTAGAAGTCTAAAAAAATGCCCTAATTTCTTTCATTTCACAATCTTAGTTTTCAGCTGGGCATCCTGCCTACCCTTCTACACATTTCAATACCAAGATAAATGAATTCCATTGCTTGCTAGGCAACCGAGTGGCCCTCATGTCAGACGACATCTTGCTTAAGCTTTATGATGTCAGGGCACCACTGGACAAAATGTCCTGGTTGAAGGTGACACAGGAGGATGAGAGATCAGCAATTATGCAGTGGGTTACTATCTCTATTCATGATTGCAAGGCAACTAGGAGGTGGAATGGTAAAGGACTGAGCCAGTAAAAGCACTGGGGCCTTTTTGAAAGCGGGATGGAGATACCAAAACAGAGATTATCCTTAACAATCCCTTGTGAGGATCACACTCAAACATACAGAGTGCAGGGGAAGAGGTTAGCTGATCTTCCGTCCGTCAGAAAGTAAGACTATCGTTCGAAAGTAAGATAGTACATTCCAGACTCAAAGGCAGCAATTTCCTCAGATGGAATATTGCGAGCACCAGAATCTAAAGCAGGCTTTGGTAGTCTTGGAGGCAGTCAGTCTTTTAGTAACTATCATGACCAACACAACGTGATCCATATTACTTCCATCTTGACAGAAATGATATTCAAGTACAGGGCCCCACAATAAGGTGGTGAGGACATTCAGATAGTGGCAATGTCTTTTTGATGCCCAAAGGAATGATAGTGAGTTTTCTTCCCATATACATTGGTCAAATCAAGCAGTATGCCGGAAGACGTCTTTTTTTTCTTCTTTCATCTCGGCAATGCAGAGAAAATCTGTTGTGAAACACTGCCACTGCTGGTCATTCAGTATAATCTGCAGATGGAAAAGTCCACTGTTAGTGCATTTACTATAACAATTAGAAACAATCTTGATTTTAATAAAGCTTAAACAGATAAGTACTATGGAGTCTGTATTGTGAAAATCAACAGCTCATTAGAAATGAAAATCTCAATTTGAGTTTTTAACCTCGCATACTTCTCTGAATCCCATGCCTCACTTGCTAACACTGTAAACTATAGCACGCACATTAGGACAGAGATAAATTGATCTTTTGGCCAGCCAAGTGCAGGATACCCTTCTCACTTCATTTGTTTTAGGATATGGTACACCAGTAGCAATTATGTCAGCTGACAAGTTGAGAGAGGAAGGGTTATACTACAGTTAGTGGGAATAATAAAATCTATGAATAGCATATTCACCATCTTCATTTTAGCCAATTCCCACCAGTTCAGCAATAGTAAAGTCAAAACTCTTATGCTCAAACGTACGTTGATACACATTTAGAAGTCTAAAAAAATGCCCTAATTTCTTTCATTTCACAATCTTAGTTTTCAGCTGGGCATCCTGCCTACCCTTCTACACATTTCAATACCAAGATAAATGAATTCCATTGCTTGCTAGGCAACCGAGTGGCCCTCATGTCAGACGACATCTTGCTTAAGCTTTATGATGTCAGGGCACCACTGGACAAAATGCCCTGGTTGAAGGTGACACAGGAGGATGAGAGATCAGCAATTATGCAGTGGGTTACTATCTCTATTCATGATTGCAAGGCAACTAGGAGGTGGAATGGTAAAGGACTGAGCCAGTAAAAGCACTGGGGCCTTTTTGAAAGCGGGATGGAGATACCAAAACAGAGATTATCCTTAACAATCCCTTGTGAGGATCACACTCAAACATACAGAGTGCAGGGGAAGAGGTTAGCTGATCTTCCGTCCGTCAGAAAGTAAGACTATCGTTCGAAAGTAAGATAGTACATTCCAGACTCAAAGGCAGCAATTTCCTCAGATGGAATATTGCGAGCACCAGAATCTAAAGCAGGCTTTGGTAGTCTTGGAGGCAGTCAGTCTTTTAGTAACTATCATGACCAACACAACGTGATCCATATTACTTCCATCTTGACAGAAATGATATTCAAGTACAGGGCCCCACAATAAGGTGGTGAGGACATTCAGATAGTGGCAATGTCTTTTTGATGCCCAAAGGAATGATAGTGAGTTTTCTTACCATATACATTGGTCAAATCAAGCAGTATGCCGGAAGACGTCTTTTTTTTCTTCTTTCATCTCGGCAATGCAGAGAAAATCTGTTGTGAAACACTGCCACTGCTGGTCATTCAGTATAATCTGCAGATGGAAAAGTCCACTGTTAGTGCATTTACTATAACAATTAGAAACAATCTTGATTTTAATAAAGCTTAAACAGATAAGTACTATGGAGTCTGTATTGTGAAAATCAACAGCTCATTAGAAATGAAAATCTCAATTTGAGTTTTTAACCTCGCATACTTCTCTGAATCCCATGCCTCACTTGCTAACACTGTAAACTATAGCACGCACATTAGGACAGAGATAAATTGATCTTTTGGCCAGCCAAGTGCAGGATACCCTTCTCACTTCATTTGTTTTAGGATATGGTACACCAGTAGCAATTATGTCAGCTGACAAGTTGAGAGAGGAAGGGTTATGCTACAGTTAGTGGGAATAATAAAATCTATGAATAGCATATTCACCATCTTCATTTTAGCCAATTCCCACCAGTTCAGCAATAGTAAAGTCAAAACTCTTATGCTCAAACGTACGTTGATACACATTTAGAAGTCTAAAAAAATGCCCTAATTTCTTTCATTTCACAATCTTAGTTTTCAGCTGGGCATCCTGCCTACCCTTCTACACATTTCAATACCAAGATAAATGAATTCCATTGCTTGCTAGGCAACCGAGTGGCCCTCATGTCAGACGACATCTTGCTTAAGCTTTATGATGTCAGGGCACCACTGGACAAAATGCCCTGGTTGAAGGTGACACAGGAGGATGAGAGATCAGCAATTATGCAGTGGGTTACTATCTCTATTCATGATTGCAAGGCAACTAGGAGGTGGAATGGTAAAGGACTGAGCCAGTAAAAGCACTGGGGCCTTTTTGAAAGCGGGATGGAGATACCAAAACAGAGATTATCCTTAACAATCCCTTGTGAGGATCACACTCAAACATACAGAGTGCAGGGGAAGAGGTTAGCTGATCTTCCGTCCGTCAGAAAGTAAGACTATCGTTCGAAAGTAAGATAGTACATTCCAGACTCAAAGGCAGCAATTTCCTCAGATGGAATATTGCGAGCACCAGAATCTAAAGCAGGCTTTGGTAGTCTTGGAGGCAGTCAGTCTTTTAGTAACTATCATGACCAACACAACGTGATCCATATTACTTCCATCTTGACAGAAATGATATTCAAGTACAGGGCCCCACAATAAGGTGGTGAGGACATTCAGATAGTGGCAATGTCTTTTTGATGCCCAAAGGAATGATAGTGAGTTTTCTTACCATATACATTGGTCAAATCAAGCAGTATGCCGGAAGACGTCTTTTTTTTCTTCTTTTATCTCGGCAATGCAGAGAAAATCTGTTGTGAAACACTGCCACTGCTGGTCATTCAGTATAATCTGCAGATGGAAAAGTCCACTGTTAGTGCATTTACTATAACAATTAGAAACAATCTTGATTTTAATAAAGCTTAAACAGATAAGTACTATGGAGTCTGTATTGTGAAAATCAACAGCTCATTAGAAATGAAAATCTCAATTTGAGTTTTTAACCTCGCATACTTCTCTGAATCCCATGCCTCACTTGCTAACACTGTAAACTATAGCACGCACATTAGGACAGAGATAAATTGATCTTTTGGCCAGCCAAGTGCAGGATACCCTTCTCACTTCATTTGTTTTAGGATATGGTACACCAGTAGCAATTATGTCAGCTGACAAGTTGAGAGAGGAAGGGTTATGCTACAGTTAGTGGGAATAATAAAATCTATGAATAGCATATTCACCATCTTCATTTTAGCCAATTCCCACCAGTTCAGCAATAGCAAAGTCAAAACTCTTATGCTCAAACTTACGTTCATACAAATTTAGAAGTCTAAAAAAATGCCCTAATTTCTTTCATCTTACGATCTTAGTTTTCAGCTGGGCATCCTGCCTACCCTTCTACTCATTTCAATACCAAGATAAATGAATTCCATTGCTTGCCAGGCAACCGAGTGGCCCTCATGTCAGACGACATCTTGCTTAAGCTTTATGATGTCAGGGCACCACTGGACAAAATGTCCTGGTTGAAGGTGACACAGGAGGATGAGAGATCAGCAATTATGCAGTGGGTTACTATCTCTATTCATGATTGCAAGGCAACTAGGAGGTGGAATGGTAAAGGACTGAACCAGTAAAAGCACTGGGGCCTTTTTGAAAGCGGGATGGAGATACCAAAACAGAGATTATCCTTAACAATCCCTTGTGAGGATCACACTCAAACATACAGAGTGCAGGGGAAGAGGTTAGCTGATCTTCCGTCCGTCAGAAAGTAAGACTATCGTTCGAAAGTAAGATAGTACATTCCAGACTCAAAGGCAGCAATTTCCTCAGATGGAATATTGCGAGCACCAGAATCTAAAGCAGGCTTTGGTAGTCTTGGAGGCAGTCAGTCTTTTAGTAACTATCATGACCAACACAACGTGATCCATATTACTTCCATCTTGACAGAAATGATATTCAAGTACAGGCCCCCACAATAAGGTGGTGAGGACATTCAGATAGTGGCAATGTCTTTTTGATGCCCAAAGGAATGATAGTGAGTTTTCTTACCATATACATTGGTCAAATCAAGCAGTATGCCGGAAGACGTCTTTTTTTTCTTCTTTTATCTCGGCAATGCAGAGAAAATCTGTTGTGAAACACTGCCACTGCTGGTCATTCAGTATAATCTGCAGATGGAAAAGTCCACTGTTAGTGCATTTACTATAACAATTAGAAACAATCTTGATTTTAATAAAGCTTAAACAGATAAGTACTATGGAGTCTGTATTGTGAAAATCAAAAGCTCATTAGAAATTAAAATCTCAATTTGAGTTTTTAACCTCGCATACTTCTCTGAATCCCATGCCTCACTTGCTAACACTGTAAACTATAGCACGCACATTAGGACAGAGATAAATTGATCTTTTGGCCAGCCAAGTGCAGGATACCCTTCTCACTTCATTTGTTTTAGGATATGGTACACCAGTAGCAATTATGTCAGCTGACAAGTTGAGAGAGGAAGGGTTATGCTACAGTTAGTGGCAATAATAAAATCTATGAATAGCATATTCACCATCTTCATTTTAGCCAATTCCCACCAGTTCAGCAATAGTAAAGTCAAAACTCTTATGCTCAAACGTACGTTGATACAAATTTAGAAGTCTAAAAAAATGCCCTAATTTCTTTCATTTCACAATCTTAGTTTTCAGCTGGGCATCCTGCCTACCCTTCTACACATTTCAATACCAAGATAAATGAATTCCATTGCTTGCTAGGCAACCGAGTGGCCCTCATGTCAGACGACATCTTGCTTAAGCTTTATGATGTCAGGGCACCACTGGACAAAATGTCCTGGTTGAAGGTGACACAGGAGGATGAGAGATCAGCAATTATGCAGTGGGTTACTATCTCTATTCATGATTGCAAGGCAACTAGGAGGTGGAATGGTAAAGGACTGAGCCAGTAAAAGCACTGGGGCCTTTTTGAAAGCGGGATGGAGATACCAAAACAGAGATTATCCTTAACAATCCCTTGTGAGGATCACACTCAAACATACAGAGTGCAGGGGAAGAGGTTAGCTGATCTTCCGTCCGTCAGAAAGTAAGACTAACGTTCGAAAGTAAGATAGTACATTCCAGACTCAAAGGCAGCAATTTCCTCAGATGGAATATTGCGAGCACCAGAATCTAAAGCAGGCTTTGGTAGTCTTGGAGGCAGTCAGTCTTTTAGTAACTATCATGACCAACACAACGTGATCCATATTACTTCCATCTTGACAGAAATGATATTCAAGTACAGGGCCCCACAATAAGGTGGTGAGGACATTCAGATAGTGGCAATGTCTTTTTGATGCCCAAAGGAATGATAGTGAGTTTTCTTACCATATACATTGGTCAAATCAAGCAGTATGCCGGAAGACGTCTTTTTTTTCTTCTTTTATCTCGGCAATGCAGAGAAAATCTGTTGTGAAACACTGCCACTGCTGGTCATTCAGTATAATCTGCAGATGGAAAAGTCCACTGTTAGTGCATTTACTATAACAATTAGAAACAATCTTGATTTTAATAAAGCTTAAACAGATAAGTACTATGGAGTCTGTATTGTGAAAATCAACAGCTCATTAGAAATTAAAATCTCAATTTGAGTTTTTAACCTCGCATACTTCTCTGAATCCCATGCCTCACTTGCTAACACTGTAAACTATAGCACGCACATTAGGACATAGATACATTGATCTTTTTGCCAGCCAAGTGCAGGATACCCTTCTCACTTCCTTTGTTTTAGGATATGGTACACCAGTAGCAATTATGTCAGCTGACAAGTTGAGAGAGGAAGGGTTATGCTACAGTTAGTGGGAATAATAAAATCTATGAATAGCATATTCACCATCTTCATTTTAGCCAATTCCCACCAGTTCAGCAATAGTAAAGTCAAAACTCTTATGCTCAAACTTACGTTCATACAAATTTAGAAGTCTAAAAAAATGCCCTAATTTCTTTCATCTTACGATCTTAGTTTTCAGCTGGGCATCCTGCCTACCCTTCTACTCATTTCAATACCAAGATAAATGAATTCCATTGCTTGCCAGGCAACCGAGTGGCCCTCATGTCAGACGACATCTTGCTTAAGCTTTATGATGTCAGGGCACCACTGGACAAAATGTCCTGGTTGAAGGTGACACAGGAGGATGAGAGATCAGCAATTATGCAGTGGGTTACTATCTCTATGCATGATTGCAAGGCAACTAGGAGGTGGAATGGTAAAGGACTGAACCAGTAAAAGCACTGGGGCCTTTTTGAAAGCGGGATGGAGATACCAAAACAGAGATTATCCTTAACAATCCCTTGTGAGGATCACACTCAAACATACAGAGTGCAGGGGAAGAGGTTAGCTGATCTTCCGTCCGTCAGAAAGTAAGACTATCGTTCGAAAGTAAGATAGTACATTCCAGACTCAAAGGAAGTAATTTCATCAGATGGAATATTGCGAGCACCAGAATCTAAAGCAGGCTTTGGTAGTCTTGGAGGCAGTCAGTCTTTTAGTAACTATCATGACCAACACAACGTGATCCATATTACTTCCATCTTGACAGAAATGATATTCAAGTACAGGCCCCCACAATAAGGTGGTGAGGACATTCAGATAGTGGCAATGTCTTTTTGATGCCCAAAGGAATGATAGTGAGTTTTCTTACCATATACATTGGTCAAATCAAGCAGTATGCCGGAAGACGTCTTTTTTTTCTTCTTTTATCTCGGCAATGCAGAGAAAATCTGTTGTGAAACACTGCCACTGCTGGTCATTCAGTATAATCTGCAGATGGAAAAGTCCACTGTTAGTGCATTTACTATAACAATTAGAAACAATCTTGATTTTAATAAAGCTTAAACAGATAAGTACTATGGAGTCTGTATTGTGAAAATCAACAGCTCATTAGAAATTAAAATCTCAATTTGAGTTTTTAACCTCGCATACTTCTCTGAATCCCATGCCTCACTTGCTAACACTGTAAACTATAGCACGCACATTAGGACATAGATACATTGATCTTTTTGCCAGCCAAGTGCAGGATACCCTTCTCACTTCCTTTGTTTTAGGATATGGTACACCAGTAGCAATTATGTCAGCTGACAAGTTGAGAGAGGAAGGGTTATGCTACAGTTAGTGGGAATAATAAAATCTATGAATAGCATATTCACCATCTTCATTTTAGCCAATTCCCACCAGTTCAGCAATAGTAAAGTCAAAACTCTTATGCTCAAACTTACGTTCATACAAATTTAGAAGTCTAAAAAAATGCCCTAATTTCTTTCATCTTACGATCTTAGTTTTCAGCTGGGCATCCTGCCTACCCTTCTACTCATTTCAATACCAAGATAAATGAATTCCATTGCTTGCTAGGCAACCGAGTGGCCCTCATGTCAGACGACATCTTGCTTAAGCTTTATGATGTCAGGGCACCACTGGACAAAATGTCCTGGTTGAAGGTGACACAGGAGGATGAGAGATCAGCAATTATGCAGTGGGTTACTATCTCTATTCATGATTGCAAGGCAACTAGGAGGTGGAATGGTAAAGGACTGAGCCAGTAAAAGCACTGGGGCCTTTTTGAAAGCGGGATGGAGATACCAAAACAGAGATTATCCTTAACAATCCCTTGTGAGGATCACACTCAAACATACAGAGTGCAGGGGAAGAGGTTAGCTGATCTTCCGTCCGTCAGAAAGTAAGACTAACGTTCGAAAGTAAGATAGTACATTCCAGACTCAAAGGCAGCAATTTCCTCAGATGGAATATTGCGAGCACCAGAATCTAAAGCAGGCTTTGGTAGTCTTGGAGGCAGTCAGTCTTTTAGTAACTATCATGACCAACACAACGTGATCCATATTACTTCCATCTTGACAGAAATGATATTCAAGTACAGGGCCCCACAATAAGGTGGTGAGGACATTCAGATAGTGGCAATGTCTTTTTGATGCCCAAAGGAATGATAGTGAGTTTTCTTACCATATACATTGGTCAAATCAAGCAGTATGCCGGAAGACGTCTTTTTTTTCTTCTTTTATCTCGGCAATGCAGAGAAAATCTGTTGTGAAACACTGCCACTGCTGGTCATTCAGTATAATCTGCAGATGGAAAAGTCCACTGTTAGTGCATTTACTTGAACAATTAGAAACAATCTTGATTTTAATAAAGCTTAAACAGATAAGTACTATGGAGTCTGTATTGTGAAAATCAAAAGCTCATTAGAAATTAAAATCTCAATTTGAGTTTTTAACCTCGCATACTTCTCTGAATCCCATGCCTCACTTGCTAACACTGTAAACTATAGCACGCACATTAGGACAGAGATAAATTGATCTTTTGGCCAGCCAAGTGCAGGATACCCTTCTCACTTCATTTGTTTTAGGATATGGTACACCAGTAGCAATTATGTCAGCTGACAAGTTGAGAGAGGAAGGGTTATACTACAGTTAGTGGGAATAATAAAATCTATGAATAGCATATTCACCATCTTCATTTTAGCCAATTCCCACCAGTTCAGCAATAGTAAAGTCAAAACTCTTATGCTCAAACGTACGTTGATACACATTTAGAAGTCTAAAAAAATGCCCTAATTTCTTTCATTTCACAATCTTAGTTTTCAGCTGGGCATCCTGCCTACCCTTCTACACATTTCAATACCAAGATAAATGAATTCCATTGCTTGCTAGGCAACCGAGTGGCCCTCATGTCAGACGACATCTTGCTTAAGCTTTATGATGTCAGGGCACCACTGGACAAAATGCCCTGGTTGAAGGTGACACAGGAGGATGAGAGATCAGCAATTATGCAGTGGGTTACTATCTCTATTCATGATTGCAAGGCAACTAGGAGGTGGAATGGTAAAGGACTGAGCCAGTAAAAGCACTGGGGCCTTTTTGAAAGCGGGATGGAGATACCAAAACAGAGATTATCCTTAACAATCCCTTGTGAGGATCACACTCAAACATACAGAGTGCAGGGGAAGAGGTTAGCTGATCTTCCGTCCGTCAGAAAGTAAGACTATCGTTCGAAAGTAAGATAGTACATTCCAGACTCAAAGGCAGCAATTTCCTCAGATGGAATATTGCGAGCACCAGAATCTAAAGCAGGCTTTGGTAGTCTTGGAGGCAGTCAGTCTTTTAGTAACTATCATGACCAACACAACGTGATCCATATTACTTCCATCTTGACAGAAATGATATTCAAGTACAGGGCCCCACAATAAGGTGGTGAGGACATTCAGATAGTGGCAATGTCTTTTTGATGCCCAAAGGAATGATAGTGAGTTTTCTTACCATATACATTGGTCAAATCAAGCAGTATGCCGGAAGACGTCTTTTTTTTCTTCTTTCATCTCGGCAATGCAGAGAAAATCTGTTGTGAAACACTGCCACTGCTGGTCATTCAGTATAATCTGCAGATGGAAAAGTCCACTGTTAGTGCATTTACTATAACAATTAGAAACAATCTTGATTTTAATAAAGCTTAAACAGATAAGTACTATGGAGTCTGTATTGTGAAAATCAACAGCTCATTAGAAATGAAAATCTCAATTTGAGTTTTTAACCTCGCATACTTCTCTGAATCCCATGCCTCACTTGCTAACACTGTAAACTATAGCACGCACATTAGGACAGAGATAAATTGATCTTTTGGCCAGCCAAGTGCAGGATACCCTTCTCACTTCATTTGTTTTAGGATATGGTACACCAGTAGCAATTATGTCAGCTGACAAGTTGAGAGAGGAAGGGTTATGCTACAGTTAGTGGCAATAATAAAATCTATGAATAGCATATTCACCATCTTCATTTTAGCCAATTCCCACCAGTTCAGCAATAGTAAAGTCAAAACTCTTATGCTCAAACTTACGTTCATACAAATTTAGAAGTCTAAAAAAATGCCCTAATTTCTTTCATCTTACGATCTTAGTTTTCAGCTGGGCATCCTGCCTACCCTTCTACTCATTTCAATACCAAGATAAATGAATTCCATTGCTTGCCAGGCAACCGAGTGGCCCTCATGTCAGACGACATCTTGCTTAAGCTTTATGATGTCAGGGCACCACTGGACAAAATGTCCTGGTTGAAGGTGACACAGGAGGATGAGAGATCAGCAATTATGCAGTGGGTTACTATCTCTATTCATGATTGCAAGGCAACTAGGAGGTGGAATGGTAAAGGACTGAACCAGTAAAAGCACTGGGGCCTTTTTGAAAGCGGGATGGAGATACCAAAACAGAGATTATCCTTAACAATCCCTTGTGAGGATCACACTCAAACATACAGAGTGCAGGGGAAGAGGTTAGCTGATCTTCCGTCCGTCAGAAAGTAAGACTATCGTTCGAAAGTAAGATAGTACATTCCAGACTCAAAGGCAGCAATTTCCTCAGATGGAATATTGCGAGCACCAGAATCTAAAGCAGGCTTTGGTAGTCTTGGAGGCAGTCAGTCTTTTAGTAACTATCATGACCAACACAACGTGATCCATATTACTTCCATCTTGACAGAAATGATATTCAAGTACAGGCCCCCACAATAAGGTGGTGAGGACATTCAGATAGTGGCAATGTCTTTTTGATGCCCAAAGGAATGATAGTGAGTTTTCTTACCATATACATTGGTCAAATCAAGCAGTATGCCGGAAGACGTCTTTTTCTTCTTTTATCTCGGCAATGCAGAGAAAATCTGTTGTGAAACACTGCCACTGCTGGTCATTCAGTATAATCTGCAGATGGAAAAGTCCACTGTTAGTGCATTTACTATAACAATTAGAAACAATCTTGATTTTAATAAAGCTTAAACAGATAAGTACTATGGAGTCTGTATTGTGAAAATCAAAAGCTCATTAGAAATTAAAATCTCAATTTGAGTTTTTAACCTCGCATACTTCTCTGAATCCCATGCCTCACTTGCTAACACTGTAAACTATAGCACGCACATTAGGACAGAGATAAATTGATCTTTTGGCCAGCCAAGTGCAGGATACCCTTCTCACTTCATTTGTTTTAGGATATGGTACACCAGTAGCAATTATGTCAGCTGACAAGTTGAGAGAGGAAGGGTTATGCTACAGTTAGTGGCAATAATAAAATCTATGAATAGCATATTCACCATCTTCATTTTAGCCAATTCCCACCAGTTCAGCAATAGTAAAGTCAAAACTCTTATGCTCAAACGTACGTTGATACAAATTTAGAAGTCTAAAAAAATGCCCTAATTTCTTTCATTTCACAATCTTAGTTTTCAGCTGGGCATCCTGCCTACCCTTCTACACATTTCAATACCAAGATAAATGAATTCCATTGCTTGCTAGGCAACCGAGTGGCCCTCATGTCAGACGACATCTTGCTTAAGCTTTATGATGTCAGGGCACCACTGGACAAAATGTCCTGGTTGAAGGTGACACAGGAGGATGAGAGATCAGCAATTATGCAGTGGGTTACTATCTCTATTCATGATTGCAAGGCAACTAGGAGGTGGAATGGTAAAGGACTGAGCCAGTAAAAGCACTGGGGCCTTTTTGAAAGCGGGATGGAGATACCAAAACAGAGATTATCCTTAACAATCCCTTGTGAGGATCACACTCAAACATACAGAGTGCAGGGGAAGAGGTTAGCTGATCTTCCGTCCGTCAGAAAGTAAGACTAACGTTCGAAAGTAAGATAGTACATTCCAGACTCAAAGGCAGCAATTTCCTCAGATGGAATATTGCGAGCACCAGAATCTAAAGCAGGCTTTGGTAGTCTTGGAGGCAGTCAGTCTTTTAGTAACTATCATGACCAACACAACGTGATCCATATTACTTCCATCTTGACAGAAATGATATTCAAGTACAGGGCCCCACAATAAGGTGGTGAGGACATTCAGATAGTGGCAATGTCTTTTTGATGCCCAAAGGAATGATAGTGAGTTTTCTTACCATATACATTGGTCAAATCAAGCAGTATGCCGGAAGACGTCTTTTTTTTCTTCTTTTATCTCGGCAATGCAGAGAAAATCTGTTGTGAAACACTGCCACTGCTGGTCATTCAGTATAATCTGCAGATGGAAAAGTCCACTGTTAGTGCATTTACTATAACAATTAGAAACAATCTTGATTTTAATAAAGCTTAAACAGATAAGTACTATGGAGTCTGTATTGTGAAAATCAACAGCTCATTAGAAATTAAAATCTCAATTTGAGTTTTTAACCTCGCATACTTCTCTGAATCCCATGCCTCACTTGCTAACACTGTAAACTATAGCACGCACATTAGGACATAGATACATTGATCTTTTTGCCAGCCAAGTGCAGGATACCCTTCTCACTTCCTTTGTTTTAGGATATGGTACACCAGTAGCAATTATGTCAGCTGACAAGTTGAGAGAGGAAGGGTTATGCTACAGTTAGTGGGAATAATAAAATCTATGAATAGCATATTCACCATCTTCATTTTAGCCAATTCCCACCAGTTCAGCAATAGTAAAGTCAAAACTCTTATGCTCAAACTTACGTTCATACAAATTTAGAAGTCTAAAAAAATGCCCTAATTTCTTTCATCTTACGATCTTAGTTTTCAGCTGGGCATCCTGCCTACCCTTCTACTCATTTCAATACCAAGATAAATGAATTCCATTGCTTGCCAGGCAACCGAGTGGCCCTCATGTCAGACGACATCTTGCTTAAGCTTTATGATGTCAGGGCACCACTGGACAAAATGTCCTGGTTGAAGGTGACACAGGAGGATGAGAGATCAGCAATTATGCAGTGGGTTACTATCTCTATGCATGATTGCAAGGCAACTAGGAGGTGGAATGGTAAAGGACTGAACCAGTAAAAGCACTGGGGCCTTTTTGAAAGCGGGATGGAGATACCAAAACAGAGATTATCCTTAACAATCCCTTGTGAGGATCACACTCAAACATACAGAGTGCAGGGGAAGAGGTTAGCTGATCTTCCGTCCGTCAGAAAGTAAGACTATCGTTCGAAAGTAAGATAGTACATTCCAGACTCAAAGGAAGTAATTTCATCAGATGGAATATTGCGAGCACCAGAATCTAAAGCAGGCTTTGGTAGTCTTGGAGGCAGTCAGTCTTTTAGTAACTATCATGACCAACACAACGTGATCCATATTACTTCCATCTTGACAGAAATGATATTCAAGTACAGGCCCCCACAATAAGGTGGTGAGGACATTCAGATAGTGGCAATGTCTTTTTGATGCCCAAAGGAATGATAGTGAGTTTTCTTACCATATACATTGGTCAAATCAAGCAGTATGCCGGAAGACGTCTTTTTTTTCTTCTTTTATCTCGGCAATGCAGAGAAAATCTGTTGTGAAACACTGCCACTGCTGGTCATTCAGTATAATCTGCAGATGGAAAAGTCCACTGTTAGTGCATTTACTATAACAATTAGAAACAATCTTGATTTTAATAAAGCTTAAACAGATAAGTACTATGGAGTCTGTATTGTGAAAATCAACAGCTCATTAGAAATTAAAATCTCAATTTGAGTTTTTAACCTCGCATACTTCTCTGAATCCCATGCCTCACTTGCTAACACTGTAAACTATAGCACGCACATTAGGACATAGATACATTGATCTTTTTGCCAGCCAAGTGCAGGATACCCTTCTCACTTCCTTTGTTTTAGGATATGGTACACCAGTAGCAATTATGTCAGCTGACAAGTTGAGAGAGGAAGGGTTATGCTACAGTTAGTGGGAATAATAAAATCTATGAATAGCATATTCACCATCTTCATTTTAGCCAATTCCCACCAGTTCAGCAATAGTAAAGTCAAAACTCTTATGCTCAAACTTACGTTCATACAAATTTAGAAGTCTAAAAAAATGCCCTAATTTCTTTCATCTTACGATCTTAGTTTTCAGCTGGGCATCCTGCCTACCCTTCTACTCATTTCAATACCAAGATAAATGAATTCCATTGCTTGCTAGGCAACCGAGTGGCCCTCATGTCAGACGACATCTTGCTTAAGCTTTATGATGTCAGGGCACCACTGGACAAAATGTCCTGGTTGAAGGTGACACAGGAGGATGAGAGATCAGCAATTATGCAGTGGGTTACTATCTCTATTCATGATTGCAAGGCAACTAGGAGGTGGAATGGTAAAGGACTGAGCCAGTAAAAGCACTGGGGCCTTTTTGAAAGCGGGATGGAGATACCAAAACAGAGATTATCCTTAACAATCCCTTGTGAGGATCACACTCAAACATACAGAGTGCAGGGGAAGAGGTTAGCTGATCTTCCGTCCGTCAGAAAGTAAGACTAACGTTCGAAAGTAAGATAGTACATTCCAGACTCAAAGGCAGCAATTTCCTCAGATGGAATATTGCGAGCACCAGAATCTAAAGCAGGCTTTGGTAGTCTTGGAGGCAGTCAGTCTTTTAGTAACTATCATGACCAACACAACGTGATCCATATTACTTCCATCTTGACAGAAATGATATTCAAGTACAGGGCCCCACAATAAGGTGGTGAGGACATTCAGATAGTGGCAATGTCTTTTTGATGCCCAAAGGAATGATAGTGAGTTTTCTTACCATATACATTGGTCAAATCAAGCAGTATGCCGGAAGACGTCTTTTTTTTCTTCTTTTATCTCGGCAATGCAGAGAAAATCTGTTGTGAAACACTGCCACTGCTGGTCATTCAGTATAATCTGCAGATGGAAAAGTCCACTGTTAGTGCATTTACTTGAACAATTAGAAACAATCTTGATTTTAATAAAGCTTAAACAGATAAGTACTATGGAGTCTGTATTGTGAAAATCAAAAGCTCATTAGAAATTAAAATCTCAATTTGAGTTTTTAACCTCGCATACTTCTCTGAATCCCATGCCTCACTTGCTAACACTGTAAACTATAGCACGCACATTAGGACAGAGATAAATTGATCTTTTGGCCAGCCAAGTGCAGGATACCCTTCTCACTTCATTTGTTTTAGGATATGGTACACCAGTAGCAATTATGTCAGCTGACAAGTTGAGAGAGGAAGGGTTATACTACAGTTAGTGGGAATAATAAAATCTATGAATAGCATATTCACCATCTTCATTTTAGCCAATTCCCACCAGTTCAGCAATAGTAAAGTCAAAACTCTTATGCTCAAACGTACGTTGATACACATTTAGAAGTCTAAAAAAATGCCCTAATTTCTTTCATTTCACAATCTTAGTTTTCAGCTGGGCATCCTGCCTACCCTTCTACACATTTCAATACCAAGATAAATGAATTCCATTGCTTGCTAGGCAACCGAGTGGCCCTCATGTCAGACGACATCTTGCTTAAGCTTTATGATGTCAGGGCACCACTGGACAAAATGCCCTGGTTGAAGGTGACACAGGAGGATGAGAGATCAGCAATTATGCAGTGGGTTACTATCTCTATTCATGATTGCAAGGCAACTAGGAGGTGGAATGGTAAAGGACTGAGCCAGTAAAAGCACTGGGGCCTTTTTGAAAGCGGGATGGAGATACCAAAACAGAGATTATCCTTAACAATCCCTTGTGAGGATCACACTCAAACATACAGAGTGCAGGGGAAGAGGTTAGCTGATCTTCCGTCCGTCAGAAAGTAAGACTATCGTTCGAAAGTAAGATAGTACATTCCAGACTCAAAGGCAGCAATTTCCTCAGATGGAATATTGCGAGCACCAGAATCTAAAGCAGGCTTTGGTAGTCTTGGAGGCAGTCAGTCTTTTAGTAACTATCATGACCAACACAACGTGATCCATATTACTTCCATCTTGACAGAAATGATATTCAAGTACAGGGCCCCACAATAAGGTGGTGAGGACATTCAGATAGTGGCAATGTCTTTTTGATGCCCAAAGGAATGATAGTGAGTTTTCTTACCATATACATTGGTCAAATCAAGCAGTATGCCGGAAGACGTCTTTTTTTTCTTCTTTCATCTCGGCAATGCAGAGAAAATCTGTTGTGAAACACTGCCACTGCTGGTCATTCAGTATAATCTGCAGATGGAAAAGTCCACTGTTAGTGCATTTACTATAACAATTAGAAACAATCTTGATTTTAATAAAGCTTAAACAGATAAGTACTATGGAGTCTGTATTGTGAAAATCAACAGCTCATTAGAAATGAAAATCTCAATTTGAGTTTTTAACCTCGCATACTTCTCTGAATCCCATGCCTCACTTGCTAACACTGTAAACTATAGCACGCACATTAGGACAGAGATAAATTGATCTTTTGGCCAGCCAAGTGCAGGATACCCTTCTCACTTCATTTGTTTTAGGATATGGTACACCAGTAGCAATTATGTCAGCTGACAAGTTGAGAGAGGAAGGGTTATGCTACAGTTAGTGGCAATAATAAAATCTATGAATAGCATATTCACCATCTTCATTTTAGCCAATTCCCACCAGTTCAGCAATAGTAAAGTCAAAACTCTTATGCTCAAACTTACGTTCATACAAATTTAGAAGTCTAAAAAAATGCCCTAATTTCTTTCATCTTACGATCTTAGTTTTCAGCTGGGCATCCTGCCTACCCTTCTACTCATTTCAATACCAAGATAAATGAATTCCATTGCTTGCCAGGCAACCGAGTGGCCCTCATGTCAGACGACATCTTGCTTAAGCTTTATGATGTCAGGGCACCACTGGACAAAATGTCCTGGTTGAAGGTGACACAGGAGGATGAGAGATCAGCAATTATGCAGTGGGTTACTATCTCTATTCATGATTGCAAGGCAACTAGGAGGTGGAATGGTAAAGGACTGAACCAGTAAAAGCACTGGGGCCTTTTTGAAAGCGGGATGGAGATACCAAAACAGAGATTATCCTTAACAATCCCTTGTGAGGATCACACTCAAACATACAGAGTGCAGGGGAAGAGGTTAGCTGATCTTCCGTCCGTCAGAAAGTAAGACTATCGTTCGAAAGTAAGATAGTACATTCCAGACTCAAAGGCAGCAATTTCCTCAGATGGAATATTGCGAGCACCAGAATCTAAAGCAGGCTTTGGTAGTCTTGGAGGCAGTCAGTCTTTTAGTAACTATCATGACCAACACAACGTGATCCATATTACTTCCATCTTGACAGAAATGATATTCAAGTACAGGCCCCCACAATAAGGTGGTGAGGACATTCAGATAGTGGCAATGTCTTTTTGATGCCCAAAGGAATGATAGTGAGTTTTCTTACCATATACATTGGTCAAATCAAGCAGTATGCCGGAAGACGTCTTTTTCTTCTTTTATCTCGGCAATGCAGAGAAAATCTGTTGTGAAACACTGCCACTGCTGGTCATTCAGTATAATCTGCAGATGGAAAAGTCCACTGTTAGTGCATTTACTATAACAATTAGAAACAATCTTGATTTTAATAAAGCTTAAACAGATAAGTACTATGGAGTCTGTATTGTGAAAATCAAAAGCTCATTAGAAATTAAAATCTCAATTTGAGTTTTTAACCTCGCATACTTCTCTGAATCCCATGCCTCACTTGCTAACACTGTAAACTATAGCACGCACATTAGGACAGAGATAAATTGATCTTTTGGCCAGCCAAGTGCAGGATACCCTTCTCACTTCATTTGTTTTAGGATATGGTACACCAGTAGCAATTATGTCAGCTGACAAGTTGAGAGAGGAAGGGTTATGCTACAGTTAGTGGCAATAATAAAATCTATGAATAGCATATTCACCATCTTCATTTTAGCCAATTCCCACCAGTTCAGCAATAGTAAAGTCAAAACTCTTATGCTCAAACATACGTTGATACAAATTTAGAAGTCTAAAAAAATGCCCTAATTTCTTTCATTTCACAATCTTAGTTTTCAGCTGGGCATCCTGCCTACCCTTCTACACATTTCAATACCAAGATAAATGAATTCCATTGCTTGCTAGGCAACCGAGTGGCCCTCATGTCAGACGACATCTTGCTTAAGCTTTATGATGTCAGGGCACCACTGGACAAAATGTCCTGGTTGAAGGTGACACAGGAGGATGAGAGATCAGCAATTATGCAGTGGGTTACTATCTCTATTCATGATTGCAAGGCAACTAGGAGGTGGAATGGTAAAGGACTGAGCCAGTAAAAGCACTGGGGCCTTTTTGAAAGCGGGATGGAGATACCAAAACAGAGATTATCCTTAACAATCCCTTGTGAGGATCACACTCAAACATACAGAGTGCAGGGGAAGAGGTTAGCTGATCTTCCGTCCGTCAGAAAGTAAGACTAACGTTCGAAAGTAAGATAGTACATTCCAGACTCAAAGGCAGCAATTTCCTCAGATGGAATATTGCGAGCACCAGAATCTAAAGCAGGCTTTGGTAGTCTTGGAGGCAGTCAGTCTTTTAGTAACTATCATGACCAACACAACGTGATCCATATTACTTCCATCTTGACAGAAATGATATTCAAGTACAGGGCCCCACAATAAGGTGGTGAGGACATTCAGATAGTGGCAATGTCTTTTTGATGCCCAAAGGAATGATAGTGAGTTTTCTTACCATATACATTGGTCAAATCAAGCAGTATGCCGGAAGACGTCTTTTTTTTCTTCTTTTATCTCGGCAATGCAGAGAAAATCTGTTGTGAAACACTGCCACTGCTGGTCATTCAGTATAATCTGCAGATGGAAAAGTCCACTGTTAGTGCATTTACTATAACAATTAGAAACAATCTTGATTTTAATAAAGCTTAAACAGATAAGTACTATGGAGTCTGTATTGTGAAAATCAACAGCTCATTAGAAATGAAAATCTCAATTTGAGTTTTTAACCTCGCATACTTCTCTGAATCCCATGCCTCACTTGCTAACACTGTAAACTATAGCACGCACATTAGGACAGAGATAAATTGATCTTTTGGCCAGCCAAGTGCAGGATACCCTTCTCACTTCATTTGTTTTAGGATATGGTACACCAGTAGCAATTATGTCAGCTGACAAGTTGAGAGAGGAAGGGTTATGCTACAGTTAGTGGGAATAATAAAATCTATGAATAGCATATTCACCATCTTCATTTTAGCCAATTCCCACCAGTTCAGCAATAGTAAAGTCAAAACTCTTATGCTCAAACTTACGTTCATACAAATTTAGAAGTCTAAAAAAATGCCCTAATTTCTTTCATCTTACGATCTTAGTTTTCAGCTGGGCATCCTGCCTACCCTTCTACTCATTTCAATACCAAGATAAATGAATTCCATTGCTTGCCAGGCAACCGAGTGGCCCTCATGTCAGACGACATCTTGCTTAAGCTTTATGATGTCAGGGCACCACTGGACAAAATGTCCTGGTTGAAGGTGACACAGGAGGATGAGAGATCAGCAATTATGCAGTGGGTTACTATCTCTATTCATGATTGCAAGGCAACTAGGAGGTGGAATGGTAAAGGACTGAACCAGTAAAAGCACTGGGGCCTTTTTGAAAGCGGGATGGAGATACCAAAACAGAGATTATCCTTAACAATCCCTTGTGAGGATCACACTCAAACATACAGAGTGCAGGGGAAGAGGTTAGCTGATCTTCCGTCCGTCAGAAAGTAAGACTATCGTTCGAAAGTAAGATAGTACATTCCAGACTCAAAGGCAGCAATTTCCTCAGATGGAATATTGCGAGCACCAGAATCTAAAGCAGGCTTTGGTAGTCTTGGAGGCAGTCAGTCTTTTAGTAACTATCATGACCAACACAACGTGATCCATATTACTTCCATCTTGACAGAAATGATATTCAAGTACAGGCCCCCACAATAAGGTGGTGAGGACATTCAGATAGTGGCAATGTCTTTTTGATGCCCAAAGGAATGATAGTGAGTTTTCTTACCATATACATTGGTCAAATCAAGCAGTATGCCGGAAGACGTCTTTTTTTTCTTCTTTTATCTCGGCAATGCAGAGAAAATCTGTTGTGAAACACTGCCACTGCTGGTCATTCAGTATAATCTGCAGATGGAAAAGTCCACTGTTAGTGCATTTACTATAACAATTAGAAACAATCTTGATTTTAATAAAGCTTAAACAGATAAGTACTATGGAGTCTGTATTGTGAAAATCAAAAGCTCATTAGAAATTAAAATCTCAATTTGAGTTTTTAACCTCGCATACTTCTCTGAATCCCATGCCTCACTTGCTAACACTGTAAACTATAGCACGCACATTAGGACAGAGATAAATTGATCTTTTGGCCAGCCAAGTGCAGGATACCCTTCTCACTTCATTTGTTTTAGGATATGGTACACCAGTAGCAATTATGTCAGCTGACAAGTTGAGAGAGGAAGGGTTATGCTACAGTTAGTGGGAATAATAAAATCTATGAATAGCATATTCACCATCTTCATTTTAGCCAATTCCCACCAGTTCAGCAATAGTAAAGTCAAAACTCTTATGCTCAAACGTACGTTGATACACATTTAGAAGTCTAAAAAAATGCCCTAATTTCTTTCATTTCACAATCTTAGTTTTCAGCTGGGCATCCTGCCTACCCTTCTACACATTTCAATACCAAGATAAATGAATTCCATTGCTTGCTAGGCAACCGAGTGGCCCTCATGTCAGACGACATCTTGCTTAAGCTTTATGATGTCAGGGCACCACTGGACAAAATGTCCTGGTTGAAGGTGACACAGGAGGATGAGAGATCAGCAATTATGCAGTGGGTTACTATCTCTATTCATGATTGCAAGGCAACTAGGAGGTGGAATGGTAAAGGACTGAGCCAGTAAAAGCACTGGGGCCTTTTTGAAAGCGGGATGGAGATACCAAAACAGAGATTATCCTTAACAATCCCTTGTGAGGATCACACTCAAACATACAGAGTGCAGGGGAAGAGGTTAGCTGATCTTCCGTCCGTCAGAAAGTAAGACTATCGTTCGAAAGTAAGATAGTACATTCCAGACTCAAAGGCAGCAATTTCCTCAGATGGAATATTGCGAGCACCAGAATCTAAAGCAGGCTTTGGTAGTCTTGGAGGCAGTCAGTCTTTTAGTAACTATCATGACCAACACAACGTGATCCATATTACTTCCATCTTGACAGAAATGATATTCAAGTACAGGGCCCCACAATAAGGTGGTGAGGACATTCAGATAGTGGCAATGTCTTTTTGATGCCCAAAGGAATGATAGTGAGTTTTCTTACCATATACATTGGTCAAATCAAGCAGTATGCCGGAAGACGTCTTTTTTTTCTTCTTTCATCTCGGCAATGCAGAGAAAATCTGTTGTGAAACACTGCCACTGCTGGTCATTCAGTATAATCTGCAGATGGAAAAGTCCACTGTTAGTGCATTTACTATAACAATTAGAAACAATCTTGATTTTAATAAAGCTTAAACAGATAAGTACTATGGAGTCTGTATTGTGAAAATCAACAGCTCATTAGAAATGAAAATCTCAATTTGAGTTTTTAACCTCGCATACTTCTCTGAATCCCATGCCTCACTTGCTAACACTGTAAACTATAGCACGCACATTAGGACAGAGATAAATTGATCTTTTGGCCAGCCAAGTGCAGGATACCCTTCTCACTTCATTTGTTTTAGGATATGGTACACCAGTAGCAATTATGTCAGCTGACAAGTTGAGAGAGGAAGGGTTATACTACAGTTAGTGGGAATAATAAAATCTATGAATAGCATATTCACCATCTTCATTTTAGCCAATTCCCACCAGTTCAGCAATAGTAAAGTCAAAACTCTTATGCTCAAACGTACGTTGATACACATTTAGAAGTCTAAAAAAATGCCCTAATTTCTTTCATTTCACAATCTTAGTTTTCAGCTGGGCATCCTGCCTACCCTTCTACACATTTCAATACCAAGATAAATGAATTCCATTGCTTGCTAGGCAACCGAGTGGCCCTCATGTCAGACGACATCTTGCTTAAGCTTTATGATGTCAGGGCACCACTGGACAAAATGCCCTGGTTGAAGGTGACACAGGAGGATGAGAGATCAGCAATTATGCAGTGGGTTACTATCTCTATTCATGATTGCAAGGCAACTAGGAGGTGGAATGGTAAAGGACTGAGCCAGTAAAAGCACTGGGGCCTTTTTGAAAGCGGGATGGAGATACCAAAACAGAGATTATCCTTAACAATCCCTTGTGAGGATCACACTCAAACATACAGAGTGCAGGGGAAGAGGTTAGCTGATCTTCCGTCCGTCAGAAAGTAAGACTATCGTTCGAAAGTAAGATAGTACATTCCAGACTCAAAGGCAGCAATTTCCTCAGATGGAATATTGCGAGCACCAGAATCTAAAGCAGGCTTTGGTAGTCTTGGAGGCAGTCAGTCTTTTAGTAACTATCATGACCAACACAACGTGATCCATATTACTTCCATCTTGACAGAAATGATATTCAAGTACAGGGCCCCACAATAAGGTGGTGAGGACATTCAGATAGTGGCAATGTCTTTTTGATGCCCAAAGGAATGATAGTGAGTTTTCTTACCATATACATCGGTCAAATCAAGCAGTATGCCGGAAGACGTCTTTTTTTTCTTCTTTCATCTCGGCAATGCAGAGAAAATCTGTTGTGAAACACTGCCACTGCTGGTCATTCAGTATAATCTGCAGATGGAAAAGTCCACTGTTAGTGCATTTACTATAACAATTAGAAACAATCTTGATTTTAATAAAGCTTAAACAGATAAGTACTATGGAGTCTGTATTGTGAAAATCAACAGCTCATTAGAAATGAAAATCTCAATTTGAGTTTTTAACCTCGCATACTTCTCTGAATCCCATGCCTCACTTGCTAACACTGTAAACTATAGCACGCACATTAGGACAGAGATAAATTGATCTTTTGGCCAGCCAAGTGCAGGATACCCTTCTCACTTCATTTGTTTTAGGATATGGTACACCAGTAGCAATTATGTCAGCTGACAAGTTGAGAGAGGAAGGGTTATGCTACAGTTAGTGGGAATAATAAAATCTATGAATAGCATATTCACCATCTTCATTTTAGCCAATTCCCACCAGTTCAGCAATAGTAAAGTCAAAACTCTTATGCTCAAACTTACGTTCATACAAATTTAGAAGTCTAAAAAAATGCCCTAATTTCTTTCATCTTACGATCTTAGTTTTCAGCTGGGCATCCTGCCTACCCTTCTACTCATTTCAATACCAAGATAAATGAATTCCATTGCTTGCCAGGCAACCGAGTGGCCCTCATGTCAGACGACATCTTGCTTAAGCTTTATGATGTCAGGGCACCACTGGACAAAATGTCCTGGTTGAAGGTGACACAGGAGGATGAGAGATCAGCAATTATGCAGTGGGTTACTATCTCTATTCATGATTGCAAGGCAACTAGGAGGTGGAATGGTAAAGGACTGAACCAGTAAAAGCACTGGGGCCTTTTTGAAAGCGGGATGGAGATACCAAAACAGAGATTATCCTTAACAATCCCTTGTGAGGATCACACTCAAACATACAGAGTGCAGGGGAAGAGGTTAGCTGATCTTCCGTCCGTCAGAAAGTAAGACTATCGTTCGAAAGTAAGATAGTACATTCCAGACTCAAAGGCAGCAATTTCCTCAGATGGAATATTGCGAGCACCAGAATCTAAAGCAGGCTTTGGTAGTCTTGGAGGCAGTCAGTCTTTTAGTAACTATCATGACCAACACAACGTGATCCATATTACTTCCATCTTGACAGAAATGATATTCAAGTACAGGCCCCCACAATAAGGTGGTGAGGACATTCAGATAGTGGCAATGTCTTTTTGATGCCCAAAGGAATGATAGTGAGTTTTCTTACCATATACATTGGTCAAATCAAGCAGTATGCCGGAAGACGTCTTTTTTTTCTTCTTTTATCTCGGCAATGCAGAGAAAATCTGTTGTGAAACACTGCCACTGCTGGTCATTCAGTATAATCTGCAGATGGAAAAGTCCACTGTTAGTGCATTTACTATAACAATTAGAAACAATCTTGATTTTAATAAAGCTTAAACAGATAAGTACTATGGAGTCTGTATTGTGAAAATCAAAAGCTCATTAGAAATTAAAATCTCAATTTGAGTTTTTAACCTCGCATACTTCTCTGAATCCCATGCCTCACTTGCTAACACTGTAAACTATAGCACGCACATTAGGACAGAGATAAATTGATCTTTTGGCCAGCCAAGTGCAGGATACCCTTCTCACTTCATTTGTTTTAGGATATGGTACACCAGTAGCAATTATGTCAGCTGACAAGTTGAGAGAGGAAGGGTTATGCTACAGTTAGTGGGAATAATAAAATCTATGAATAGCATATTCACCATCTTCATTTTAGCCAATTCCCACCAGTTCAGCAATAGTAAAGTCAAAACTCTTATGCTCAAACGTACGTTGATACACATTTAGAAGTCTAAAAAAATGCCCTAATTTCTTTCATTTCACAATCTTAGTTTTCAGCTGGGCATCCTGCCTACCCTTCTACTCATTTCAATACCAAGATAAATGAATTCCATTGCTTGCCAGGCAACCGAGTGGCCCTCATGTCAGACGACATCTTGCTTAAGCTTTATGATGTCAGGGCACCACTGGACAAAATGTCCTGGTTGAAGGTGACACAGGAGGATGAGAGATCAGCAATTATGCAGTGGGTTACTATCTCTATGCATGATTGCAAGGCAACTAGGAGGTGGAATGGTAAAGGACTGAACCAGTAAAAGCACTGGGGCCTTTTTGAAAGCGGGATGGAGATACCAAAACAGAGATTATCCTTAACAATCCCTTGTGAGGATCACACTCAAACATACAGAGTGCAGGGGAAGAGGTTAACTGATCTTCCGTCCGTCAGAAAGTAAGACTATCGTTCGAAAGTAAGATAGTACATTCCAAACTCAAAGGCAGCAATTTCCTCAGATGGAATATTGCGAGCACCAGAATCTAAAGCAGGCTTTGGTAGTCTTGGAGGCAGTCAGTCTTTTAGTAACTATCATGACCAACACAACGTGATCCATATTACTTCCATCTTGACAGAAATGATATTCAAGTACAGGGCCCCACAATAAGGTGGTGAGGACATTCAGATAGTGGCAATGTCTTTTTGATGCCCAAAGGAATGATAGTGAGTTTTCTTACCATATACATTGGTCAAATCAAGCAGTATGCCGGAAGACGTCTTTTTTTTCTTCTTTCATCTCGGCAATGCAGAGAAAATCTGTTGTGAAACACTGCCACTGCTGGTCATTCAGTATAATCTGCAGATGGAAAAGTCCACTGTTAGTGCATTTACTATAACAATTAGAAACAATCTTGATTTTAATAAAGCTTAAACAGATAAGTACTATGGAGTCTGTATTGTGAAAATCAACAGCTCATTAGAAATGAAAATCTCAATTTGAGTTTTTAACCTCGCATACTTCTCTGAATCCCATGCCTCACTTGCTAACACTGTAAACTATAGCACGCACATTAGGACAGAGATAAATTGATCTTTTGGCCAGCCAAGTGCAGGATACCCTTCTCACTTCATTTGTTTTAGGATATGGTACACCAGTAGCAATTATGTCAGCTGACAAGTTGAGAGAGGAAGGGTTATGCTACAGTTAGTGGGAATAATAAAATCTATGAATAGCATATTCACCATCTTCATTTTAGCCAATTCCCACCAGTTCAGCAATAGCAAAGTCAAAACTCTTATGCTCAAACTTACGTTCATACAAATTTAGAAGTCTAAAAAAATGCCCTAATTTCTTTCATCTTACGATCTTAGTTTTCAGCTGGGCATCCTGCCTACCCTTCTACTCATTTCAATACCAAGATAAATGAATTCCATTGCTTGCCAGGCAACAGAGTGGCCCTCATGTCAGACGACATCTTGCTTAAGCTTTATGATGTCAGGGCACCACTGGACAAAATGTCCTGGTTGAAGGTGACACAGGAGGATGAGAGATCAGCAATTATGCAGTGGGTTACTATCTCTATTCATGATTGCAAGGCAACTAGGAGGTGGAATGGTAAAGGACTGAACCAGTAAAAGCACTGGGGCCTTTTTGAAAGCGGGATGGAGATACCAAAACAGAGATTATCCTTAACAATCCCTTGTGAGGATCACACTCAAACATACAGAGTGCAGGGGAAGAGGTTAGCTGATCTTCCGTCCGTCAGAAAGTAAGACTATCGTTCGAAAGTAAGATAGTACATTCCAGACTCAAAGGCAGCAATTTCCTCAGATGGAATATTGCGAGCACCAGAATCTAAAGCAGGCTTTGGTAGTCTTGGAGGCAGTCAGTCTTTTAGTAACTATCATGACCAACACAACGTGATCCATATTACTTCCATCTTGACAGAAATGATATTCAAGTACAGGCCCCCACAATAAGGTGGTGAGGACATTCAGATAGTGGCAATGTCTTTTTGATGCCCAAAGGAATGATAGTGAGTTTTCTTACCATATACATTGGTCAAATCAAGCAGTATGCCGGAAGACGTCTTTTTTTTCTTCTTTTATCTCGGCAATGCAGAGAAAATCTGTTGTGAAACACTGCCACTGCTGGTCATTCAGTATAATCTGCAGATGGAAAAGTCCACTGTTAGTGCATTTACTATAACAATTAGAAACAATCTTGATTTTAATAAAGCTTAAACAGATAAGTACTATGGAGTCTGTATTGTGAAAATCAAAAGCTCATTAGAAATTAAAATCTCAATTTGAGTTTTTAACCTCGCATACTTCTCTGAATCCCATGCCTCACTTGCTAACACTGTAAACTATAGCACGCACATTAGGACAGAGATAAATTGATCTTTTGGCCAGCCAAGTGCAGGATACCCTTCTCACTTCATTTGTTTTAGGATATGGTACACCAGTAGCAATTATGTCAGCTGACAAGTTGAGAGAGGAAGGGTTATGCTACAGTTAGTGGCAATAATAAAATCTATGAATAGCATATTCACCATCTTCATTTTAGCCAATTCCCACCAGTTCAGCAATAGTAAAGTCAAAACTCTTATGCTCAAACGTACGTTGATACAAATTTAGAAGTCTAAAAAAATGCCCTAATTTCTTTCATTTCACAATCTTAGTTTTCAGCTGGGCATCCTGCCTACCCTTCTACACATTTCAATACCAAGATAAATGAATTCCATTGCTTGCTAGGCAACCGAGTGGCCCTCATGTCAGACGACATCTTGCTTAAGCTTTATGATGTCAGGGCACCACTGGACAAAATGTCCTGGTTGAAGGTGACACAGGAGGATGAGAGATCAGCAATTATGCAGTGGGTTACTATCTCTATTCATGATTGCAAGGCAACTAGGAGGTGGAATGGTAAAGGACTGAGCCAGTAAAAGCACTGGGGCCTTTTTGAAAGCGGGATGGAGATACCAAAACAGAGATTATCCTTAACAATCCCTTGTGAGGATCACACTCAAACATACAGAGTGCAGGGGAAGAGGTTAGCTGATCTTCCGTCCGTCAGAAAGTAAGACTAACGTTCGAAAGTAAGATAGTACATTCCAGACTCAAAGGCAGCAATTTCCTCAGATGGAATATTGCGAGCACCAGAATCTAAAGCAGGCTTTGGTAGTCTTGGAGGCAGTCAGTCTTTTAGTAACTATCATGACCAACACAACGTGATCCATATTACTTCCATCTTGACAGAAATGATATTCAAGTACAGGGCCCCACAATAAGGTGGTGAGGACATTCAGATAGTGGCAATGTCTTTTTGATGCCCAAAGGAATGATAGTGAGTTTTCTTACCATATACATTGGTCAAATCAAGCAGTATGCCGGAAGACGTCTTTTTTTTCTTCTTTTATCTCGGCAATGCAGAGAAAATCTGTTGTGAAACACTGCCACTGCTGGTCATTCAGTATAATCTGCAGATGGAAAAGTCCACTGTTAGTGCATTTACTATAACAATTAGAAACAATCTTGATTTTAATAAAGCTTAAACAGATAAGTACTATGGAGTCTGTATTGTGAAAATCAACAGCTCATTAGAAATTAAAATCTCAATTTGAGTTTTTAACCTCGCATACTTCTCTGAATCCCATGCCTCACTTGCTAACACTGTAAACTATAGCACGCACATTAGGACATAGATACATTGATCTTTTTGCCAGCCAAGTGCAGGATACCCTTCTCACTTCCTTTGTTTTAGGATATGGTACACCAGTAGCAATTATGTCAGCTGACAAGTTGAGAGAGGAAGGGTTATGCTACAGTTAGTGGGAATAATAAAATCTATGAATAGCATATTCACCATCTTCATTTTAGCCAATTCCCACCAGTTCAGCAATAGTAAAGTCAAAACTCTTATGCTCAAACTTACGTTCATACAAATTTAGAAGTCTAAAAAAATGCCCTAATTTCTTTCATCTTACGATCTTAGTTTTCAGCTGGGCATCCTGCCTACCCTTCTACTCATTTCAATACCAAGATAAATGAATTCCATTGCTTGCCAGGCAACCGAGTGGCCCTCATGTCAGACGACATCTTGCTTAAGCTTTATGATGTCAGGGCACCACTGGACAAAATGTCCTGGTTGAAGGTGACACAGGAGGATGAGAGATCAGCAATTATGCAGTGGGTTACTATCTCTATGCATGATTGCAAGGCAACTAGGAGGTGGAATGGTAAAGGACTGAACCAGTAAAAGCACTGGGGCCTTTTTGAAAGCGGGATGGAGATACCAAAACAGAGATTATCCTTAACAATCCCTTGTGAGGATCACACTCAAACATACAGAGTGCAGGGGAAGAGGTTAGCTGATCTTCCGTCCGTCAGAAAGTAAGACTATCGTTCGAAAGTAAGATAGTACATTCCAGACTCAAAGGAAGTAATTTCATCAGATGGAATATTGCGAGCACCAGAATCTAAAGCAGGCTTTGGTAGTCTTGGAGGCAGTCAGTCTTTTAGTAACTATCATGACCAACACAACGTGATCCATATTACTTCCATCTTGACAGAAATGATATTCAAGTACAGGCCCCCACAATAAGGTGGTGAGGACATTCAGATAGTGGCAATGTCTTTTTGATGCCCAAAGGAATGATAGTGAGTTTTCTTACCATATACATTGGTCAAATCAAGCAGTATGCCGGAAGACGTCTTTTTTTTCTTCTTTTATCTCGGCAATGCAGAGAAAATCTGTTGTGAAACACTGCCACTGCTGGTCATTCAGTATAATCTGCAGATGGAAAAGTCCACTGTTAGTGCATTTACTATAACAATTAGAAACAATCTTGATTTTAATAAAGCTTAAACAGATAAGTACTATGGAGTCTGTATTGTGAAAATCAACAGCTCATTAGAAATTAAAATCTCAATTTGAGTTTTTAACCTCGCATACTTCTCTGAATCCCATGCCTCACTTGCTAACACTGTAAACTATAGCACGCACATTAGGACATAGATACATTGATCTTTTTGCCAGCCAAGTGCAGGATACCCTTCTCACTTCCTTTGTTTTAGGATATGGTACACCAGTAGCAATTATGTCAGCTGACAAGTTGAGAGAGGAAGGGTTATGCTACAGTTAGTGGCAATAATAAAATCTATGAATAGCATATTCACCATCTTCATTTTAGCCAATTCCCACCAGTTCAGCAATAGTAAAGTCAAAACTCTTATGCTCAAACGTACGTTGATACAAATTTAGAAGTCTAAAAAAATGCCCTAATTTCTTTCATTTCACAATCTTAGTTTTCAGCTGGGCATCCTGCCTACCCTTCTACACATTTCAATACCAAGATAAATGAATTCCATTGCTTGCTAGGCAACCGAGTGGCCCTCATGTCAGACGACATCTTGCTTAAGCTTTATGATGTCAGGGCACCACTGGACAAAATGTCCTGGTTGAAGGTGACACAGGAGGATGAGAGATCAGCAATTATGCAGTGGGTTACTATCTCTATTCATGATTGCAAGGCAACTAGGAGGTGGAATGGTAAAGGACTGAGCCAGTAAAAGCACTGGGGCCTTTTTGAAAGCGGGATGGAGATACCAAAACAGAGATTATCCTTAACAATCCCTTGTGAGGATCACACTCAAACATACAGAGTGCAGGGGAAGAGGTTAGCTGATCTTCCGTCCGTCAGAAAGTAAGACTAACGTTCGAAAGTAAGATAGTACATTCCAGACTCAAAGGCAGCAATTTCCTCAGATGGAATATTGCGAGCACCAGAATCTAAAGCAGGCTTTGGTAGTCTTGGAGGCAGTCAGTCTTTTAGTAACTATCATGACCAACACAACGTGATCCATATTACTTCCATCTTGACAGAAATGATATTCAAGTACAGGGCCCCACAATAAGGTGGTGAGGACATTCAGATAGTGGCAATGTCTTTTTGATGCCCAAAGGAATGATAGTGAGTTTTCTTACCATATACATTGGTCAAATCAAGCAGTATGCCGGAAAACGTCTTTTTTTTCTTCTTTTATCTCGGCAATGCAGAGAAAATCTGTTGTGAAACACTGCCACTGCTGGTCATTCAGTATAATCTGCAGATGGAAAAGTCCACTGTTAGTGCATTTACTTGAACAATTAGAAACAATCTTGATTTTAATAAAGCTTAAACAGATAAGTACTATGGAGTCTGTATTGTGAAAATCAAAAGCTCATTAGAAATTAAAATCTCAATTTGAGTTTTTAACCTCGCATACTTCTCTGAATCCCATGCCTCACTTGCTAACACTGTAAACTATAGCACGCACATTAGGACAGAGATAAATTGATCTTTTGGCCAGCCAAGTGCAGGATACCCTTCTCACTTCATTTGTTTTAGGATATGGTACACCAGTAGCAATTATGTCAGCTGACAAGTTGAGAGAGGAAGGGTTATACTACAGTTAGTGGGAATAATAAAATCTATGAATAGCATATTCACCATCTTCATTTTAGCCAATTCCCACCAGTTCAGCAATAGTAAAGTCAAAACTCTTATGCTCAAACGTACGTTGATACACATTTAGAAGTCTAAAAAAATGCCCTAATTTCTTTCATTTCACAATCTTAGTTTTCAGCTGGGCATCCTGCCTACCCTTCTACACATTTCAATACCAAGATAAATGAATTCCATTGCTTGCTAGGCAACCGAGTGGCCCTCATGTCAGACGACATCTTGCTTAAGCTTTATGATGTCAGGGCACCACTGGACAAAATGCCCTGGTTGAAGGTGACACAGGAGGATGAGAGATCAGCAATTATGCAGTGGGTTACTATCTCTATTCATGATTGCAAGGCAACTAGGAGGTGGAATGGTAAAGGACTGAGCCAGTAAAAGCACTGGGGCCTTTTTGAAAGCGGGATGGAGATACCAAAACAGAGATTATCCTTAACAATCCCTTGTGAGGATCACACTCAAACATACAGAGTGCAGGGGAAGAGGTTAGCTGATCTTCCGTCCGTCAGAAAGTAAGACTATCGTTCGAAAGTAAGATAGTACATTCCAGACTCAAAGGCAGCAATTTCCTCAGATGGAATATTGCGAGCACCAGAATCTAAAGCAGGCTTTGGTAGTCTTGGAGGCAGTCAGTCTTTTAGTAACTATCATGACCAACACAACGTGATCCATATTACTTCCATCTTGACAGAAATGATATTCAAGTACAGGGCCCCACAATAAGGTGGTGAGGACATTCAGATAGTGGCAATGTCTTTTTGATGCCCAAAGGAATGATAGTGAGTTTTCTTACCATATACATTGGTCAAATCAAGCAGTATGCCGGAAGACGTCTTTTTTTTCTTCTTTCATCTCGGCAATGCAGAGAAAATCTGTTGTGAAACACTGCCACTGCTGGTCATTCAGTATAATCTGCAGATGGAAAAGTCCACTGTTAGTGCATTTACTATAACAATTAGAAACAATCTTGATTTTAATAAAGCTTAAACAGATAAGTACTATGGAGTCTGTATTGTGAAAATCAACAGCTCATTAGAAATGAAAATCTCAATTTGAGTTTTTAACCTCGCATACTTCTCTGAATCCCATGCCTCACTTGCTAACACTGTAAACTATAGCACGCACATTAGGACAGAGATAAATTGATCTTTTGGCCAGCCAAGTGCAGGATACCCTTCTCACTTCATTTGTTTTAGGATATGGTACACCAGTAGCAATTATGTCAGCTGACAAGTTGAGAGAGGAAGGGTTATGCTACAGTTAGTGGCAATAATAAAATCTATGAATAGCATATTCACCATCTTCATTTTAGCCAATTCCCACCAGTTCAGCAATAGTAAAGTCAAAACTCTTATGCTCAAACTTACGTTCATACAAATTTAGAAGTCTAAAAAAATGCCCTAATTTCTTTCATCTTACGATCTTAGTTTTCAGCTGGGCATCCTGCCTACCCTTCTACTCATTTCAATACCAAGATAAATGAATTCCATTGCTTGCCAGGCAACCGAGTGGCCCTCATGTCAGACGACATCTTGCTTAAGCTTTATGATGTCAGGGCACCACTGGATAAAATGTCCTGGTTGAAGGTGACACAGGAGGATGAGAGATCAGCAATTATGCAGTGGGTTACTATCTCTATTCATGATTGCAAGGCAACTAGGAGGTGGAATGGTAAAGGACTGAACCAGTAAAAGCACTGGGGCCTTTTTGAAAGCGGGATGGAGATACCAAAACAGAGATTATCCTTAACAATCCCTTGTGAGGATCACACTCAAACATACAGAGTGCAGGGGAAGAGGTTAGCTGATCTTCCGTCCGTCAGAAAGTAAGACTATCGTTCGAAAGTAAGATAGTACATTCCAGACTCAAAGGCAGCAATTTCCTCAGATGGAATATTGCGAGCACCAGAATCTAAAGCAGGCTTTGGTAGTCTTGGAGGCAGTCAGTCTTTTAGTAACTATCATGACCAACACAACGTGATCCATATTACTTCCATCTTGACAGAAATGATATTCAAGTACAGGCCCCCACAATAAGGTGGTGAGGACATTCAGATAGTGGCAATGTCTTTTTGATGCCCAAAGGAATGATAGTGAGTTTTCTTACCATATACATTGGTCAAATCAAGCAGTATGCCGGAAGACGTCTTTTTCTTCTTTTATCTCGGCAATGCAGAGAAAATCTGTTGTGAAACACTGCCACTGCTGGTCATTCAGTATAATCTGCAGATGGAAAAGTCCACTGTTAGTGCATTTACTATAACAATTAGAAACAATCTTGATTTTAATAAAGCTTAAACAGATAAGTACTATGGAGTCTGTATTGTGAAAATCAAAAGCTCATTAGAAATTAAAATCTCAATTTGAGTTTTTAACCTCGCATACTTCTCTGAATCCCATGCCTCACTTGCTAACACTGTAAACTATAGCACGCACATTAGGACAGAGATAAATTGATCTTTTGGCCAGCCAAGTGCAGGATACCCTTCTCACTTCATTTGTTTTAGGATATGGTACACCAGTAGCAATTATGTCAGCTGACAAGTTGAGAGAGGAAGGGTTATGCTACAGTTAGTGGCAATAATAAAATCTATGAATAGCATATTCACCATCTTCATTTTAGCCAATTCCCACCAGTTCAGCAATAGTAAAGTCAAAACTCTTATGCTCAAACATACGTTGATACAAATTTAGAAGTCTAAAAAAATGCCCTAATTTCTTTCATTTCACAATCTTAGTTTTCAGCTGGGCATCCTGCCTACCCTTCTACACATTTCAATACCAAGATAAATGAATTCCATTGCTTGCTAGGCAACCGAGTGGCCCTCATGTCAGACGACATCTTGCTTAAGCTTTATGATGTCAGGGCACCACTGGACAAAATGTCCTGGTTGAAGGTGACACAGGAGGATGAGAGATCAGCAATTATGCAGTGGGTTACTATCTCTATTCATGATTGCAAGGCAACTAGGAGGTGGAATGGTAAAGGACTGAGCCAGTAAAAGCACTGGGGCCTTTTTGAAAGCGGGATGGAGATACCAAAACAGAGATTATCCTTAACAATCCCTTGTGAGGATCACACTCAAACATACAGAGTGCAGGGGAAGAGGTTAGCTGATCTTCCGTCCGTCAGAAAGTAAGACTAACGTTCGAAAGTAAGATAGTACATTCCAGACTCAAAGGCAGCAATTTCCTCAGATGGAATATTGCGAGCACCAGAATCTAAAGCAGGCTTTGGTAGTCTTGGAGGCAGTCAGTCTTTTAGTAACTATCATGACCAACACAACGTGATCCATATTACTTCCATCTTGACAGAAATGATATTCAAGTACAGGGCCCCACAATAAGGTGGTGAGGACATTCAGATAGTGGCAATGTCTTTTTGATGCCCAAAGGAATGATAGTGAGTTTTCTTACCATATACATTGGTCAAATCAAGCAGTATGCCGGAAGACGTCTTTTTTTTCTTCTTTTATCTCGGCAATGCAGAGAAAATCTGTTGTGAAACACTGCCACTGCTGGTCATTCAGTATAATCTGCAGATGGAAAAGTCCACTGTTAGTGCATTTACTATAACAATTAGAAACAATCTTGATTTTAATAAAGCTTAAACAGATAAGTACTATGGAGTCTGTATTGTGAAAATCAACAGCTCATTAGAAATGAAAATCTCAATTTGAGTTTTTAACCTCGCATACTTCTCTGAATCCCATGCCTCACTTGCTAACACTGTAAACTATAGCACGCACATTAGGACAGAGATAAATTGATCTTTTGGCCAGCCAAGTGCAGGATACCCTTCTCACTTCATTTGTTTTAGGATATGGTACACCAGTAGCAATTATGTCAGCTGACAAGTTGAGAGAGGAAGGGTTATGCTACAGTTAGTGGGAATAATAAAATCTATGAATAGCATATTCACCATCTTCATTTTAGCCAATTCCCACCAGTTCAGCAATAGTAAAGTCAAAACTCTTATGCTCAAACTTACGTTCATACAAATTTAGAAGTCTAAAAAAATGCCCTAATTTCTTTCATCTTACGATCTTAGTTTTCAGCTGGGCATCCTGCCTACCCTTCTACTCATTTCAATACCAAGATAAATGAATTCCATTGCTTGCCAGGCAACCGAGTGGCCCTCATGTCAGACGACATCTTGCTTAAGCTTTATGATGTCAGGGCACCACTGGACAAAATGTCCTGGTTGAAGGTGACACAGGAGGATGAGAGATCAGCAATTATGCAGTGGGTTACTATCTCTATTCATGATTGCAAGGCAACTAGGAGGTGGAATGGTAAAGGACTGAACCAGTAAAAGCACTGGGGCCTTTTTGAAAGCGGGATGGAGATACCAAAACAGAGATTATCCTTAACAATCCCTTGTGAGGATCACACTCAAACATACAGAGTGCAGGGGAAGAGGTTAGCTGATCTTCCGTCCGTCAGAAAGTAAGACTATCGTTCGAAAGTAAGATAGTACATTCCAGACTCAAAGGCAGCAATTTCCTCAGATGGAATATTGCGAGCACCAGAATCTAAAGCAGGCTTTGGTAGTCTTGGAGGCAGTCAGTCTTTTAGTAACTATCATGACCAACACAACGTGATCCATATTACTTCCATCTTGACAGAAATGATATTCAAGTACAGGCCCCCACAATAAGGTGGTGAGGACATTCAGATAGTGGCAATGTCTTTTTGATGCCCAAAGGAATGATAGTGAGTTTTCTTACCATATACATTGGTCAAATCAAGCAGTATGCCGGAAGACGTCTTTTTTTTCTTCTTTTATCTCGGCAATGCAGAGAAAATCTGTTGTGAAACACTGCCACTGCTGGTCATTCAGTATAATCTGCAGATGGAAAAGTCCACTGTTAGTGCATTTACTATAACAATTAGAAACAATCTTGATTTTAATAAAGCTTAAACAGATAAGTACTATGGAGTCTGTATTGTGAAAATCAAAAGCTCATTAGAAATTAAAATCTCAATTTGAGTTTTTAACCTCGCATACTTCTCTGAATCCCATGCCTCACTTGCTAACACTGTAAACTATAGCACGCACATTAGGACAGAGATAAATTGATCTTTTGGCCAGCCAAGTGCAGGATACCCTTCTCACTTCATTTGTTTTAGGATATGGTACACCAGTAGCAATTATGTCAGCTGACAAGTTGAGAGAGGAAGGGTTATGCTACAGTTAGTGGGAATAATAAAATCTATGAATAGCATATTCACCATCTTCATTTTAGCCAATTCCCACCAGTTCAGCAATAGTAAAGTCAAAACTCTTATGCTCAAACGTACGTTGATACACATTTAGAAGTCTAAAAAAATGCCCTAATTTCTTTCATTTCACAATCTTAGTTTTCAGCTGGGCATCCTGCCTACCCTTCTACACATTTCAATACCAAGATAAATGAATTCCATTGCTTGCTAGGCAACCGAGTGGCCCTCATGTCAGACGACATCTTGCTTAAGCTTTATGATGTCAGGGCACCACTGGACAAAATGTCCTGGTTGAAGGTGACACAGGAGGATGAGAGATCAGCAATTATGCAGTGGGTTACTATCTCTATTCATGATTGCAAGGCAACTAGGAGGTGGAATGGTAAAGGACTGAGCCAGTAAAAGCACTGGGGCCTTTTTGAAAGCGGGATGGAGATACCAAAACAGAGATTATCCTTAACAATCCCTTGTGAGGATCACACTCAAACATACAGAGTGCAGGGGAAGAGGTTAGCTGATCTTCCGTCCGTCAGAAAGTAAGACTATCGTTCGAAAGTAAGATAGTACATTCCAGACTCAAAGGCAGCAATTTCCTCAGATGGAATATTGCGAGCACCAGAATCTAAAGCAGGCTTTGGTAGTCTTGGAGGCAGTCAGTCTTTTAGTAACTATCATGACCAACACAACGTGATCCATATTACTTCCATCTTGACAGAAATGATATTCAAGTACAGGGCCCCACAATAAGGTGGTGAGGACATTCAGATAGTGGCAATGTCTTTTTGATGCCCAAAGGAATGATAGTGAGTTTTCTTACCATATACATTGGTCAAATCAAGCAGTATGCCGGAAGACGTCTTTTTTTTCTTCTTTCATCTCGGCAATGCAGAGAAAATCTGTTGTGAAACACTGCCACTGCTGGTCATTCAGTATAATCTGCAGATGGAAAAGTCCACTGTTAGTGCATTTACTATAACAATTAGAAACAATCTTGATTTTAATAAAGCTTAAACAGATAAGTACTATGGAGTCTGTATTGTGAAAATCAACAGCTCATTAGAAATGAAAATCTCAATTTGAGTTTTTAACCTCGCATACTTCTCTGAATCCCATGCCTCACTTGCTAACACTGTAAACTATAGCACGCACATTAGGACAGAGATAAATTGATCTTTTGGCCAGCCAAGTGCAGGATACCCTTCTCACTTCATTTGTTTTAGGATATGGTACACCAGTAGCAATTATGTCAGCTGACAAGTTGAGAGAGGAAGGGTTATACTACAGTTAGTGGGAATAATAAAATCTATGAATAGCATATTCACCATCTTCATTTTAGCCAATTCCCACCAGTTCAGCAATAGTAAAGTCAAAACTCTTATGCTCAAACGTACGTTGATACACATTTAGAAGTCTAAAAAAATGCCCTAATTTCTTTCATTTCACAATCTTAGTTTTCAGCTGGGCATCCTGCCTACCCTTCTACACATTTCAATACCAAGATAAATGAATTCCATTGCTTGCTAGGCAACCGAGTGGCCCTCATGTCAGACGACATCTTGCTTAAGCTTTATGATGTCAGGGCACCACTGGACAAAATGCCCTGGTTGAAGGTGACACAGGAGGATGAGAGATCAGCAATTATGCAGTGGGTTACTATCTCTATTCATGATTGCAAGGCAACTAGGAGGTGGAATGGTAAAGGACTGAGCCAGTAAAAGCACTGGGGCCTTTTTGAAAGCGGGATGGAGATACCAAAACAGAGATTATCCTTAACAATCCCTTGTGAGGATCACACTCAAACATACAGAGTGCAGGGGAAGAGGTTAGCTGATCTTCCGTCCGTCAGAAAGTAAGACTATCGTTCGAAAGTAAGATAGTACATTCCAGACTCAAAGGCAGCAATTTCCTCAGATGGAATATTGCGAGCACCAGAATCTAAAGCAGGCTTTGGTAGTCTTGGAGGCAGTCAGTCTTTTAGTAACTATCATGACCAACACAACGTGATCCATATTACTTCCATCTTGACAGAAATGATATTCAAGTACAGGGCCCCACAATAAGGTGGTGAGGACATTCAGATAGTGGCAATGTCTTTTTGATGCCCAAAGGAATGATAGTGAGTTTTCTTACCATATACATTGGTCAAATCAAGCAGTATGCCGGAAGACGTCTTTTTTTTCTTCTTTCATCTCGGCAATGCAGAGAAAATCTGTTGTGAAACACTGCCACTGCTGGTCATTCAGTATAATCTGCAGATGGAAAAGTCCACTGTTAGTGCATTTACTATAACAATTAGAAACAATCTTGATTTTAATAAAGCTTAAACAGATAAGTACTATGGAGTCTGTATTGTGAAAATCAACAGCTCATTAGAAATGAAAATCTCAATTTGAGTTTTTAACCTCGCATACTTCTCTGAATCCCATGCCTCACTTGCTAACACTGTAAACTATAGCACGCACATTAGGACAGAGATAAATTGATCTTTTGGCCAGCCAAGTGCAGGATACCCTTCTCACTTCATTTGTTTTAGGATATGGTACACCAGTAGCAATTATGTCAGCTGACAAGTTGAGAGAGGAAGGGTTATGCTACAGTTAGTGGGAATAATAAAATCTATGAATAGCATATTCACCATCTTCATTTTAGCCAATTCCCACCAGTTCAGCAATAGTAAAGTCAAAACTCTTATGCTCAAACGTACGTTGATACACATTTAGAAGTCTAAAAAAATGCCCTAATTTCTTTCATTTCACAATCTTAGTTTTCAGCTGGGCATCCTGCCTACCCTTCTACACATTTCAATACCAAGATAAATGAATTCCATTGCTTGCTAGGCAACCGAGTGGCCCTCATGTCAGACGACATCTTGCTTAAGCTTTATGATGTCAGGGCACCACTGGACAAAATGCCCTGGTTGAAGGTGACACAGGAGGATGAGAGATCAGCAATTATGCAGTGGGTTACTATCTCTATTCATGATTGCAAGGCAACTAGGAGGTGGAATGGTAAAGGACTGAGCCAGTAAAAGCACTGGGGCCTTTTTGAAAGCGGGATGGAGATACCAAAACAGAGATTATCCTTAACAATCCCTTGTGAGGATCACACTCAAACATACAGAGTGCAGGGGAAGAGGTTAGCTGATCTTCCGTCCGTCAGAAAGTAAGACTATCGTTCGAAAGTAAGATAGTACATTCCAGACTCAAAGGCAGCAATTTCCTCAGATGGAATATTGCGAGCACCAGAATCTAAAGCAGGCTTTGGTAGTCTTGGAGGCAGTCAGTCTTTTAGTAACTATCATGACCAACACAACGTGATCCATATTACTTCCATCTTGACAGAAATGATATTCAAGTACAGGGCCCCACAATAAGGTGGTGAGGACATTCAGATAGTGGCAATGTCTTTTTGATGCCCAAAGGAATGATAGTGAGTTTTCTTACCATATACATTGGTCAAATCAAGCAGTATGCCGGAAGACGTCTTTTTTTTCTTCTTTTATCTCGGCAATGCAGAGAAAATCTGTTGTGAAACACTGCCACTGCTGGTCATTCAGTATAATCTGCAGATGGAAAAGTCCACTGTTAGTGCATTTACTATAACAATTAGAAACAATCTTGATTTTAATAAAGCTTAAACAGATAAGTACTATGGAGTCTGTATTGTGAAAATCAACAGCTCATTAGAAATGAAAATCTCAATTTGAGTTTTTAACCTCGCATACTTCTCTGAATCCCATGCCTCACTTGCTAACACTGTAAACTATAGCACGCACATTAGGACAGAGATAAATTGATCTTTTGGCCAGCCAAGTGCAGGATACCCTTCTCACTTCATTTGTTTTAGGATATGGTACACCAGTAGCAATTATGTCAGCTGACAAGTTGAGAGAGGAAGGGTTATGCTACAGTTAGTGGGAATAATAAAATCTATGAATAGCATATTCACCATCTTCATTTTAGCCAATTCCCACCAGTTCAGCAATAGTAAAGTCAAAACTCTTATGCTCAAACTTACGTTCATACAAATTTAGAAGTCTAAAAAAATGCCCTAATTTCTTTCATCTTACGATCTTAGTTTTCAGCTGGGCATCCTGCCTACCCTTCTACTCATTTCAATACCAAGATAAATGAATTCCATTGCTTGCCAGGCAACCGAGTGGCCCTCATGTCAGACGACATCTTGCTTAAGCTTTATGATGTCAGGGCACCACTGGACAAAATGTCCTGGTTGAAGGTGACACAGGAGGATGAGAGATCAGCAATTATGCAGTGGGTTACTATCTCTATTCATGATTGCAAGGCAACTAGGAGGTGGAATGGTAAAGGACTGAACCAGTAAAAGCACTGGGGCCTTTTTGAAAGCGGGATGGAGATACCAAAACAGAGATTATCCTTAACAATCCCTTGTGAGGATCACACTCAAACATACAGAGTGCAGGGGAAGAGGTTAGCTGATCTTCCGTCCGTCAGAAAGTAAGACTATCGTTCGAAAGTAAGATAGTACATTCCAGACTCAAAGGCAGCAATTTCCTCAGATGGAATATTGCGAGCACCAGAATCTAAAGCAGGCTTTGGTAGTCTTGGAGGCAGTCAGTCTTTTAGTAACTATCATGACCAACACAACGTGATCCATATTACTTCCATCTTGACAGAAATGATATTCAAGTACAGGCCCCCACAATAAGGTGGTGAGGACATTCAGATAGTGGCAATGTCTTTTTGATGCCCAAAGGAATGATAGTGAGTTTTCTTACCATATACATTGGTCAAATCAAGCAGTATGCCGGAAGACGTCTTTTTTTTCTTCTTTTATCTCGGCAATGCAGAGAAAATCTGTTGTGAAACACTGCCACTGCTGGTCATTCAGTATAATCTGCAGATGGAAAAGTCCACTGTTAGTGCATTTACTATAACAATTAGAAACAATCTTGATTTTAATAAAGCTTAAACAGATAAGTACTATGGAGTCTGTATTGTGAAAATCAAAAGCTCATTAGAAATTAAAATCTCAATTTGAGTTTTTAACCTCGCATACTTCTCTGAATCCCATGCCTCACTTGCTAACACTGTAAACTATAGCACGCACATTAGGACAGAGATAAATTGATCTTTTGGCCAGCCAAGTGCAGGATACCCTTCTCACTTCATTTGTTTTAGGATATGGTACACCAGTAGCAATTATGTCAGCTGACAAGTTGAGAGAGGAAGGGTTATGCTACAGTTAGTGGGAATAATAAAATCTATGAATAGCATATTCACCATCTTCATTTTAGCCAATTCCCACCAGTTCAGCAATAGTAAAGTCAAAACTCTTATGCTCAAACTTACGTTCATACAAATTTAGAAGTCTAAAAAAATGCCCTAATTTCTTTCATCTTACGATCTTAGTTTTCAGCTGGGCATCCTGCCTACCCTTCTACTCATTTCAATACCAAGATAAATGAATTCCATTGCTTGCCAGGCAACCGAGTGGCCCTCATGTCAGACGACATCTTGCTTAAGCTTTATGATGTCAGGGCACCACTGGACAAAATGTCCTGGTTGAAGGTGACACAGGAGGATGAGAGATCAGCAATTATGCAGTGGGTTACTATCTCTATTCATGATTGCAAGGCAACTAGGAGGTGGAATGGTAAAGGACTGAACCAGTAAAAGCACTGGGGCCTTTTTGAAAGCGGGATGGAGATACCAAAACAGAGATTATCCTTAACAATCCCTTGTGAGGATCACACTCAAACATACAGAGTGCAGGGGAAGAGGTTAGCTGATCTTCCGTCCGTCAGAAAGTAAGACTATCGTTCGAAAGTAAGATAGTACATTCCAGACTCAAAGGCAGCAATTTCCTCAGATGGAATATTGCGAGCACCAGAATCTAAAGCAGGCTTTGGTAGTCTTGGAGGCAGTCAGTCTTTTAGTAACTATCATGACCAACACAACGTGATCCATATTACTTCCATCTTGACAGAAATGATATTCAAGTACAGGCCCCCACAATAAGGTGGTGAGGACATTCAGATAGTGGCAATGTCTTTTTGATGCCCAAAGGAATGATAGTGAGTTTTCTTACCATATACATTGGTCAAATCAAGCAGTATGCCGGAAGACGTCTTTTTTTTCTTCTTTTATCTCGGCAATGCAGAGAAAATCTGTTGTGAAACACTGCCACTGCTGGTCATTCAGTATAATCTGCAGATGGAAAAGTCCACTGTTAGTGCATTTACTATAACAATTAGAAACAATCTTGATTTTAATAAAGCTTAAACAGATAAGTACTATGGAGTCTGTATTGTGAAAATCAAAAGCTCATTAGAAATTAAAATCTCAATTTGAGTTTTTAACCTCGCATACTTCTCTGAATCCCATGCCTCACTTGCTAACACTGTAAACTATAGCACGCACATTAGGACAGAGATAAATTGATCTTTTGGCCAGCCAAGTGCAGGATACCCTTCTCACTTCATTTGTTTTAGGATATGGTACACCAGTAGCAATTATGTCAGCTGACAAGTTGAGAGAGGAAGGGTTATGCTACAGTTAGTGGGAATAATAAAATCTATGAATAGCATATTCACCATCTTCATTTTAGCCAATTCCCACCAGTTCAGCAATAGTAAAGTCAAAACTCTTATGCTCAAACGTACGTTGATACACATTTAGAAGTCTAAAAAAATGCCCTAATTTCTTTCATTTCACAATCTTAGTTTTCAGCTGGGCATCCTGCCTACCCTTCTACACATTTCAATACCAAGATAAATGAATTCCATTGCTTGCTAGGCAACCGAGTGGCCCTCATGTCAGACGACATCTTGCTTAAGCTTTATGATGTCAGGGCACCACTGGACAAAATGTCCTGGTTGAAGGTGACACAGGAGGATGAGAGATCAGCAATTATGCAGTGGGTTACTATCTCTATTCATGATTGCAAGGCAACTAGGAGGTGGAATGGTAAAGGACTGAGCCAGTAAAAGCACTGGGGCCTTTTTGAAAGCGGGATGGAGATACCAAAACAGAGATTATCCTTAACAATCCCTTGTGAGGATCACACTCAAACATACAGAGTGCAGGGGAAGAGGTTAGCTGATCTTCCGTCCGTCAGAAAGTAAGACTATCGTTCGAAAGTAAGATAGTACATTCCAGACTCAAAGGCAGCAATTTCCTCAGATGGAATATTGCGAGCACCAGAATCTAAAGCAGGCTTTGGTAGTCTTGGAGGCAGTCAGTCTTTTAGTAACTATCATGACCAACACAACGTGATCCATATTACTTCCATCTTGACAGAAATGATATTCAAGTACAGGGCCCCACAATAAGGTGGTGAGGACATTCAGATAGTGGCAATGTCTTTTTGATGCCCAAAGGAATGATAGTGAGTTTTCTTACCATATACATTGGTCAAATCAAGCAGTATGCCGGAAGACGTCTTTTTTTTCTTCTTTCATCTCGGCAATGCAGAGAAAATCTGTTGTGAAACACTGCCACTGCTGGTCATTCAGTATAATCTGCAGATGGAAAAGTCCACTGTTAGTGCATTTACTATAACAATTAGAAACAATCTTGATTTTAATAAAGCTTAAACAGATAAGTACTATGGAGTCTGTATTGTGAAAATCAACAGCTCATTAGAAATGAAAATCTCAATTTGAGTTTTTAACCTCGCATACTTCTCTGAATCCCATGCCTCACTTGCTAACACTGTAAACTATAGCACGCACATTAGGACAGAGATAAATTGATCTTTTGGCCAGCCAAGTGCAGGATACCCTTCTCACTTCATTTGTTTTAGGATATGGTACACCAGTAGCAATTATGTCAGCTGACAAGTTGAGAGAGGAAGGGTTATACTACAGTTAGTGGGAATAATAAAATCTATGAATAGCATATTCACCATCTTCATTTTAGCCAATTCCCACCAGTTCAGCAATAGTAAAGTCAAAACTCTTATGCTCAAACGTACGTTGATACACATTTAGAAGTCTAAAAAAATGCCCTAATTTCTTTCATTTCACAATCTTAGTTTTCAGCTGGGCATCCTGCCTACCCTTCTACACATTTCAATACCAAGATAAATGAATTCCATTGCTTGCTAGGCAACCGAGTGGCCCTCATGTCAGACGACATCTTGCTTAAGCTTTATGATGTCAGGGCACCACTGGACAAAATGCCCTGGTTGAAGGTGACACAGGAGGATGAGAGATCAGCAATTATGCAGTGGGTTACTATCTCTATTCATGATTGCAAGGCAACTAGGAGGTGGAATGGTAAAGGACTGAGCCAGTAAAAGCACTGGGGCCTTTTTGAAAGCGGGATGGAGATACCAAAACAGAGATTATCCTTAACAATCCCTTGTGAGGATCACACTCAAACATACAGAGTGCAGGGGAAGAGGTTAGCTGATCTTCCGTCCGTCAGAAAGTAAGACTATCGTTCGAAAGTAAGATAGTACATTCCAGACTCAAAGGCAGCAATTTCCTCAGATGGAATATTGCGAGCACCAGAATCTAAAGCAGGCTTTGGTAGTCTTGGAGGCAGTCAGTCTTTTAGTAACTATCATGACCAACACAACGTGATCCATATTACTTCCATCTTGACAGAAATGATATTCAAGTACAGGGCCCCACAATAAGGTGGTGAGGACATTCAGATAGTGGCAATGTCTTTTTGATGCCCAAAGGAATGATAGTGAGTTTTCTTACCATATACATTGGTCAAATCAAGCAGTATGCCGGAAGACGTCTTTTTTTTCTTCTTTCATCTCGGCAATGCAGAGAAAATCTGTTGTGAAACACTGCCACTGCTGGTCATTCAGTATAATCTGCAGATGGAAAAGTCCACTGTTAGTGCATTTACTATAACAATTAGAAACAATCTTGATTTTAATAAAGCTTAAACAGATAAGTACTATGGAGTCTGTATTGTGAAAATCAACAGCTCATTAGAAATGAAAATCTCAATTTGAGTTTTTAACCTCGCATACTTCTCTGAATCCCATGCCTCACTTGCTAACACTGTAAACTATAGCACGCACATTAGGACAGAGATAAATTGATCTTTTGGCCAGCCAAGTGCAGGATACCCTTCTCACTTCATTTGTTTTAGGATATGGTACACCAGTAGCAATTATGTCAGCTGACAAGTTGAGAGAGGAAGGGTTATGCTACAGTTAGTGGGAATAATAAAATCTATGAATAGCATATTCACCATCTTCATTTTAGCCAATTCCCACCAGTTCAGCAATAGTAAAGTCAAAACTCTTATGCTCAAACGTACGTTGATACACATTTAGAAGTCTAAAAAAATGCCCTAATTTCTTTCATTTCACAATCTTAGTTTTCAGCTGGGCATCCTGCCTACCCTTCTACACATTTCAATACCAAGATAAATGAATTCCATTGCTTGCTAGGCAACCGAGTGGCCCTCATGTCAGACGACATCTTGCTTAAGCTTTATGATGTCAGGGCACCACTGGACAAAATGCCCTGGTTGAAGGTGACACAGGAGGATGAGAGATCAGCAATTATGCAGTGGGTTACTATCTCTATTCATGATTGCAAGGCAACTAGGAGGTGGAATGGTAAAGGACTGAGCCAGTAAAAGCACTGGGGCCTTTTTGAAAGCGGGATGGAGATACCAAAACAGAGATTATCCTTAACAATCCCTTGTGAGGATCACACTCAAACATACAGAGTGCAGGGGAAGAGGTTAGCTGATCTTCCGTCCGTCAGAAAGTAAGACTATCGTTCGAAAGTAAGATAGTACATTCCAGACTCAAAGGCAGCAATTTCCTCAGATGGAATATTGCGAGCACCAGAATCTAAAGCAGGCTTTGGTAGTCTTGGAGGCAGTCAGTCTTTTAGTAACTATCATGACCAACACAACGTGATCCATATTACTTCCATCTTGACAGAAATGATATTCAAGTACAGGGCCCCACAATAAGGTGGTGAGGACATTCAGATAGTGGCAATGTCTTTTTGATGCCCAAAGGAATGATAGTGAGTTTTCTTACCATATACATTGGTCAAATCAAGCAGTATGCCGGAAGACGTCTTTTTTTTCTTCTTTTATCTCGGCAATGCAGAGAAAATCTGTTGTGAAACACTGCCACTGCTGGTCATTCAGTATAATCTGCAGATGGAAAAGTCCACTGTTAGTGCATTTACTATAACCATTAGAAACAATCTTGATTTTAATAAAGCTTAAACAGATAAGTACTATGGAGTCTGTATTGTGAAAATCAACAGCTCATTAGAAATGAAAATCTCAATTTGAGTTTTTAACCTCGCATACTTCTCTGAATCCCATGCCTCACTTGCTAACACTGTAAACTATAGCACGCACATTAGGACAGAGATAAATTGATCTTTTGGCCAGCCAAGTGCAGGATACCCTTCTCACTTCATTTGTTTTAGGATATGGTACACCAGTAGCAATTATGTCAGCTGACAAGTTGAGAGGAAGGGTTATGCTACAGTTAGTGGGAATAATAAAATCTATGAATAGCATATTCACCATCTTCATTTTAGCCAATTCCCACCAGTTCAGCAATAGTAAAGTCAAAACTCTTATGCTCAAACGTACGTTGATACACATTTAGAAGTCTAAAAAAATGCCCTAATTTCTTTCATTTCACAATCTTAGTTTTCAGCTGGGCATCCTGCCTACCCTTCTACACATTTCAATACCAAGATAAATGAATTCCATTGCTTGCTAGGCAACCGAGTGGCCCTCATGTCAGACGACATCTTGCTTAAGCTTTATGATGTCAGGGCACCACTGGACAAAATGCCCTGGTTGAAGGTGACACAGGAGGATGAGAGATCAGCAATTATGCAGTGGGTTACTATCTCTATTCATGATTGCAAGGCAACTAGGAGGTGGAATGGTAAAGGACTGAGCCAGTAAAAGCACTGGGGCCTTTTTGAAAGCGGGATGGAGATACCAAAACAGAGATTATCCTTAACAATCCCTTGTGAGGATCACACTCAAACATACAGAGTGCAGGGGAAGAGGTTAGCTGATCTTCCGTCCGTCAGAAAGTAAGACTATCGTTCGAAAGTAAGATAGTACATTCCAGACTCAAAGGCAGCAATTTCCTCAGATGGAATATTGCGAGCACCAGAATCTAAAGCAGGCTTTGGTAGTCTTGGAGGCAGTCAGTCTTTTAGTAACTATCATGACCAACACAACGTGATCCATATTACTTCCATCTTGACAGAAATGATATTCAAGTACAGGGTACCACAATAAGGTGGTGAGGACATTCAGATAGTGGCAATGTCTTTTTGATGCCCAAAGGAATGATAGTGAGTTTTCTTACCATATACATTGGTCAAATCAAGCAGTATGCCGGAAGACGTCTTTTTTTTCTTCTTTCATCTCGGCAATGCAGAGAAAATCTGTTGTGAAACACTGCCACTGCTGGTCATTCAGTATAATCTGCAGATGGAAAAGTCCACTGTTAGTGCATTTACTATAACAATTAGAAACAATCTTGATTTTAATAAAGCTTAAACAGATAAGTACTATGGAGTCTGTATTGTGAAAATCAACAGCTCATTAGAAATGAAAATCTCAATTTGAGTTTTTAACCTCGCATACTTCTCTGAATCCCATGCCTCACTTGCTAACACTGTAAACTATAGCACGCACATTAGGACAGAGATAAATTGATCTTTTGGCCAGCCAAGTGCAGGATACCCTTCTCACTTCATTTGTTTTAGGATATGGTACACCAGTAGCAATTATGTCAGCTGACAAGTTGAGAGAGGAAGGGTTATGCTACAGTTAGTGGCAATAATAAAATCTATGAATAGCATATTCACCATCTTCATTTTAGCCAATTCCCACCAGTTCAGCAATAGTAAAGTCAAAACTCTTATGCTCAAACTTACGTTCATACAAATTTAGAAGTCTAAAAAAATGCCCTAATTTCTTTCATCTTACGATCTTAGTTTTCAGCTGGGCATCCTGCCTACCCTTCTACTCATTTCAATACCAAGATAAATGAATTCCATTGCTTGCCAGGCAACCGAGTGGCCCTCATGTCAGACGACATCTTGCTTAAGCTTTATGATGTCAGGGCACCACTGGACAAAATGTCCTGGTTGAAGGTGACACAGGAGGATGAGAGATCAGCAATTATGCAGTGGGTTACTATCTCTATTCATGATTGCAAGGCAACTAGGAGGTGGAATGGTAAAGGACTGAACCAGTAAAAGCACTGGGGCCTTTTTGAAAGCGGGATGGAGATACCAAAACAGAGATTATCCTTAACAATCCCTTGTGAGGATCACACTCAAACATACAGAGTGCAGGGGAAGAGGTTAGCTGATCTTCCGTCCGTCAGAAAGTAAGACTATCGTTCGAAAGTAAGATAGTACATTCCAGACTCAAAGGCAGCAATTTCCTCAGATGGAATATTGCGAGCACCAGAATCTAAAGCAGGCTTTGGTAGTCTTGGAGGCAGTCAGTCTTTTAGTAACTATCATGACCAACACAACGTGATCCATATTACTTCCATCTTGACAGAAATGATATTCAAGTACAGGCCCCCACAATAAGGTGGTGAGGACATTCAGATAGTGGCAATGTCTTTTTGATGCCCAAAGGAATGATAGTGAGTTTTCTTACCATATACATTGGTCAAATCAAGCAGTATGCCGGAAGACGTCTTTTTCTTCTTTTATCTCGGCAATGCAGAGAAAATCTGTTGTGAAACACTGCCACTGCTGGTCATTCAGTATAATCTGCAGATGGAAAAGTCCACTGTTAGTGCATTTACTATAACAATTAGAAACAATCTTGATTTTAATAAAGCTTAAACAGATAAGTACTATGGAGTCTGTATTGTGAAAATCAAAAGCTCATTAGAAATTAAAATCTCAATTTGAGTTTTTAACCTCGCATACTTCTCTGAATCCCATGCCTCACTTGCTAACACTGTCAACTATAGCACGCACATTAGGACAGAGATAAATTGATCTTTTGGCCAGCCAAGTGCAGGATACCCTTCTCACTTCATTTGTTTTAGGATATGGTACACCAGTAGCAATTATGTCAGCTGACAAGTTGAGAGAGGAAGGGTTATGCTACAGTTAGTGGCAATAATAAAATCTATGAATAGCATATTCACCATCTTCATTTTAGCCAATTCCCACCAGTTCAGCAATAGTAAAGTCAAAACTCTTATGCTCAAACATACGTTGATACAAATTTAGAAGTCTAAAAAAATGCCCTAATTTCTTTCATTTCACAATCTTAGTTTTCAGCTGGGCATCCTGCCTACCCTTCTACACATTTCAATACCAAGATAAATGAATTCCATTGCTTGCTAGGCAACCGAGTGGCCCTCATGTCAGACGACATCTTGCTTAAGCTTTATGATGTCAGGGCACCACTGGACAAAATGTCCTGGTTGAAGGTGACACAGGAGGATGAGAGATCAGCAATTATGCAGTGGGTTACTATCTCTATTCATGATTGCAAGGCAACTAGGAGGTGGAATGGTAAAGGACTGAGCCAGTAAAAGCACTGGGGCCTTTTTGAAAGCGGGATGGAGATACCAAAACAGAGATTATCCTTAACAATCCCTTGTGAGGATCACACTCAAACATACAGAGTGCAGGGGAAGAGGTTAGCTGATCTTCCGTCCGTCAGAAAGTAAGACTAACGTTCGAAAGTAAGATAGTACATTCCAGACTCAAAGGCAGCAATTTCCTCAGATGGAATATTGCGAGCACCAGAATCTAAAGCAGGCTTTGGTAGTCTTGGAGGCAGTCAGTCTTTTAGTAACTATCATGACCAACACAACGTGATCCATATTACTTCCATCTTGACAGAAATGATATTCAAGTACAGGGCCCCACAATAAGGTGGTGAGGACATTCAGATAGTGGCAATGTCTTTTTGATGCCCAAAGGAATGATAGTGAGTTTTCTTACCATATACATTGGTCAAATCAAGCAGTATGCCGGAAGACGTCTTTTTTTTCTTCTTTTATCTCGGCAATGCAGAGAAAATCTGTTGTGAAACACTGCCACTGCTGGTCATTCAGTATAATCTGCAGATGGAAAAGTCCACTGTTAGTGCATTTACTATAACAATTAGAAACAATCTTGATTTTAATAAAGCTTAAACAGATAAGTACTATGGAGTCTGTATTGTGAAAATCAACAGCTCATTAGAAATGAAAATCTCAATTTGAGTTTTTAACCTCGCATACTTCTCTGAATCCCATGCCTCACTTGCTAACACTGTAAACTATAGCACGCACATTAGGACAGAGATAAATTGATCTTTTGGCCAGCCAAGTGCAGGATACCCTTCTCACTTCATTTGTTTTAGGATATGGTACACCAGTAGCAATTATGTCAGCTGACAAGTTGAGAGAGGAAGGGTTATGCTACAGTTAGTGGGAATAATAAAATCTATGAATAGCATATTCACCATCTTCATTTTAGCCAATTCCCACCAGTTCAGCAATAGTAAAGTCAAAACTCTTATGCTCAAACTTACGTTCATACAAATTTAGAAGTCTAAAAAAATGCCCTAATTTCTTTCATCTTACGATCTTAGTTTTCAGCTGGGCATCCTGCCTACCCTTCTACTCATTTCAATACCAAGATAAATGAATTCCATTGCTTGCCAGGCAACCGAGTGGCCCTCATGTCAGACGACATCTTGCTTAAGCTTTATGATGTCAGGGCACCACTGGACAAAATGTCCTGGTTGAAGGTGACACAGGAGGATGAGAGATCAGCAATTATGCAGTGGGTTACTATCTCTATTCATGATTGCAAGGCAACTAGGAGGTGGAATGGTAAAGGACTGAACCAGTAAAAGCACTGGGGCCTTTTTGAAAGCGGGATGGAGATACCAAAACAGAGATTATCCTTAACAATCCCTTGTGAGGATCACACTCAAACATACAGAGTGCAGGGGAAGAGGTTAGCTGATCTTCCGTCCGTCAGAAAGTAAGACTATCGTTCGAAAGTAAGATAGTACATTCCAGACTCAAAGGCAGCAATTTCCTCAGATGGAATATTGCGAGCACCAGAATCTAAAGCAGGCTTTGGTAGTCTTGGAGGCAGTCAGTCTTTTAGTAACTATCATGACCAACACAACGTGATCCATATTACTTCCATCTTGACAGAAATGATATTCAAGTACAGGCCCCCACAATAAGGTGGTGAGGACATTCAGATAGTGGCAATGTCTTTTTGATGCCCAAAGGAATGATAGTGAGTTTTCTTACCATATACATTGGTCAAATCAAGCAGTATGCCGGAAGACGTCTTTTTTTTCTTCTTTTATCTCGGCAATGCAGAGAAAATCTGTTGTGAAACACTGCCACTGCTGGTCATTCAGTATAATCTGCAGATGGAAAAGTCCACTGTTAGTGCATTTACTATAACAATTAGAAACAATCTTGATTTTAATAAAGCTTAAACAGATAAGTACTATGGAGTCTGTATTGTGAAAATCAACAGCTCATTAGAAATGAAAATCTCAATTTGAGTTTTTAACCTCGCATACTTCTCTGAATCCCATGCCTCACTTGCTAACACTGTAAACTATAGCACGCACATTAGGACAGAGATAAATTGATCTTTTGGCCAGCCAAGTGCAGGATACCCTTCTCACTTCATTTGTTTTAGGATATGGTACACCAGTAGCAATTATGTCAGCTGACAAGTTGAGAGAGGAAGGGTTATGCTACAGTTAGTGGGAATAATAAAATCTATGAATAGCATATTCACCATCTTCATTTTAGCCAATTCCCACCAGTTCAGCAATAGTAAAGTCAAAACTCTTATGCTCAAACTTACGTTCATACAAATTTAGAAGTCTAAAAAAATGCCCTAATTTCTTTCATCTTACGATCTTAGTTTTCAGCTGGGCATCCTGCCTACCCTTCTACTCATTTCAATACCAAGATAAATGAATTCCATTGCTTGCCAGGCAACCGAGTGGCCCTCATGTCAGACGACATCTTGCTTAAGCTTTATGATGTCAGGGCACCACTGGACAAAATGTCCTGGTTGAAGGTGACACAGGAGGATGAGAGATCAGCAATTATGCAGTGGGTTACTATCTCTATTCATGATTGCAAGGCAACTAGGAGGTGGAATGGTAAAGGACTGAACCAGTAAAAGCACTGGGGCCTTTTTGAAAGCGGGATGGAGATACCAAAACAGAGATTATCCTTAACAATCCCTTGTGAGGATCACACTCAAACATACAGAGTGCAGGGGAAGAGGTTAGCTGATCTTCCGTCCGTCAGAAAGTAAGACTATCGTTCGAAAGTAAGATAGTACATTCCAGACTCAAAGGCAGCAATTTCCTCAGATGGAATATTGCGAGCACCAGAATCTAAAGCAGGCTTTGGTAGTCTTGGAGGCAGTCAGTCTTTTAGTAACTATCATGACCAACACAACGTGATCCATATTACTTCCATCTTGACAGAAATGATATTCAAGTACAGGCCCCCACAATAAGGTGGTGAGGACATTCAGATAGTGGCAATGTCTTTTTGATGCCCAAAGGAATGATAGTGAGTTTTCTTACCATATACATTGGTCAAATCAAGCAGTATGCCGGAAGACGTCTTTTTTTTCTTCTTTTATCTCGGCAATGCAGAGAAAATCTGTTGTGAAACACTGCCACTGCTGGTCATTCAGTATAATCTGCAGATGGAAAAGTCCACTGTTAGTGCATTTACTATAACAATTAGAAACAATCTTGATTTTAATAAAGCTTAAACAGATAAGTACTATGGAGTCTGTATTGTGAAAATCAAAAGCTCATTAGAAATTAAAATCTCAATTTGAGTTTTTAACCTCGCATACTTCTCTGAATCCCATGCCTCACTTGCTAACACTGTAAACTATAGCACGCACATTAGGACAGAGATAAATTGATCTTTTGGCCAGCCAAGTGCAGGATACCCTTCTCACTTCATTTGTTTTAGGATATGGTACACCAGTAGCAATTATGTCAGCTGACAAGTTGAGAGAGGAAGGGTTATGCTACAGTTAGTGGGAATAATAAAATCTATGAATAGCATATTCACCATCTTCATTTTAGCCAATTCCCACCAGTTCAGCAATAGTAAAGTCAAAACTCTTATGCTCAAACGTACGTTGATACACATTTAGAAGTCTAAAAAAATGCCCTAATTTCTTTCATTTCACAATCTTAGTTTTCAGCTGGGCATCCTGCCTACCCTTCTACACATTTCAATACCAAGATAAATGAATTCCATTGCTTGCTAGGCAACCGAGTGGCCCTCATGTCAGACGACATCTTGCTTAAGCTTTATGATGTCAGGGCACCACTGGACAAAATGCCCTGGTTGAAGGTGACACAGGAGGATGAGAGATCAGCAATTATGCAGTGGGTTACTATCTCTATTCATGATTGCAAGGCAACTAGGAGGTGGAATGGTAAAGGACTGAGCCAGTAAAAGCACTGGGGCCTTTTTGAAAGCGGGATGGAGATACCAAAACAGAGATTATCCTTAACAATCCCTTGTGAGGATCACACTCAAACATACAGAGTGCAGGGGAAGAGGTTAGCTGATCTTCCGTCCGTCAGAAAGTAAGACTATCGTTCGAAAGTAAGATAGTACATTCCAGACTCAAAGGCAGCAATTTCCTCAGATGGAATATTGCGAGCACCAGAATCTAAAGCAGGCTTTGGTAGTCTTGGAGGCAGTCAGTCTTTTAGTAACTATCATGACCAACACAACGTGATCCATATTACTTCCATCTTGACAGAAATGATATTCAAGTACAGGGCCCCACAATAAGGTGGTGAGGACATTCAGATAGTGGCAATGTCTTTTTGATGCCCAAAGGAATGATAGTGAGTTTTCTTACCATATACATTGGTCAAATCAAGCAGTATGCCGGAAGACGTCTTTTTTTTCTTCTTTCATCTCGGCAATGCAGAGAAAATCTGTTGTGAAACACTGCCACTGCTGGTCATTCAGTATAATCTGCAGATGGAAAAGTCCACTGTTAGTGCATTTACTATAACAATTAGAAACAATCTTGATTTTAATAAAGCTTAAACAGATAAGTACTATGGAGTCTGTATTGTGAAAATCAACAGCTCATTAGAAATGAAAATCTCAATTTGAGTTTTTAACCTCGCATACTTCTCTGAATCCCATGCCTCACTTGCTAACACTGTAAACTATAGCACGCACATTAGGACAGAGATAAATTGATCTTTTGGCCAGCCAAGTGCAGGATACCCTTCTCACTTCATTTGTTTTAGGATATGGTACACCAGTAGCAATTATGTCAGCTGACAAGTTGAGAGAGGAAGGGTTATACTACAGTTAGTGGGAATAATAAAATCTATGAATAGCATATTCACCATCTTCATTTTAGCCAATTCCCACCAGTTCAGCAATAGTAAAGTCAAAACTCTTATGCTCAAACGTACGTCGATACACATTTAGAAGTCTAAAAAAATGCCCTAATTTCTTTCATTTCACAATCTTAGTTTTCAGCTGGGCATCCTGCCTACCCTTCTACACATTTCAATACCAAGATAAATGAATTCCATTGCTTGCTAGGCAACCGAGTGGCCCTCATGTCAGACGACATCTTGCTTAAGCTTTATGATGTCAGGGCACCACTGGACAAAATGCCCTGGTTGAAGGTGACACAGGAGGATGAGAGATCAGCAATTATGCAGTGGGTTACTATCTCTATTCATGATTGCAAGGCAACTAGGAGGTGGAATGGTAAAGGACTGAGCCAGTAAAAGCACTGGGGCCTTTTTGAAAGCGGGATGGAGATACCAAAACAGAGATTATCCTTAACAATCCCTTGTGAGGATCACACTCAAACATACAGAGTGCAGGGGAAGAGGTTAGCTGATCTTCCGTCCGTCAGAAAGTAAGACTATCGTTCGAAAGTAAGATAGTACATTCCAGACTCAAAGGCAGCAATTTCCTCAGATGGAATATTGCGAGCACCAGAATCTAAAGCAGGCTTTGGTAGTCTTGGAGGCAGTCAGTCTTTTAGTAACTATCATGACCAACACAACGTGATCCATATTACTTCCATCTTGACAGAAATGATATTCAAGTACAGGGCCCCACAATAAGGTGGTGAGGACATTCAGATAGTGGCAATGTCTTTTTGATGCCCAAAGGAATGATAGTGAGTTTTCTTACCATATACATTGGTCAAATCAAGCAGTATGCCGGAAGACGTCTTTTTTTTCTTCTTTCATCTCGGCAATGCAGAGAAAATCTGTTGTGAAACACTGCCACTGCTGGTCATTCAGTATAATCTGCAGATGGAAAAGTCCACTGTTAGTGCATTTACTATAACAATTAGAAACAATCTTGATTTTAATAAAGCTTAAACAGATAAGTACTATGGAGTCTGTATTGTGAAAATCAACAGCTCATTAGAAATGAAAATCTCAATTTGAGTTTTTAACCTCGCATACTTCTCTGAATCCCATGCCTCACTTGCTAACACTGTAAACTATAGCACGCACATTAGGACAGAGATAAATTGATCTTTTGGCCAGCCAAGTGCAGGATACCCTTCTCACTTCATTTGTTTTAGGATATGGTACACCAGTAGCAATTATGTCAGCTGACAAGTTGAGAGAGGAAGGGTTATGCTACAGTTAGTGGGAATAATAAAATCTATGAATAGCATATTCACCATCTTCATTTTAGCCAATTCCCACCAGTTCAGCAATAGTAAAGTCAAAACTCTTATGCTCAAACTTACGTTCATACAAATTTAGAAGTCTAAAAAAATGCCCTAATTTCTTTCATCTTACGATCTTAGTTTTCAGCTGGGCATCCTGCCTACCCTTCTACTCATTTCAATACCAAGATAAATGAATTCCATTGCTTGCCAGGCAACCGAGTGGCCCTCATGTCAGACGACATCTTGCTTAAGCTTTATGATGTCAGGGCACCACTGGACAAAATGTCCTGGTTGAAGGTGACACAGGAGGATGAGAGATCAGCAATTATGCAGTGGGTTACTATCTCTATTCATGATTGCAAGGCAACTAGGAGGTGGAATGGTAAAGGACTGAACCAGTAAAAGCACTGGGGCCTTTTTGAAAGCGGGATGGAGATACCAAAACAGAGATTATCCTTAACAATCCCTTGTGAGGATCACACTCAAACATACAGAGTGCAGGGGAAGAGGTTAGCTGATCTTCCGTCCGTCAGAAAGTAAGACTATCGTTCGAAAGTAAGATAGTACATTCCAGACTCAAAGGCAGCAATTTCCTCAGATGGAATATTGCGAGCACCAGAATCTAAAGCAGGCTTTGGTAGTCTTGGAGGCAGTCAGTCTTTTAGTAACTATCATGACCAACACAACGTGATCCATATTACTTCCATCTTGACAGAAATGATATTCAAGTACAGGCCCCCACAATAAGGTGGTGAGGACATTCAGATAGTGGCAATGTCTTTTTGATGCCCAAAGGAATGATAGTGAGTTTTCTTACCATATACATTGGTCAAATCAAGCAGTATGCCGGAAGACGTCTTTTTTTTCTTCTTTTATCTCGGCAATGCAGAGAAAATCTGTTGTGAAACACTGCCACTGCTGGTCATTCAGTATAATCTGCAGATGGAAAAGTCCACTGTTAGTGCATTTACTATAACAATTAGAAACAATCTTGATTTTAATAAAGCTTAAACAGATAAGTACTATGGAGTCTGTATTGTGAAAATCAAAAGCTCATTAGAAATTAAAATCTCAATTTGAGTTTTTAACCTCGCATACTTCTCTGAATCCCATGCCTCACTTGCTAACACTGTAAACTATAGCACGCACATTAGGACAGAGATAAATTGATCTTTTGGCCAGCCAAGTGCAGGATACCCTTCTCACTTCATTTGTTTTAGGATATGGTACACCAGTAGCAATTATGTCAGCTGACAAGTTGAGAGAGGAAGGGTTATGCTACAGTTAGTGGGAATAATAAAATCTATGAATAGCATATTCACCATCTTCATTTTAGCCAATTCCCACCAGTTCAGCAATAGTAAAGTCAAAACTCTTATGCTCAAACGTACGTTGATACACATTTAGAAGTCTAAAAAAATGCCCTAATTTCTTTCATTTCACAATCTTAGTTTTCAGCTGGCCATCCTGCCTACCCTTCTACACATTTCAATACCAAGATAAATGAATTCCATTGCTTGCTAGGCAACCGAGTGGCCCTCATGTCAGACGACATCTTGCTTAAGCTTTATGATGTCAGGGCACCACTGGACAAAATGCCCTGGTTGAAGGTGACACAGGAGGATGAGAGATCAGCAATTATGCAGTGGGTTACTATCTCTATTCATGATTGCAAGGCAACTAGGAGGTGGAATGGTAAAGGACTGAACCAGTAAAAGCACTGGGGCCTTTTTGAAAGCGGGATGGAGATACCAAAACAGAGATTATCCTTAACAATCCCTTGTGAGGATCACACTCAAACATACAGAGTGCAGGGGAAGAGGTTAGCTGATCTTCCGTCCGTCAGAAAGTAAGACTATCGTTCGAAAGTAAGATAGTACATTCCAGACTCAAAGGCAGCAATTTCCTCAGATGGAATATTGCGAGCACCAGAATCTAAAGCAGGCTTTGGTAGTCTTGGAGGCAGTCAGTCTTTTAGTAACTATCATGACCAACACAACGTGATCCATATTACTTCCATCTTGACAGAAATGATATTCAAGTACAGGGCCCCACAATAAGGTGGTGAGGACATTCAGATAGTGGCAATGTCTTTTTGATGCCCAAAGGAATGATAGTGAGTTTTCTTACCATATACATTGGTCAAATCAAGCAGTATGCCGGAAGACGTCTTTTTTTTCTTCTTTCATCTCGGCAATGCAGAGAAAATCTGTTGTGAAACACTGCCACTGCTGGTCATTCAGTATAATCTGCAGATGGAAAAGTCCACTGTTAGTGCATTTACTATAACAATTAGAAACAATCTTGATTTTAATAAAGCTTAAACAGATAAGTACTATGGAGTCTGTATTGTGAAAATCAACAGCTCATTAGAAATGAAAATCTCAATTTGAGTTTTTAACCTCGCATACTTCTCTGAATCCCATGCCTCACTTGCTAACACTGTAAACTATAGCACGCACATTAGGACAGAGATAAATTGATCTTTTGGCCAGCCAAGTGCAGGATACCCTTCTCACTTCATTTGTTTTAGGATATGGTACACCAGTAGCAATTATGTCAGCTGACAAGTTGAGAGAGGAAGGGTTATGCTACAGTTAGTGGGAATAATAAAATCTATGAATAGCATATTCACCATCTTCATTTTAGCCAATTCCCACCAGTTCAGCAACAGTAAAGTCAAAACTCTTATGCTCAAACTTACGTTGATACAAATTTAGAAGTCTAAAAAAATGCCCTAATTTCTTTCATCTTACGATCTTAGTTTTCAGCTGGGCATCCTGCCTACCCTTCTACTCATTTCAATACCAAGATAAATGAATTCCATTGCTTGCCAGGCAACCGAGTGGCCCTCATGTCAGACGACATCTTGCTTAAGCTTTATGATGTCAGGGCACCACTGGACAAAATGTCCTGGTTGAAGGTGACACAGGAGGATGAGAGATCAGCAATTATGCAGTGGGTTACTATCTCTATTCATGATTGCAAGGCAACTAGGAGGTGGAATGGTAAAGGACTGAACCAGTAAAAGCACTGGGGCCTTTTTGAAAGCGGGATGGAGATACCAAAACAGAGATTATCCTTAACAATCCCTTGTGAGGATCACACTCAAACATACAGAGTGCAGGGGAAGAGGTTAGCTGATCTTCCGTCCGTCAGAAAGTAAGACTATCGTTCGAAAGTAAGATAGTACATTCCAGACTCAAAGGCAGCAATTTCCTCAGATGGAATATTGCGAGCACCAGAATCTAAAGCAGGCTTTGGTAGTCTTGGAGGCAGTCAGTCTTTTAGTAACTATCATGACCAACACAACGTGATCCATATTACTTCCATCTTGACAGAAATGATATTCAAGTACAGGCCCCCACAATAAGGTGGTGAGGACATTCAGATAGTGGCAATGTCTTTTTGATGCCCAAAGGAATGATAGTGAGTTTTCTTACCATATACATTGGTCAAATCAAGCAGTATGCCGGAAGACGTCTTTTTTTTCTTCTTTTATCTCGGCAATGCAGAGAAAATCTGTTGTGAAACACTGCCACTGCTGGTCATTCAGTATAATCTGCAGATGGAAAAGTCCACTGTTAGTGCATTTACTATAACAATTAGAAACAATCTTGATTTTAATAAAGCTTAAACAGATAAGTACTATGGAGTCTGTATTGTGAAAATCAAAAGCTCATTAGAAATTAAAATCTCAATTTGAGTTTTTAACCTCGCATACTTCTCTGAATCCCATGCCTCACTTGCTAACACTGTAAACTATAGCACGCACATTAGGACAGAGATAAATTGATCTTTTGGCCAGCCAAGTGCAGGATACCCTTCTCACTTCATTTGTTTTAGGATATGGTACACCAGTAGCAATTATGTCAGCTGACAAGTTGAGAGAGGAAGGGTTATGCTACAGTTAGTGGCAATAATAAAATCTATGAATAGCATATTCACCATCTTCATTTTAGCCAATTCCCACCAGTTCAGCAATAGTAAAGTCAAAACTCTTATGCTCAAACATACGTTGATACAAATTTAGAAGTCTAAAAAAATGCCCTAATTTCTTTCATTTCACAATCTTAGTTTTCAGCTGGGCATCCTGCCTACCCTTCTACACATTTCAATACCAAGATAAATGAATTCCATTGCTTGCTAGGCAACCGAGTGGCCCTCATGTCAGACGACATCTTGCTTAAGCTTTATGATGTCAGGGCACCACTGGACAAAATGTCCTGGTTGAAGGTGACACAGGAGGATGAGAGATCAGCAATTATGCAGTGGGTTACTATCTCTATTCATGATTGCAAGGCAACTAGGAGGTGGAATGGTAAAGGACTGAGCCAGTAAAAGCACTGGGGCCTTTTTGAAAGCGGGATGGAGATACCAAAACAGAGATTATCCTTAACAATCCCTTGTGAGGATCACACTCAAACATACAGAGTGCAGGGGAAGAGGTTAGCTGATCTTCCGTCCGTCAGAAAGTAAGACTAACGTTCGAAAGTAAGATAGTACATTCCAGACTCAAAGGCAGCAATTTCCTCAGATGGAATATTGCGAGCACCAGAATCTAAAGCAGGCTTTGGTAGTCTTGGAGGCAGTCAGTCTTTTAGTAACTATCATGACCAACACAACGTGATCCATATTACTTCCATCTTGACAGAAATGATATTCAAGTACAGGGCCCCACAATAAGGTGGTGAGGACATTCAGATAGTGGCAATGTCTTTTTGATGCCCAAAGGAATGATAGTGAGTTTTCTTACCATATACATTGGTCAAATCAAGCAGTATGCCGGAAGACGTCTTTTTTTTCTTCTTTTATCTCGGCAATGCAGAGAAAATCTGTTGTGAAACACTGCCACTGCTGGTCATTCAGTATAATCTGCAGATGGAAAAGTCCACTGTTAGTGCATTTACTATAACAATTAGAAACAATCTTGATTTTAATAAAGCTTAAACAGATAAGTACTATGGAGTCTGTATTGTGAAAATCAACAGCTCATTAGAAATGAAAATCTCAATTTGAGTTTTTAACCTCGCATACTTCTCTGAATCCCATGCCTCACTTGCTAACACTGTAAACTATAGCACGCACATTAGGACAGAGATAAATTGATCTTTTGGCCAGCCAAGTGCAGGATACCCTTCTCACTTCATTTGTTTTAGGATATGGTACACCAGTAGCAATTATGTCAGCTGACAAGTTGAGAGAGGAAGGGTTATGCTACAGTTAGTGGGAATAATAAAATCTATGAATAGCATATTCACCATCTTCATTTTAGCCAATTCCCACCAGTTCAGCAATAGTAAAGTCAAAACTCTTATGCTCAAACTTACGTTCATACAAATTTAGAAGTCTAAAAAAATGCCCTAATTTCTTTCATCTTACGATCTTAGTTTTCAGCTGGGCATCCTGCCTACCCTTCTACTCATTTCAATACCAAGATAAATGAATTCCATTGCTTGCCAGGCAACCGAGTGGCCCTCATGTCAGACGACATCTTGCTTAAGCTTTATGATGTCAGGGCACCACTGGACAAAATGTCCTGGTTGAAGGTGACACAGGAGGATGAGAGATCAGCAATTATGCAGTGGGTTACTATCTCTATTCATGATTGCAAGGCAACTAGGAGGTGGAATGGTAAAGGACTGAACCAGTAAAAGCACTGGGGCCTTTTTGAAAGCGGGATGGAGATACCAAAACAGAGATTATCCTTAACAATCCCTTGTGAGGATCACACTCAAACATACAGAGTGCAGGGGAAGAGGTTAGCTGATCTTCCGTCCGTCAGAAAGTAAGACTATCGTTCGAAAGTAAGATAGTACATTCCAGACTCAAAGGCAGCAATTTCCTCAGATGGAATATTGCGAGCACCAGAATCTAAAGCAGGCTTTGGTAGTCTTGGAGGCAGTCAGTCTTTTAGTAACTATCATGACCAACACAACGTGATCCATATTACTTCCATCTTGACAGAAATGATATTCAAGTACAGGCCCCCACAATAAGGTGGTGAGGACATTCAGATAGTGGCAATGTCTTTTTGATGCCCAAAGGAATGATAGTGAGTTTTCTTACCATATACATTGGTCAAATCAAGCAGTATGCCGGAAGACGTCTTTTTTTTCTTCTTTTATCTCGGCAATGCAGAGAAAATCTGTTGTGAAACACTGCCACTGCTGGTCATTCAGTATAATCTGCAGATGGAAAAGTCCACTGTTAGTGCATTTACTATAACAATTAGAAACAATCTTGATTTTAATAAAGCTTAAACAGATAAGTACTATGGAGTCTGTATTGTGAAAATCAACAGCTCATTAGAAATGAAAATCTCAATTTGAGTTTTTAACCTCGCATACTTCTCTGAATCCCATGCCTCACTTGCTAACACTGTAAACTATAGCACGCACATTAGGACAGAGATAAATTGATCTTTTGGCCAGCCAAGTGCAGGATACCCTTCTCACTTCATTTGTTTTAGGATATGGTACACCAGTAGCAATTATGTCAGCTGACAAGTTGAGAGAGGAAGGGTTATGCTACAGTTAGTGGGAATAATAAAATCTATGAATAGCATATTCACCATCTTCATTTTAGCCAATTCCCACCAGTTCAGCAATAGTAAAGTCAAAACTCTTATGCTCAAACTTACGTTCATACAAATTTAGAAGTCTAAAAAAATGCCCTAATTTCTTTCATCTTACGATCTTAGTTTTCAGCTGGGCATCCTGCCTACCCTTCTACTCATTTCAATACCAAGATAAATGAATTCCATTGCTTGCCAGGCAACCGAGTGGCCCTCATGTCAGACGACATCTTGCTTAAGCTTTATGATGTCAGGGCACCACTGGACAAAATGTCCTGGTTGAAGGTGACACAGGAGGATGAGAGATCAGCAATTATGCAGTGGGTTACTATCTCTATTCATGATTGCAAGGCAACTAGGAGGTGGAATGGTAAAGGACTGAACCAGTAAAAGCACTGGGGCCTTTTTGAAAGCGGGATGGAGATACCAAAACAGAGATTATCCTTAACAATCCCTTGTGAGGATCACACTCAAACATACAGAGTGCAGGGGAAGAGGTTAGCTGATCTTCCGTCCGTCAGAAAGTAAGACTATCGTTCGAAAGTAAGATAGTACATTCCAGACTCAAAGGCAGCAATTTCCTCAGATGGAATATTGCGAGCACCAGAATCTAAAGCAGGCTTTGGTAGTCTTGGAGGCAGTCAGTCTTTTAGTAACTATCATGACCAACACAACGTGATCCATATTACTTCCATCTTGACAGAAATGATATTCAAGTACAGGCCCCCACAATAAGGTGGTGAGGACATTCAGATAGTGGCAATGTCTTTTTGATGCCCAAAGGAATGATAGTGAGTTTTCTTACCATATACATTGGTCAAATCAAGCAGTATGCCGGAAGACGTCTTTTTTTTCTTCTTTTATCTCGGCAATGCAGAGAAAATCTGTTGTGAAACACTGCCACTGCTGGTCATTCAGTATAATCTGCAGATGGAAAAGTCCACTGTTAGTGCATTTACTATAACAATTAGAAACAATCTTGATTTTAATAAAGCTTAAACAGATAAGTACTATGGAGTCTGTATTGTGAAAATCAAAAGCTCATTAGAAATTAAAATCTCAATTTGAGTTTTTAACCTCGCATACTTCTCTGAATCCCATGCCTCACTTGCTAACACTGTAAACTATAGCACGCACATTAGGACAGAGATAAATTGATCTTTTGGCCAGCCAAGTGCAGGATACCCTTCTCACTTCATTTGTTTTAGGATATGGTACACCAGTAGCAATTATGTCAGCTGACAAGTTGAGAGAGGAAGGGTTATGCTACAGTTAGTGGGAATAATAAAATCTATGAATAGCATATTCACCATCTTCATTTTAGCCAATTCCCACCAGTTCAGCAATAGTAAAGTCAAAACTCTTATGCTCAAACGTACGTTGATACACATTTAGAAGTCTAAAAAAATGCCCTAATTTCTTTCATTTCACAATCTTAGTTTTCAGCTGGGCATCCTGCCTACCCTTCTACACATTTCAATACCAAGATAAATGAATTCCATTGCTTGCTAGGCAACCGAGTGGCCCTCATGTCAGACGACATCTTGCTTAAGCTTTATGATGTCAGGGCACCACTGGACAAAATGCCCTGGTTGAAGGTGACACAGGAGGATGAGAGATCAGCAATTATGCAGTGGGTTACTATCTCTATTCATGATTGCAAGGCAACTAGGAGGTGGAATGGTAAAGGACTGAGCCAGTAAAAGCACTGGGGCCTTTTTGAAAGCGGGATGGAGATACCAAAACAGAGATTATCCTTAACAATCCCTTGTGAGGATCACACTCAAACATACAGAGTGCAGGGGAAGAGGTTAGCTGATCTTCCGTCCGTCAGAAAGTAAGACTATCGTTCGAAAGTAAGATAGTACATTCCAGACTCAAAGGCAGCAATTTCCTCAGATGGAATATTGCGAGCACCAGAATCTAAAGCAGGCTTTGGTAGTCTTGGAGGCAGTCAGTCTTTTAGTAACTATCATGACCAACACAACGTGATCCATATTACTTCCATCTTGACAGAAATGATATTCAAGTACAGGGCCCCACAATAAGGTGGTGAGGACATTCAGATAGTGGCAATGTCTTTTTGATGCCCAAAGGAATGATAGTGAGTTTTCTTACCATATACATTGGTCAAATCAAGCAGTATGCCGGAAGACGTCTTTTTTTTCTTCTTTCATCTCGGCAATGCAGAGAAAATCTGTTGTGAAACACTGCCACTGCTGGTCATTCAGTATAATCTGCAGATGGAAAAGTCCACTGTTAGTGCATTTACTATAACAATTAGAAACAATCTTGATTTTAATAAAGCTTAAACAGATAAGTACTATGGAGTCTGTATTGTGAAAATCAACAGCTCATTAGAAATGAAAATCTCAATTTGAGTTTTTAACCTCGCATACTTCTCTGAATCCCATGCCTCACTTGCTAACACTGTAAACTATAGCACGCACATTAGGACAGAGATAAATTGATCTTTTGGCCAGCCAAGTGCAGGATACCCTTCTCACTTCATTTGTTTTAGGATATGGTACACCAGTAGCAATTATGTCAGCTGACAAGTTGAGAGAGGAAGGGTTATACTACAGTTAGTGGGAATAATAAAATCTATGAATAGCATATTCACCATCTTCATTTTAGCCAATTCCCACCAGTTCAGCAATAGTAAAGTCAAAACTCTTATGCTCAAACGTACGTCGATACACATTTAGAAGTCTAAAAAAATGCCCTAATTTCTTTCATTTCACAATCTTAGTTTTCAGCTGGGCATCCTGCCTACCCTTCTACACATTTCAATACCAAGATAAATGAATTCCATTGCTTGCTAGGCAACCGAGTGGCCCTCATGTCAGACGACATCTTGCTTAAGCTTTATGATGTCAGGGCACCACTGGACAAAATGCCCTGGTTGAAGGTGACACAGGAGGATGAGAGATCAGCAATTATGCAGTGGGTTACTATCTCTATTCATGATTGCAAGGCAACTAGGAGGTGGAATGGTAAAGGACTGAGCCAGTAAAAGCACTGGGGCCTTTTTGAAAGCGGGATGGAGATACCAAAACAGAGATTATCCTTAACAATCCCTTGTGAGGATCACACTCAAACATACAGAGTGCAGGGGAAGAGGTTAGCTGATCTTCCGTCCGTCAGAAAGTAAGACTATCGTTCGAAAGTAAGATAGTACATTCCAGACTCAAAGGCAGCAATTTCCTCAGATGGAATATTGCGAGCACCAGAATCTAAAGCAGGCTTTGGTAGTCTTGGAGGCAGTCAGTCTTTTAGTAACTATCATGACCAACACAACGTGATCCATATTACTTCCATCTTGACAGAAATGATATTCAAGTACAGGGCCCCACAATAAGGTGGTGAGGACATTCAGATAGTGGCAATGTCTTTTTGATGCCCAAAGGAATGATAGTGAGTTTTCTTACCATATACATTGGTCAAATCAAGCAGTATGCCGGAAGACGTCTTTTTTTTCTTCTTTCATCTCGGCAATGCAGAGAAAATCTGTTGTGAAACACTGCCACTGCTGGTCATTCAGTATAATCTGCAGATGGAAAAGTCCACTGTTAGTGCATTTACTATAACAATTAGAAACAATCTTGATTTTAATAAAGCTTAAACAGATAAGTACTATGGAGTCTGTATTGTGAAAATCAACAGCTCATTAGAAATGAAAATCTCAATTTGAGTTTTTAACCTCGCATACTTCTCTGAATCCCATGCCTCACTTGCTAACACTGTAAACTATAGCACGCACATTAGGACAGAGATAAATTGATCTTTTGGCCAGCCAAGTGCAGGATACCCTTCTCACTTCATTTGTTTTAGGATATGGTACACCAGTAGCAATTATGTCAGCTGACAAGTTGAGAGAGGAAGGGTTATGCTACAGTTAGTGGGAATAATAAAATCTATGAATAGCATATTCACCATCTTCATTTTAGCCAATTCCCACCAGTTCAGCAATAGTAAAGTCAAAACTCTTATGCTCAAACTTACGTTCATACAAATTTAGAAGTCTAAAAAAATGCCCTAATTTCTTTCATCTTACGATCTTAGTTTTCAGCTGGGCATCCTGCCTACCCTTCTACTCATTTCAATACCAAGATAAATGAATTCCATTGCTTGCCAGGCAACCGAGTGGCCCTCATGTCAGACGACATCTTGCTTAAGCTTTATGATGTCAGGGCACCACTGGACAAAATGTCCTGGTTGAAGGTGACACAGGAGGATGAGAGATCAGCAATTATGCAGTGGGTTACTATCTCTATTCATGATTGCAAGGCAACTAGGAGGTGGAATGGTAAAGGACTGAACCAGTAAAAGCACTGGGGCCTTTTTGAAAGCGGGATGGAGATACCAAAACAGAGATTATCCTTAACAATCCCTTGTGAGGATCACACTCAAACATACAGAGTGCAGGGGAAGAGGTTAGCTGATCTTCCGTCCGTCAGAAAGTAAGACTATCGTTCGAAAGTAAGATAGTACATTCCAGACTCAAAGGCAGCAATTTCCTCAGATGGAATATTGCGAGCACCAGAATCTAAAGCAGGCTTTGGTAGTCTTGGAGGCAGTCAGTCTTTTAGTAACTATCATGACCAACACAACGTGATCCATATTACTTCCATCTTGACAGAAATGATATTCAAGTACAGGCCCCCACAATAAGGTGGTGAGGACATTCAGATAGTGGCAATGTCTTTTTGATGCCCAAAGGAATGATAGTGAGTTTTCTTACCATATACATTGGTCAAATCAAGCAGTATGCCGGAAGACGTCTTTTTTTTCTTCTTTTATCTCGGCAATGCAGAGAAAATCTGTTGTGAAACACTGCCACTGCTGGTCATTCAGTATAATCTGCAGATGGAAAAGTCCACTGTTAGTGCATTTACTATAACAATTAGAAACAATCTTGATTTTAATAAAGCTTAAACAGATAAGTACTATGGAGTCTGTATTGTGAAAATCAAAAGCTCATTAGAAATTAAAATCTCAATTTGAGTTTTTAACCTCGCATACTTCTCTGAATCCCATGCCTCACTTGCTAACACTGTAAACTATAGCACGCACATTAGGACAGAGATAAATTGATCTTTTGGCCAGCCAAGTGCAGGATACCCTTCTCACTTCATTTGTTTTAGGATATGGTACACCAGTAGCAATTATGTCAGCTGACAAGTTGAGAGAGGAAGGGTTATGCTACAGTTAGTGGGAATAATAAAATCTATGAATAGCATATTCACCATCTTCATTTTAGCCAATTCCCACCAGTTCAGCAATAGTAAAGTCAAAACTCTTATGCTCAAACGTACGTTGATACACATTTAGAAGTCTAAAAAAATGCCCTAATTTCTTTCATTTCACAATCTTAGTTTTCAGCTGGGCATCCTGCCTACCCTTCTACACATTTCAATACCAAGATAAATGAATTCCATTGCTTGCTAGGCAACCGAGTGGCCCTCATGTCAGACGACATCTTGCTTAAGCTTTATGATGTCAGGGCACCACTGGACAAAATGCCCTGGTTGAAGGTGACACAGGAGGATGAGAGATCAGCAATTATGCAGTGGGTTACTATCTCTATTCATGATTGCAAGGCAACTAGGAGGTGGAATGGTAAAGGACTGAGCCAGTAAAAGCACTGGGGCCTTTTTGAAAGCGGGATGGAGATACCAAAACAGAGATTATCCTTAACAATCCCTTGTGAGGATCACACTCAAACATACAGAGTGCAGGGGAAGAGGTTAGCTGATCTTCCGTCCGTCAGAAAGTAAGACTATCGTTCGAAAGTAAGATAGTACATTCCAGACTCAAAGGCAGCAATTTCCTCAGATGGAATATTGCGAGCACCAGAATCTAAAGCAGGCTTTGGTAGTCTTGGAGGCAGTCAGTCTTTTAGTAACTATCATGACCAACACAACGTGATCCATATTACTTCCATCTTGACAGAAATGATATTCAAGTACAGGGCCCCACAATAAGGTGGTGAGGACATTCAGATAGTGGCAATGTCTTTTTGATGCCCAAAGGAATGATAGTGAGTTTTCTTACCATATACATTGGTCAAATCAAGCAGTATGCCGGAAGACGTCTTTTTTTTCTTCTTTCATCTCGGCAATGCAGAGAAAATCTGTTGTGAAACACTGCCACTGCTGGTCATTCAGTATAATCTGCAGATGGAAAAGTCCACTGTTAGTGCATTTACTATAACAATTAGAAACAATCTTGATTTTAATAAAGCTTAAACAGATAAGTACTATGGAGTCTGTATTGTGAAAATCAACAGCTCATTAGAAATGAAAATCTCAATTTGAGTTTTTAACCTCGCATACTTCTCTGAATCCCATGCCTCACTTGCTAACACTGTAAACTATAGCACGCACATTAGGACAGAGATAAATTGATCTTTTGGCCAGCCAAGTGCAGGATACCCTTCTCACTTCATTTGTTTTAGGATATGGTACACCAGTAGCAATTATGTCAGCTGACAAGTTGAGAGAGGAAGGGTTATGCTACAGTTAGTGGGAATAATAAAATCTATGAATAGCATATTCACCATCTTCATTTTAGCCAATTCCCACCAGTTCAGCAACAGTAAAGTCAAAACTCTTATGCTCAAACTTACGTTGATACAAATTTAGAAGTCTAAAAAAATGCCCTAATTTCTTTCATCTTACGATCTTAGTTTTCAGCTGGGCATCCTGCCTACCCTTCTACTCATTTCAATACCAAGATAAATGAATTCCATTGCTTGCCAGGCAACCGAGTGGCCCTCATGTCAGACGACATCTTGCTTAAGCTTTATGATGTCAGGGCACCACTGGACAAAATGTCCTGGTTGAAGGTGACACAGGAGGATGAGAGATCAGCAATTATGCAGTGGGTTACTATCTCTATTCATGATTGCAAGGCAACTAGGAGGTGGAATGGTAAAGGACTGAACCAGTAAAAGCACTGGGGCCTTTTTGAAAGCGGGATGGAGATACCAAAACAGAGATTATCCTTAACAATCCCTTGTGAGGATCACACTCAAACATACAGAGTGCAGGGGAAGAGGTTAGCTGATCTTCCGTCCGTCAGAAAGTAAGACTATCGTTCGAAAGTAAGATAGTACATTCCAGACTCAAAGGCAGCAATTTCCTCAGATGGAATATTGCGAGCACCAGAATCTAAAGCAGGCTTTGGTAGTCTTGGAGGCAGTCAGTCTTTTAGTAACTATCATGACCAACACAACGTGATCCATATTACTTCCATCTTGACAGAAATGATATTCAAGTACAGGCCCCCACAATAAGGTGGTGAGGACATTCAGATAGTGGCAATGTCTTTTTGATGCCCAAAGGAATGATAGTGAGTTTTCTTACCATATACATTGGTCAAATCAAGCAGTATGCCGGAAGACGTCTTTTTTTTCTTCTTTTATCTCGGCAATGCAGAGAAAATCTGTTGTGAAACACTGCCACTGCTGGTCATTCAGTATAATCTGCAGATGGAAAAGTCCACTGTTAGTGCATTTACTATAACAATTAGAAACAATCTTGATTTTAATAAAGCTTAAACAGATAAGTACTATGGAGTCTGTATTGTGAAAATCAAAAGCTCATTAGAAATTAAAATCTCAATTTGAGTTTTTAACCTCGCATACTACTCTGAATCCCATGCCTCACTTGCTAACACTGTAAACTATAGCACGCACATTAGGACAGAGATAAATTGATCTTTTGGCCAGCCAAGTGCAGGATACCCTTCTCACTTCATTTGTTTTAGGATATGGTACACCAGTAGCAATTATGTCAGCTGACAAGTTGAGAGAGGAAGGGTTATACTACAGTTAGTGGGAATAATAAAATCTATGAATAGCATATTCACCATCTTCATTTTAGCCAATTCCCACCAGTTCAGCAATAGTAAAGTCAAAACTCTTATGCTCAAACGTACGTCGATACACATTTAGAAGTCTAAAAAAATGCCCTAATTTCTTTCATTTCACAATCTTAGTTTTCAGCTGGGCATCCTGCCTACCCTTCTACACATTTCAATACCAAGATAAATGAATTCCATTGCTTGCTAGGCAACCGAGTGGCCCTCATGTCAGACGACATCTTGCTTAAGCTTTATGATGTCAGGGCACCACTGGACAAAATGCCCTGGTTGAAGGTGACACAGGAGGATGAGAGATCAGCAATTATGCAGTGGGTTACTATCTCTATTCATGATTGCAAGGCAACTAGGAGGTGGAATGGTAAAGGACTGAGCCAGTAAAAGCACTGGGGCCTTTTTGAAAGCGGGATGGAGATACCAAAACAGAGATTATCCTTAACAATCCCTTGTGAGGATCACACTCAAACATACAGAGTGCAGGGGAAGAGGTTAGCTGATCTTCCGTCCGTCAGAAAGTAAGACTATCGTTCGAAAGTAAGATAGTACATTCCAGACTCAAAGGCAGCAATTTCCTCAGATGGAATATTGCGAGCACCAGAATCTAAAGCAGGCTTTGGTAGTCTTGGAGGCAGTCAGTCTTTTAGTAACTATCATGACCAACACAACGTGATCCATATTACTTCCATCTTGACAGAAATGATATTCAAGTACAGGGCCCCACAATAAGGTGGTGAGGACATTCAGATAGTGGCAATGTCTTTTTGATGCCCAAAGGAATGATAGTGAGTTTTCTTACCATATACATTGGTCAAATCAAGCAGTATGCCGGAAGACGTCTTTTTTTTCTTCTTTCATCTCGGCAATGCAGAGAAAATCTGTTGTGAAACACTGCCACTGCTGGTCATTCAGTATAATCTGCAGATGGAAAAGTCCACTGTTAGTGCATTTACTATAACAATTAGAAACAATCTTGATTTTAATAAAGCTTAAACAGATAAGTACTATGGAGTCTGTATTGTGAAAATCAACAGCTCATTAGAAATGAAAATCTCAATTTGAGTTTTTAACCTCGCATACTTCTCTGAATCCCATGCCTCACTTGCTAACACTGTAAACTATAGCACGCACATTAGGACAGAGATAAATTGATCTTTTGGCCAGCCAAGTGCAGGATACCCTTCTCACTTCATTTGTTTTAGGATATGGTACACCAGTAGCAATTATGTCAGCTGACAAGTTGAGAGAGGAAGGGTTATGCTACAGTTAGTGGGAATAATAAAATCTATGAATAGCATATTCACCATCTTCATTTTAGCCAATTCCCACCAGTTCAGCAATAGTAAAGTCAAAACTCTTATGCTCAAACTTACGTTCATACAAATTTAGAAGTCTAAAAAAATGCCCTAATTTCTTTCATCTTACGATCTTAGTTTTCAGCTGGGCATCCTGCCTACCCTTCTACTCATTTCAATACCAAGATAAATGAATTCCATTGCTTGCCAGGCAACCGAGTGGCCCTCATGTCAGACGACATCTTGCTTAAGCTTTATGATGTCAGGGCACCACTGGACAAAATGTCCTGGTTGAAGGTGACACAGGAGGATGAGAGATCAGCAATTATGCAGTGGGTTACTATCTCTATTCATGATTGCAAGGCAACTAGGAGGTGGAATGGTAAAGGACTGAACCAGTAAAAGCACTGGGGCCTTTTTGAAAGCGGGATGGAGATACCAAAACAGAGATTATCCTTAACAATCCCTTGTGAGGATCACACTCAAACATACAGAGTGCAGGGGAAGAGGTTAGCTGATCTTCCGTCCGTCAGAAAGTAAGACTATCGTTCGAAAGTAAGATAGTACATTCCAGACTCAAAGGCAGCAATTTCCTCAGATGGAATATTGCGAGCACCAGAATCTAAAGCAGGCTTTGGTAGTCTTGGAGGCAGTCAGTCTTTTAGTAACTATCATGACCAACACAACGTGATCCATATTACTTCCATCTTGACAGAAATGATATTCAAGTACAGGCCCCCACAATAAGGTGGTGAGGACATTCAGATAGTGGCAATGTCTTTTTGATGCCCAAAGGAATGATAGTGAGTTTTCTTACCATATACATTGGTCAAATCAAGCAGTATGCCGGAAGACGTCTTTTTTTTCTTCTTTTATCTCGGCAATGCAGAGAAAATCTGTTGTGAAACACTGCCACTGCTGGTCATTCAGTATAATCTGCAGATGGAAAAGTCCACTGTTAGTGCATTTACTATAACAATTAGAAACAATCTTGATTTTAATAAAGCTTAAACAGATAAGTACTATGGAGTCTGTATTGTGAAAATCAAAAGCTCATTAGAAATTAAAATCTCAATTTGAGTTTTTAACCTCGCATACTTCTCTGAATCCCATGCCTCACTTGCTAACACTGTAAACTATAGCACGCACATTAGGACAGAGATAAATTGATCTTTTGGCCAGCCAAGTGCAGGATACCCTTCTCACTTCATTTGTTTTAGGATATGGTACACCAGTAGCAATTATGTCAGCTGACAAGTTGAGAGAGGAAGGGTTATGCTACAGTTAGTGGGAATAATAAAATCTATGAATAGCATATTCACCATCTTCATTTTAGCCAATTCCCACCAGTTCAGCAATAGTAAAGTCAAAACTCTTATGCTCAAACGTACGTTGATACACATTTAGAAGTCTAAAAAAATGCCCTAATTTCTTTCATTTCACAATCTTAGTTTTCAGCTGGGCATCCTGCCTACCCTTCTACACATTTCAATACCAAGATAAATGAATTCCATTGCTTGCTAGGCAACCGAGTGGCCCTCATGTCAGACGACATCTTGCTTAAGCTTTATGATGTCAGGGCACCACTGGACAAAATGCCCTGGTTGAAGGTGACACAGGAGGATGAGAGATCAGCAATTATGCAGTGGGTTACTATCTCTATTCATGATTGCAAGGCAACTAGGAGGTGGAATGGTAAAGGACTGAGCCAGTAAAAGCACTGGGGCCTTTTTGAAAGCGGGATGGAGATACCAAAACAGAGATTATCCTTAACAATCCCTTGTGAGGATCACACTCAAACATACAGAGTGCAGGGGAAGAGGTTAGCTGATCTTCCGTCCGTCAGAAAGTAAGACTATCGTTCGAAAGTAAGATAGTACATTCCAGACTCAAAGGCAGCAATTTCCTCAGATGGAATATTGCGAGCACCAGAATCTAAAGCAGGCTTTGGTAGTCTTGGAGGCAGTCAGTCTTTTAGTAACTATCATGACCAACACAACGTGATCCATATTACTTCCATCTTGACAGAAATGATATTCAAGTACAGGGCCCCACAATAAGGTGGTGAGGACATTCAGATAGTGGCAATGTCTTTTTGATGCCCAAAGGAATGATAGTGAGTTTTCTTACCATATACATTGGTCAAATCAAGCAGTATGCCGGAAGACGTCTTTTTTTTCTTCTTTCATCTCGGCAATGCAGAGAAAATCTGTTGTGAAACACTGCCACTGCTGGTCATTCAGTATAATCTGCAGATGGAAAAGTCCACTGTTAGTGCATTTACTATAACAATTAGAAACAATCTTGATTTTAATAAAGCTTAAACAGATAAGTACTATGGAGTCTGTATTGTGAAAATCAACAGCTCATTAGAAATGAAAATCTCAATTTGAGTTTTTAACCTCGCATACTTCTCTGAATCCCATGCCTCACTTGCTAACACTGTAAACTATAGCACGCACATTAGGACAGAGATAAATTGATCTTTTGGCCAGCCAAGTGCAGGATACCCTTCTCACTTCATTTGTTTTAGGATATGGTACACCAGTAGCAATTATGTCAGCTGACAAGTTGAGAGAGGAAGGGTTATGCTACAGTTAGTGGGAATAATAAAATCTATGAATAGCATATTCACCATCTTCATTTTAGCCAATTCCCACCAGTTCAGCAACAGTAAAGTCAAAACTCTTATGCTCAAACTTACGTTGATACAAATTTAGAAGTCTAAAAAAATGCCCTAATTTCTTTCATCTTACGATCTTAGTTTTCAGCTGGGCATCCTGCCTACCCTTCTACTCATTTCAATACCAAGATAAATGAATTCCATTGCTTGCCAGGCAACCGAGTGGCCCTCATGTCAGACGACATCTTGCTTAAGCTTTATGATGTCAGGGCACCACTGGACAAAATGTCCTGGTTGAAGGTGACACAGGAGGATGAGAGATCAGCAATTATGCAGTGGGTTACTATCTCTATTCATGATTGCAAGGCAACTAGGAGGTGGAATGGTAAAGGACTGAACCAGTAAAAGCACTGGGGCCTTTTTGAAAGCGGGATGGAGATACCAAAACAGAGATTATCCTTAACAATCCCTTGTGAGGATCACACTCAAACATACAGAGTGCAGGGGAAGAGGTTAGCTGATCTTCCGTCCGTCAGAAAGTAAGACTATCGTTCGAAAGTAAGATAGTACATTCCAGACTCAAAGGCAGCAATTTCCTCAGATGGAATATTGCGAGCACCAGAATCTAAAGCAGGCTTTGGTAGTCTTGGAGGCAGTCAGTCTTTTAGTAACTATCATGACCAACACAACGTGATCCATATTACTTCCATCTTGACAGAAATGATATTCAAGTACAGGCCCCCACAATAAGGTGGTGAGGACATTCAGATAGTGGCAATGTCTTTTTGATGCCCAAAGGAATGATAGTGAGTTTTCTTACCATATACATTGGTCAAATCAAGCAGTATGCCGGAAGACGTCTTTTTTTTCTTCTTTTATCTCGGCAATGCAGAGAAAATCTGTTGTGAAACACTGCCACTGCTGGTCATTCAGTATAATCTGCAGATGGAAAAGTCCACTGTTAGTGCATTTACTATAACAATTAGAAACAATCTTGATTTTAATAAAGCTTAAACAGATAAGTACTATGGAGTCTGTATTGTGAAAATCAAAAGCTCATTAGAAATTAAAATCTCAATTTGAGTTTTTAACCTCGCATACTACTCTGAATCCCATGCCTCACTTGCTAACACTGTAAACTATAGCACGCACATTAGGACAGAGATAAATTGATCTTTTGGCCAGCCAAGTGCAGGATACCCTTCTCACTTCATTTGTTTTAGGATATGGTACACCAGTAGCAATTATGTCAGCTGACAAGTTGAGAGAGGAAGGGTTATGCTACAGTTAGTGGGAATAATAAAATCTATGAATAGCATATTCACCATCTTCATTTTAGCCAATTCCCACCAGTTCAGCAATAGTAAAGTCAAAACTCTTATGCTCAAACGTACGTTGATACACATTTAGAAGTCTAAAAAAACTGCCCTAATTTCTTTCATTTCACAATCTTAGTTTTCAGCTGGGCATCCTGCCTACCCTTCTACACATTTCAATACCAAGATAAATGAATTCCATTGCTTGCTAGGCAACCGAGTGGCCCTCATGTCAGACGACATCTTGCTTAAGCTTTATGATGTCAGGGCACCACTGGACAAAATGCCCTGGTTGAAGGTGACACAGGAGGATGAGAGATCAGCAATTATGCAGTGGGTTACTATCTCTATTCATGATTGCAAGGCAACTAGGAGGTGGAATGGTAAAGGACTGAGCCAGTAAAAGCACTGGGGCCTTTTTGAAAGCGGGATGGAGATACCAAAACAGAGATTATCCTTAACAATCCCTTGTGAGGATCACACTCAAACATACAGAGTGCAGGGGAAGAGGTTAGCTGATCTTCCGTCCGTCAGAAAGTAAGACTATCGTTCGAAAGTAAGATAGTACATTCCAGACTCAAAGGCAGCAATTTCCTCAGATGGAATATTGCGAGCACCAGAATCTAAAGCAGGCTTTGGTAGTCTTGGAGGCAGTCAGTCTTTTAGTAACTATCATGACCAACACAACGTGATCCATATTACTTCCATCTTGACAGAAATGATATTCAAGTACAGGGCCCCACAATAAGGTGGTGAGGACATTCAGATAGTGGCAATGTCTTTTTGATGCCCAAAGGAATGATAGTGAGTTTTCTTACCATATACATTGGTTAAATCAAGCAGTATGCCGGAAGACGTCTTTTTTTTCTTCTTTCATCTCGGCAATGCAGAGAAAATCTGTTGTGAAACACTGCCACTGCTGGTCATTCAGTATAATCTGCAGATGGAAAAGTCCACTGTTAGTGCATTTACTATAACAATTAGAAACAATCTTGATTTTAATAAAGCTTAAACAGATAAGTACTATGGAGTCTGTATTGTGAAAATCAAAAGCTCATTAGAAATGAAAATCTCAATTTGAGTTTTTAACCTCGCATACTTCTCTGAATCCCATGCCTCACTTGCTAACACTGTAAACTATAGCACGCACATTAGGACAGAGATAAATTGATCTTTTGGCCAGCCAAGTGCAGGATACCCTTCTCACTTCATTTGTTTTAGGATATGGTACACCAGTAGCAATTATGTCAGCTGACAAGTTGAGAGAGGAAGGGTTATGCTACAGTTAGTGGGAATAATAAAATCTATGAATAGCATATTCACCATCTTCATTTTAGCCAATTCCCACCAGTTCAGCAATAGTAAAGTCAAAACTCTTATGCTCAAACTTACGTTCATACAAATTTAGAAGTCTAAAAAAATGCCCTAATTTCTTTCATCTTACGATCTTCGTTTTCAGCTGGGCATCCTGCCTACCCTTCTACTCATTTCAATACCAAGATAAATGAATTCCATTGCTTGCCAGGCAACCGAGTGGCCCTCATGTCAGACGACATCTTGCTTAAGCTTTATGATGTCAGGGCACCACTGGACAAAATGTCCTGGTTGAAGGTGACACAGGAGGATGAGAGATCAGCAATTATGCAGTGGGTTACTATCTCTATTCATGATTGCAAGGCAACTAGGAGGTGGAATGGTAAAGGACTGAACCAGTAAAAGCACTGGGGCCTTTTTGAAAGCGGGATGGAGATACCAAAACAGAGATTATCCTTAACAATCCCTTGTGAGGATCACACTCAAACATACAGAGTGCAGGGGAAGAGGTTAGCTGATCTTCCGTCCGTCAGAAAGTAAGACTATCGTTCGAAAGTAAGATAGTACATTCCAGACTCAAAGGCAGCAATTTCCTCAGATGGAATATTGCGAGCACCAGAATCTAAAGCAGGCTTTGGTAGTCTTGGAGGCAGTCAGTCTTTTAGTAACTATCATGACCAACACAACGTGATCCATATTACTTCCATCTTGACAGAAATGATATTCAAGTACAGGCCCCCACAATAAGGTGGTGAGGACATTCAGATAGTGGCAATGTCTTTTTGATGCCCAAAGGAATGATAGTGAGTTTTCTTACCATATACATTGGTCAAATCAAGCAGTATGCCGGAAGACGTCTTTTTTTTCTTCTTTTATCTCGGCAATGCAGAGAAAATCTGTTGTGAAACACTGCCACTGCTGGTCATTCAGTATAATCTGCAGATGGAAAAGTCCACTGTTAGTGCATTTACTATAACAATTAGAAACAATCTTGATTTTAATAAAGCTTAAACAGATAAGTACTATGGAGTCTGTATTGTGAAAATCAAAAGCTCATTAGAAATTAAAATCTCAATTTGAGTTTTTAACCTCGCATACTTCTCTGAATCCCATGCCTCACTTGCTAACACTGTAAACTATAGCACGCACATTAGGACAGAGATAAATTGATCTTTTGGCCAGCCAAGTGCAGGATACCCTTCTCACTTCATTTGTTTTAGGATATGGTACACCAGTAGCAATTATGTCAGCTGACAAGTTGAGAGAGGAAGGGTTATACTACAGTTAGTGGGAATAATAAAATCTATGAATAGCATATTCACCATCTTCATTTTAGCCAATTCCCACCAGTTCAGCAATAGTAAAGTCAAAACTCTTATGCTCAAACGTACGTTGATACACATTTAGAAGTCTAAAAAAATGCCCTAATTTCTTTCATTTCACAATCTTAGTTTTCAGCTGGGCATCCTGCCTACCCTTCTACACATTTCAATACCAAGATAAATGAATTCCATTGCTTGCTAGGCAACCGAGTGGCCCTCATGTCAGACGACATCTTGCTTAAGCTTTATGATGTCAGGGCACCACTGGACAAAATGCCCTGGTTGAAGGTGACACAGGAGGATGAGAGATCAGCAATTATGCAGTGGGTTACTATCTCTATTCATGATTGCAAGGCAACTAGGAGGTGGAATGGTAAAGGACTGAGCCAGTAAAAGCACTGGGGCCTTTTTGAAAGCGGGATGGAGATACCAAAACAGAGATTATCCTTAACAATCCCTTGTGAGGATCACACTCAAACATACAGAGTGCAGGGGAAGAGGTTAGCTGATCTTCCGTCCGTCAGAAAGTAAGACTATCGTTCGAAAGTAAGATAGTACATTCCAGACTCAAAGGCAGCAATTTCCTCAGATGGAATATTGCGAGCACCAGAATCTAAAGCAGGCTTTGGTAGTCTTGGAGGCAGTCAGTCTTTTAGTAACTATCATGACCAACACAACGTGATCCATATTACTTCCATCTTGACAGAAATGATATTCAAGTACAGGGCCCCACAATAAGGTGGTGAGGACATTCAGATAGTGGCAATGTCTTTTTGATGCCCAAAGGAATGATAGTGAGTTTTCTTACCATATACATTGGTCAAATCAAGCAGTATGCCGGAAGACGTCTTTTTTTTCTTCTTTCATCTCGGCAATGCAGAGAAAATCTGTTGTGAAACACTGCCACTGCTGGTCATTCAGTATAATCTGCAGATGGAAAAGTCCACTGTTAGTGCATTTACTATAACAATTAGAAACAATCTTGATTTTAATAAAGCTTAAACAGATAAGTACTATGGAGTCTGTATTGTGAAAATCAACAGCTCATTAGAAATGAAAATCTCAATTTGAGTTTTTAACCTCGCATACTTCTCTGAATCCCATGCCTCACTTGCTAACACTGTAAACTATAGCACGCACATTAGGACAGAGATAAATTGATCTTTTGGCCAGCCAAGTGCAGGATACCCTTCTCACTTCATTTGTTTTAGGATATGGTACACCAGTAGCAATTATGTCAGCTGACAAGTTGAGAGAGGAAGGGTTATGCTACAGTTAGTGGGAATAATAAAATCTATGAATAGCATATTCACCATCTTCATTTTAGCCAATTCCCACCAGTTCAGCAATAGTAAAGTCAAAACTCTTATGCTCAAACTTACGTTCATACAAATTTAGAAGTCTAAAAAAATGCCCTAATTTCTTTCATCTTACGATCTTAGTTTTCAGCTGGGCATCCTGCCTACCCTTCTACTCATTTCAATACCAAGATAAATGAATTCCATTGCTTGCCAGGCAACCGAGTGGCCCTCATGTCAGACGACATCTTGCTTAAGCTTTATGATGTCAGGGCACCACTGGACAAAATGTCCTGGTTGAAGGTGACACAGGAGGATGAGAGATCAGCAATTATGCAGTGGGTTACTATCTCTATTCATGATTGCAAGGCAACTAGGAGGTGGAATGGTAAAGGACTGAACCAGTAAAAGCACTGGGGCCTTTTTGAAAGCGGGATGGAGATACCAAAACAGAGATTATCCTTAACAATCCCTTGTGAGGATCACACTCAAACATACAGAGTGCAGGGGAAGAGGTTAGCTGATCTTCCGTCCGTCAGAAAGTAAGACTATCGTTCGAAAGTAAGATAGTACATTCCAGACTCAAAGGCAGCAATTTCCTCAGATGGAATATTGCGAGCACCAGAATCTAAAGCAGGCTTTGGTAGTCTTGGAGGCAGTCAGTCTTTTAGTAACTATCATGACCAACACAACGTGATCCATATTACTTCCATCTTGACAGAAATGATATTCAAGTACAGGCCCCCACAATAAGGTGGTGAGGACATTCAGATAGTGGCAATGTCTTTTTGATGCCCAAAGGAATGATAGTGAGTTTTCTTACCATATACATTGGTCAAATCAAGCAGTATGCCGGAAGACGTCTTTTTTTTCTTCTTTTATCTCGGCAATGCAGAGAAAATCTGTTGTGAAACACTGCCACTGCTGGTCATTCAGTATAATCTGCAGATGGAAAAGTCCACTGTTAGTGCATTTACTATAACAATTAGAAACAATCTTGATTTTAATAAAGCTTAAACAGATAAGTACTATGGAGTCTGTATTGTGAAAATCAAAAGCTCATTAGAAATTAAAATCTCAATTTGAGTTTTTAACCTCGCATACTTCTCTGAATCCCATGCCTCACTTGCTAACACTGTAAACTATAGCACGCACATTAGGACAGAGATAAATTGATCTTTTGGCCAGCCAAGTGCAGGATACCCTTCTCACTTCATTTGTTTTAGGATATGGTACACCAGTAGCAATTATGTCAGCTGACAAGTTGAGAGAGGAAGGGTTATGCTACAGTTAGTGGGAATAATAAAATCTATGAATAGCATATTCACCATCTTCATTTTAGCCAATTCCCACCAGTTCAGCAATAGTAAAGTCAAAACTCTTATGCTCAAACGTACGTTGATACACATTTAGAAGTCTAAAAAAATGCCCTAATTTCTTTCATTTCACAATCTTAGTTTTCAGCTGGGCATCCTGCCTACCCTTCTACACATTTCAATACCAAGATAAATGAATTCCATTGCTTGCTAGGCAACCGAGTGGCCCTCATGTCAGACGACATCTTGCTTAAGCTTTATGATGTCAGGGCACCACTGGACAAAATGTCCTGGTTGAAGGTGACACAGGAGGATGAGAGATCAGCAATTATGCAGTGGGTTACTATCTCTATTCATGATTGCAAGGCAACTAGGAGGTGGAATGGTAAAGGACTGAGCCAGTAAAAGCACTGGGGCCTTTTTGAAAGCGGGATGGAGATACCAAAACAGAGATTATCCTTAACAATCCCTTGTGAGGATCACACTCAAACATACAGAGTGCAGGGGAAGAGGTTAGCTGATCTTCCGTCCGTCAGAAAGTAAGACTATCGTTCGAAAGTAAGATAGTACATTCCAGACTCAAAGGCAGCAATTTCCTCAGATGGAATATTGCGAGCACCAGAATCTAAAGCAGGCTTTGGTAGTCTTGGAGGCAGTCAGTCTTTTAGTAACTATCATGACCAACACAACGTGATCCATATTACTTCCATCTTGACAGAAATGATATTCAAGTACAGGGCCCCACAATAAGGTGGTGAGGACATTCAGATAGTGGCAATGTCTTTTTGATGCCCAAAGGAATGATAGTGAGTTTTCTTACCATATACATTGGTCAAATCAAGCAGTATGCCGGAAGACGTCTTTTTTTTCTTCTTTCATCTCGGCAATGCAGAGAAAATCTGTTGTGAAACACTGCCACTGCTGGTCATTCAGTATAATCTGCAGATGGAAAAGTCCACTGTTAGTGCATTTACTATAACAATTAGAAACAATCTTGATTTTAATAAAGCTTAAACAGATAAGTACTATGGAGTCTGTATTGTGAAAATCAACAGCTCATTAGAAATGAAAATCTCAATTTGAGTTTTTAACCTCGCATACTTCTCTGAATCCCATGCCTCACTTGCTAACACTGTAAACTATAGCACGCACATTAGGACAGAGATAAATTGATCTTTTGGCCAGCCAAGTGCAGGATACCCTTCTCACTTCATTTGTTTTAGGATATGGTACACCAGTAGCAATTATGTCAGCTGACAAGTTGAGAGAGGAAGGGTTATGCTACAGTTAGTGGGAATAATAAAATCTATGAATAGCATATTCACCATCTTCATTTTAGCCAATTCCCACCAGTTCAGCAATAGTAAAGTCAAAACTCTTATGCTCAAACTTACGTTCATACAAATTTAGAAGTCTAAAAAAATGCCCTAATTTCTTTCATCTTACGATCTTAGTTTTCAGCTGGGCATCCTGCCTACCCTTCTACTCATTTCAATACCAAGATAAATGAATTCCATTGCTTGCCAGGCAACCGAGTGGCCCTCATGTCAGACGACATCTTGCTTAAGCTTTATGATGTCAGGGCACCACTGGACAAAATGTCCTGGTTGAAGGTGACACAGGAGGATGAGAGATCAGCAATTATGCAGTGGGTTACTATCTCTATTCATGATTGCAAGGCAACTAGGAGGTGGAATGGTAAAGGACTGAGCCAGTAAAAGCACTGGGGCCTTTTTGAAAGCGGGATGGAGATACCAAAACAGAGATTATCCTTAACAATCCCTTGTGAGGATCACACTCAAACATACAGAGTGCAGGGGAAGAGGTTAGCTGATCTTCCGTCCGTCAGAAAGTAAGACTATCGTTCGAAAGTAAGATAGTACATTCCAGACTCAAAGGCAGCAATTTCCTCAGATGGAATATTGCGAGCACCAGAATCTAAAGCAGGCTTTGGTAGTCTTGGAGGCAGTCAGTCTTTTAGTAACTATCATGACCAACACAACGTGATCCATATTACTTCCATCTTGACAGAAATGATATTCAAGTACAGGGCCCCACAATAAGGTGGTGAGGACATTCAGATAGTGGCAATGTCTTTTTGATGCCCAAAGGAATGATAGTGAGTTTTCTTACCATATACATTGGTCAAATCAAGCAGTATGCCGGAAGACGTCTTTTTTTTCTTCTTTCATCTCGGCAATGCAGAGAAAATCTGTTGTGAAACACTGCCACTGCTGGTCATTCAGTATAATCTGCAGATGGAAAAGTCCACTGTTAGTGCATTTACTATAACAATTAGAAACAATCTTGATTTTAATAAAGCTTAAACAGATAAGTACTATGGAGTCTGTATTGTGAAAATCAACAGCTCATTAGAAATGAAAATCTCAATTTGAGTTTTTAACCTCGCATACTTCTCTGAATCCCATGCCTCACTTGCTAACACTGTAAACTATAGCACGCACATTAGGACAGAGATAAATTGATCTTTTGGCCAGCCAAGTGCAGGATACCCTTCTCACTTCATTTGTTTTAGGATATGGTACACCAGTAGCAATTATGTCAGCTGACAAGTTGAGAGAGGAAGGGTTATGCTACAGTTAGTGGGAATAATAAAATCTATGAATAGCATATTCACCATCTTCATTTTAGCCAATTCCCACCAGTTCAGCAATAGTAAAGTCAAAACTCTTATGCTCAAACTTACGTTCATACAAATTTAGAAGTCTAAAAAAATGCCCTAATTTCTTTCATCTTACGATCTTAGTTTTCAGCTGGGCATCCTGCCTACCCTTCTACTCATTTCAATACCAAGATAAATGAATTCCATTGCTTGCCAGGCAACCGAGTGGCCCTCATGTCAGACGACATCTTGCTTAAGCTTTATGATGTCAGGGCACCACTGGACAAAATGTCCTGGTTGAAGGTGACACAGGAGGATGAGAGATCAGCAATTATGCAGTGGGTTACTATCTCTATTCATGATTGCAAGGCAACTAGGAGGTGGAATGGTAAAGGACTGAGCCAGTAAAAGCACTGGGGCCTTTTTGAAAGCGGGATGGAGATACCAAAACAGAGATTATCCTTAACAATCCCTTGTGAGGATCACACTCAAACATACAGAGTGCAGGGGAAGAGGTTAGCTGATCTTCCGTCCGTCAGAAAGTAAGACTAACGTTCGTAAGTAAGATAGTACATTCCAGACTCAAAGGCAGCAATTTCCTCAGATGGAATATTGCGAGCACCAGAATCTAAAGCAGGCTTTGGTAGTCTTGGAGGCAGTCAGTCTTTTAGTAACTATCATGACCAACACAACGTGATCCATATTACTTCCATCTTGACAGAAATGATATTCAAGTACAGGGCCCCACAATAAGGTGGTGAGGACATTCAGATAGTGGCAATGTCTTTTTGATGCCCAAAGGAATGATAGTGAGTTTTCTTACCATATACATTGGTCAAATCAAGCAGTATGCCGGAAGACGTCTTTTTTTTCTTCTTTCATCTCGGCAATGCAGAGAAAATCTGTTGTGAAACACTGCCACTGCTGGTCATTCAGTATAATCTGCAGATGGAAAAGTCCACTGTTAGTGCATTTACTATAACAATTAGAAACAATCTTGATTTTAATAAAGCTTAAACAGATAAGTACTATGGAGTCTGTATTGTGAAAATCAACAGCTCATTAGAAATGAAAATCTCAATTTGAGTTTTTAACCTCGCATACTTCTCTGAATCCCATGCCTCACTTGCTAACACTGTAAACTATAGCACGCACATTAGGACAGAGATAAATTGATCTTTTGGCCAGCCAAGTGCAGGATACCCTTCTCACTTCATTTGTTTTAGGATATGGTACACCAGTAGCAATTATGTCAGCTGACAAGTTGAGAGAGGAAGGGTTATGCTACAGTTAGTGGGAATAATAAAATCTATGAATAGCATATTCACCATCTTCATTTTAGCCAATTCCCACCAGTTCAGCAATAGTAAAGTCAAAACTCTTATGCTCAAACGTACGTTCATACAAATTTAGAAGTCTAAAAAAATGCCCTAATTTCTTTCATTTCACAATCTTAGTTTTCAGCTGGGCATCCTGCCTACCCTTCTACACATTTCAATACCAAGATAAATGAATTCCATTGCTTGCTAGGCAACCGAGTGGCCCTCATGTCAGACGACATCTTGCTTAAGCTTTATGATGTCAGGGCACCACTGGACAAAATGTCCTGGTTGAAGGTGACACAGGAGGATGAGAGATCAGCAATTATGCAGTGGGTTACTATCTCTATTCATGATTGCAAGGCAACTAGGAGGTGGAATGGTAAAGGACTGAGCCAGTAAAAGCACTGGGGCCTTTTTGAAAGCGGGATGGAGATACCAAAACAGAGATTATCCTTAACAATCCCTTGTGAGGATCACACTCAAACATACAGAGTGCAGGGGAAGAGGTTAGCTGATCTTCCGTCCGTCAGAAAGTAAGACTATCGTTCGAAAGTAAGATAGTACATTCCAGACTCAAAGGCAGCAATTTCCTCAGATGGAATATTGCGAGCACCAGAATCTAAAGCAGGCTTTGGTAGTCTTGGAGGCAGTCAGTCTTTTAGTAACTATCATGACCAACACAACGTGATCCATATTACTTCCATCTTGACAGAAATGATATTCAAGTACAGGGCCCCACAATAAGGTGGTGAGGACATTCAGATAGTGGCAATGTCTTTTTGATGCCCAAAGGAATGATAGTGAGTTTTCTTACCATATACATTGGTCAAATCAAGCAGTATGCCGGAAGACGTCTTTTTTTTCTTCTTTCATCTCGGCAATGCAGAGAAAATCTGTTGTGAAACACTGCCACTGCTGGTCATTCAGTATAATCTGCAGATGGAAAAGTCCACTGTTAGTGCATTTACTATAACAATTAGAAACAATCTTGATTTTAATAAAGCTTAAACAGATAAGTACTATGGAGTCTGTATTGTGAAAATCAACAGCTCATTAGAAATGAAAATCTCAATTTGAGTTTTTAACCTCGCATACTTCTCTGAATCCCATGCCTCACTTGCTAACACTGTAAACTATAGCACGCACATTAGGACAGAGATAAATTGATCTTTTGGCCAGCCAAGTGCAGGATACCCTTCTCACTTCATTTGTTTTAGGATATGGTACACCAGTAGCAATTATGTCAGCTGACAAGTTGAGAGAGGAAGGGTTATACTACAGTTAGTGGGAATAATAAAATCTATGAATAGCATATTCACCATCTTCATTTTAGCCAATTCCCACCAGTTCAGCAATAGTAAAGTCAAAACTCTTATGCTCAAACGTACGTTGATACACATTTAGAAGTCTAAAAAAATGCCCTAATTTCTTTCATTTCACAATCTTAGTTTTCAGCTGGGCATCCTGCCTACCCTTCTACACATTTCAATACCAAGATAAATGAATTCCATTGCTTGCTAGGCAACCGAGTGGCCCTCATGTCAGACGACATCTTGCTTAAGCTTTATGATGTCAGGGCACCACTGGACAAAATGCCCTGGTTGAAGGTGACACAGGAGGATGAGAGATCAGCAATTATGCAGTGGGTTACTATCTCTATTCATGATTGCAAGGCAACTAGGAGGTGGAATGGTAAAGGACTGAGCCAGTAAAAGCACTGGGGCCTTTTTGAAAGCGGGATGGAGATACCAAAACAGAGATTATCCTTAACAATCCCTTGTGAGGATCACACTCAAACATACAGAGTGCAGGGGAAGAGGTTAGCTGATCTTCCGTCCGTCAGAAAGTAAGACTATCGTTCGAAAGTAAGATAGTACATTCCAGACTCAAAGGCAGCAATTTCCTCAGATGGAATATTGCGAGCACCAGAATCTAAAGCAGGCTTTGGTAGTCTTGGAGGCAGTCAGTCTTTTAGTAACTATCATGACCAACACAACGTGATCCATATTACTTCCATCTTGACAGAAATGATATTCAAGTACAGGGCCCCACAATAAGGTGGTGAGGACATTCAGATAGTGGCAATGTCTTTTTGATGCCCAAAGGAATGATAGTGAGTTTTCTTACCATATACATTGGTCAAATCAAGCAGTATGCCGGAAGACGTCTTTTTTTTCTTCTTTCATCTCGGCAATGCAGAGAAAATCTGTTGTGAAACACTGCCACTGCTGGTCATTCAGTATAATCTGCAGATGGAAAAGTCCACTGTTAGTGCATTTACTATAACAATTAGAAACAATCTTGATTTTAATAAAGCTTAAACAGATAAGTACTATGGAGTCTGTATTGTGAAAATCAACAGCTCATTAGAAATGAAAATCTCAATTTGAGTTTTTAACCTCGCATACTTCTCTGAATCCCATGCCTCACTTGCTAACACTGTAAACTATAGCACGCACATTAGGACAGAGATAAATTGATCTTTTGGCCAGCCAAGTGCAGGATACCCTTCTCACTTCATTTGTTTTAGGATATGGTACACCAGTAGCAATTATGTCAGCTGACAAGTTGAGAGAGGAAGGGTTATGCTACAGTTAGTGGGAATAATAAAATCTATGAATAGCATATTCACCATCTTCATTTTAGCCAATTCCCACCAGTTCAGCAATAGTAAAGTCAAAACTCTTATGCTCAAACTTACGTTCATACAAATTTAGAAGTCTAAAAAAATGCCCTAATTTCTTTCATCTTACGATCTTAGTTTTCAGCTGGGCATCCTGCCTACCCTTCTACTCATTTCAATACCAAGATAAATGAATTCCATTGCTTGCCAGGCAACCGAGTGGCCCTCATGTCAGACGACATCTTGCTTAAGCTTTATGATGTCAGGGCACCACTGGACAAAATGTCCTGGTTGAAGGTGACACAGGAGGATGAGAGATCAGCAATTATGCAGTGGGTTACTATCTCTATTCATGATTGCAAGGCAACTAGGAGGTGGAATGGTAAAGGACTGAACCAGTAAAAGCACTGGGGCCTTTTTGAAAGCGGGATGGAGATACCAAAACGGAGATTATCCTTAACAATCCCTTGTGAGGATCACACTCAAACATACAGAGTGCAGGGGAAGAGGTTAGCTGATCTTCCGTCGGTCAGAAAGTAAGACTATCGTTCGAAAGTAAGATAGTACATTCCAGACTCAAAGGCAGCAATTTCCTCAGATGGAATATTGCGAGCACCAGAATCTAAAGCAGGCTTTGGTAGTCTTGGAGGCAGTCAGTCTTTTAGTAACTATCATGACCAACACAACGTGATCCATATTACTTCCATCTTGACAGAAATGATATTCAAGTACAGGCCCCCACAATAAGGTGGTGAGGACATTCAGATAGTGGCAATGTCTTTTTGATGCCCAAAGGAATGATAGTGAGTTTTCTTACCATATACATTGGTCAAATCAAGCAGTATGCCGGAAGACGTCTTTTTTTTCTTCTTTCATCTCGGCAATGCAGAGAAAATCTGTTGTGAAACACTGCCACTGCTGGTCATTCAGTATAATCTGCAGATGGAAAAGTCCACTGTTAGTGCATTTACTATAACAATTAGAAACAATCTTGATTTTAATAAAGCTTAAACAGATAAGTACTATGGAGTCTGTATTGTGAAAATCAACAGCTCATTAGAAATTAAAATCTCAATTTGAGTTTTTAACCTCGCATACTTCTCTGAATCCCATGCCTCACTTGCTAACACTGTAAACTATAGCACGCACATTAGGACAGAGATAAATTGATCTTTTGGCCAGCCAAGTGCAGGATACCCTTCTCACTTCATTTGTTTTAGGATATGGTACACCAGTAGCAATTATGTCAGCTGACAAGTTGAGAGAGGAAGGGTTATGCTACAGTTAGTGGGAATAATAAAATCTATGAATAGCATATTCACCATCTTCATTTTAGCCAATTCCCACCAGTTCAGCAATAGTAAAGTCAAAACTCTTATGCTCAAACGTACGTTGATACACATTTAGAAGTCTAAAAAAATGCCCTAATTTCTTTCATTTCACAATCTTAGTTTTCAGCTGGGCATCCTGCCTACCCTTCTACACATTTCAATACCAAGATAAATGAATTCCATTGCTTGCTAGGCAACCGAGTGGCCCTCATGTCAGACGACATCTTGCTTAAGCTTTATGATGTCAGGGCACCACTGGACAAAATGTCCTGGTTGAAGGTGACACAGGAGGATGAGAGATCAGCAATTATGCAGTGGGTTACTATCTCTATTCATGATTGCAAGGCAACTAGGAGGTGGAATGGTAAAGGACTGAGCCAGTAAAAGCACTGGGGCCTTTTTGAAAGCGGGATGGAGATACCAAAACAGAGATTATCCTTAACAATCCCTTGTGAGGATCACACTCAAACATACAGAGTGCAGGGGAAGAGGTTAGCTGATCTTCCGTCCGTCAGAAAGTAAGACTATCGTTCGAAAGTAAGATAGTACATTCCAGACTCAAAGGCAGCAATTTCCTCAGATGGAATATTGCGAGCACCAGAATCTAAAGCAGGCTTTGGTAGTCTTGGAGGCAGTCAGTCTTTTAGTAACTATCATGACCAACACAACGTGATCCATATTACTTCCATCTTGACAGAAATGATATTCAAGTACAGGGCCCCACAATAAGGTGGTGAGGACATTCAGATAGTGGCAATGTCTTTTTGATGCCCAAAGGAATGATAGTGAGTTTTCTTACCATATACATTGGTCAAATCAAGCAGTATGCCGGAAGACGTCTTTTTTTTCTTCTTTCATCTCGGCAATGCAGAGAAAATCTGTTGTGAAACACTGCCACTGCTGGTCATTCAGTATAATCTGCAGATGGAAAAGTCCACTGTTAGTGCATTTACTATAACAATTAGAAACAATCTTGATTTTAATAAAGCTTAAACAGATAAGTACTATGGAGTCTGTATTGTGAAAATCAACAGCTCATTAGAAATGAAAATCTCAATTTGAGTTTTTAACCTCGCATACTTCTCTGAATCCCATGCCTCACTTGCTAACACTGTAAACTATAGCACGCACATTAGGACAGAGATAAATTGATCTTTTGGCCAGCCAAGTGCAGGATACCCTTCTCACTTCATTTGTTTTAGGATATGGTACACCAGTAGCAATTATGTCAGCTGACAAGTTGAGAGAGGAAGGGTTATACTACAGTTAGTGGGAATAATAAAATCTATGAATAGCATATTCACCATCTTCATTTTAGCCAATTCCCACCAGTTCAGCAATAGTAAAGTCAAAACTCTTATGCTCAAACGTACGTTGATACACATTTAGAAGTCTAAAAAAATGCCCTAATTTCTTTCATTTCACAATCTTAGTTTTCAGCTGGGCATCCTGCCTACCCTTCTACACATTTCAATACCAAGATAAATGAATTCCATTGCTTGCTAGGCAACCGAGTGGCCCTCATGTCAGACGACATCTTGCTTAAGCTTTATGATGTCAGGGCACCACTGGACAAAATGCCCTGGTTGAAGGTGACACAGGAGGATGAGAGATCAGCAATTATGCAGTGGGTTACTATCTCTATTCATGATTGCAAGGCAACTAGGAGGTGGAATGGTAAAGGACTGAGCCAGTAAAAGCACTGGGGCCTTTTTGAAAGCGGGATGGAGATACCAAAACAGAGATTATCCTTAACAATCCCTTGTGAGGATCACACTCAAACATACAGAGTGCAGGGGAAGAGGTTAGCTGATCTTCCGTCCGTCAGAAAGTAAGACTATCGTTCGAAAGTAAGATAGTACATTCCAGACTCAAAGGCAGCAATTTCCTCAGATGGAATATTGCGAGCACCAGAATCTAAAGCAGGCTTTGGTAGTCTTGGAGGCAGTCAGTCTTTTAGTAACTATCATGACCAACACAACGTGATCCATATTACTTCCATCTTGACAGAAATGATATTCAAGTACAGGGCCCCACAATAAGGTGGTGAGGACATTCAGATAGTGGCAATGTCTTTTTGATGCCCAAAGGAATGATAGTGAGTTTTCTTACCATATACATTGGTCAAATCAAGCAGTATGCCGGAAGACGTCTTTTTTTTCTTCTTTCATCTCGGCAATGCAGAGAAAATCTGTTGTGAAACACTGCCACTGCTGGTCATTCAGTATAATCTGCAGATGGAAAAGTCCACTGTTAGTGCATTTACTATAACAATTAGAAACAATCTTGATTTTAATAAAGCTTAAACAGATAAGTACTATGGAGTCTGTATTGTGAAAATCAACAGCTCATTAGAAATGAAAATCTCAATTTGAGTTTTTAACCTCGCATACTTCTCTGAATCCCATGCCTCACTTGCTAACACTGTAAACTATAGCACGCACATTAGGACAGAGATAAATTGATCTTTTGGCCAGCCAAGTGCAGGATACCCTTCTCACTTCATTTGTTTTAGGATATGGTACACCAGTAGCAATTATGTCAGCTGACAAGTTGAGAGAGGAAGGGTTATGCTACAGTTAGTGGGAATAATAAAATCTATGAATAGCATATTCACCATCTTCATTTTAGCCAATTCCCACCAGTTCAGCAATAGTAAAGTCAAAACTCTTATGCTCAAACTTACGTTCATACAAATTTAGAAGTCTAAAAAAATGCCCTAATTTCTTTCATCTTACGATCTTAGTTTTCAGCTGGGCATCCTGCCTACCCTTCTACTCATTTCAATACCAAGATAAATGAATTCCATTGCTTGCCAGGCAACCGAGTGGCCCTCATGTCAGACGACATCTTGCTTAAGCTTTATGATGTCAGGGCACCACTGGACAAAATGTCCTGGTTGAAGGTGACACAGGAGGATGAGAGATCAGCAATTATGCAGTGGGTTACTATCTCTATTCATGATTGCAAGGCAACTAGGAGGTGGAATGGTAAAGGACTGAACCAGTAAAAGCACTGGGGCCTTTTTGAAAGCGGGATGGAGATACCAAAACGGAGATTATCCTTAACAATCCCTTGTGAGGATCACACTCAAACATACAGAGTGCAGGGGAAGAGGTTAGCTGATCTTCCGTCCGTCAGAAAGTAAGACTATCGTTCGAAAGTAAGATAGTACATTCCAGACTCAAAGGCAGCAATTTCCTCAGATGGAATATTGCGAGCACCAGAATCTAAAGCAGGCTTTGGTAGTCTTGGAGGCAGTCAGTCTTTTAGTAACTATCATGACCAACACAACGTGATCCATATTACTTCCATCTTGACAGAAATGATATTCAAGTACAGGCCCCCACAATAAGGTGGTGAGGACATTCAGATAGTGGCAATGTCTTTTTGATGCCCAAAGTAATGATAGTGAGTTTTCTTACCATATACATTGGTCAAATCAAGCAGTATGCCGGAAGACGTCTTTTTTTTCTTCTTTTATCTCGGCAATGCAGAGAAAATCTGTTGTGAAACACTGCCACTGCTGGTCATTCAGTATAATCTGCAGATGGAAAAGTCCACTGTTAGTGCATTTACTATAACAATTAGAAACAATCTTGATTTTAATAAAGCTTAAACAGATAAGTACTATGGAGTCTGTATTGTGAAAATCAAAAGCTCATTAGAAATTAAAATCTCAATTTGAGTTTTTAACCTCGCATACTTCTCTGAATCCCATGCCTCACTTGCTAACACTGTAAACTATAGCACGCACATTAGGACAGAGATAAATTGATCTTTTGGCCAGCCAAGTGCAGGATACCCTTCTCACTTCATTTGTTTTAGGATATGGTACACCAGTAGCAATTATGTCAGCTGACAAGTTGAGAGAGGAAGGGTTATGCTACAGTTAGTGGGAATAATAAAATCTATGAATAGCATATTCACCATCTTCATTTTAGCCAATTCCCACCAGTTCAGCAATAGTAAAGTCAAAACTCTTATGCTCAAACGTACGTTGATACACATTTAGAAGTCTAAAAAAATGCCCTAATTTCTTTCATTTCACAATCTTAGTTTTCAGCTGGGCATCCTGCCTACCCTTCTACACATTTCAATACCAAGATAAATGAATTCCATTGCTTGCTAGGCAACCGAGTGGCCCTCATGTCAGACGACATCTTGCTTAAGCTTTATGATGTCAGGGCACCACTGGACAAAATGCCCTGGTTGAAGGTGACACAGGAGGATGAGAGATCAGCAATTATGCAGTGGGTTACTATCTCTATTCATGATTGCAAGGCAACTAGGAGGTGGAATGGTAAAGGACTGAGCCAGTAAAAGCACTGGGGCCTTTTTGAAAGCGGGATGGAGATACCAAAACAGAGATTATCCTTAACAATCCCTTGTGAGGATCACACTCAAACATACAGAGTGCAGGGGAAGAGGTTAGCTGATCTTCCGTCCGTCAGAAAGTAAGACTATCGTTCGAAAGTAAGATAGTACATTCCAGACTCAAAGGCAGCAATTTCCTCAGATGGAATATTGCGAGCACCAGAATCTAAAGCAGGCTTTGGTAGTCTTGGAGGCAGTCAGTCTTTTAGTAACTATCATGACCAACACAACGTGATCCATATTACTTCCATCTTGACAGAAATGATATTCAAGTACAGGGCCCCACAATAAGGTGGTGAGGACATTCAGATAGTGGCAATGTCTTTTTGATGCCCAAAGGAATGATAGTGAGTTTTCTTACCATATACATTGGTCAAATCAAGCAGTATGCCGGAAGACGTCTTTTTTTTCTTCTTTCATCTCGGCAATGCAGAGAAAATCTGTTGTGAAACACTGCCACTGCTGGTCATTCAGTATAATCTGCAGATGGAAAAGTCCACTGTTAGTGCATTTACTATAACAATTAGAAACAATCTTGATTTTAATAAAGCTTAAACAGATAAGTACTATGGAGTCTGTATTGTGAAAATCAACAGCTCATTAGAAATGAAAATCTCAATTTGAGTTTTTAACCTCGCATACTTCTCTGAATCCCATGCCTCACTTGCTAACACTGTAAACTATAGCACGCACATTAGGACAGAGATAAATTGATCTTTTGGCCAGCCAAGTGCAGGATACCCTTCTCACTTCATTTGTTTTAGGATATGGTACACCAGTAGCAATTATGTCAGCTGACAAGTTGAGAGAGGAAGGGTTATGCTACAGTTAGTGGGAATAATAAAATCTATGAATAGCATATTCACCATCTTCATTTTAGCCAATTCCCACCAGTTCAGCAATAGTAAAGTCAAAACTCTTATGCTCAAACTTACGTTCATACAAATTTAGAAGTCTAAAAAAATGCCCTAATTTCTTTCATCTTACGATCTTAGTTTTCAGCTGGGCATCCTGCCTACCCTTCTACTCATTTCAATACCAAGATAAATGAATTCCATTGCTTGCCAGGCAACCGAGTGGCCCTCATGTCAGACGACATCTTGCTTAAGCTTTATGATGTCAGGGCACCACTGGACAAAATGTCCTGGTTGAAGGTGACACAGGAGGATGAGAGATCAGCAATTATGCAGTGGGTTACTATCTCTATTCATGATTGCAAGGCAACTAGGAGGTGGAATGGTAAAGGACTGAACCAGTAAAAGCACTGGGGCCTTTTTGAAAGCGGGATGGAGATACCAAAACAGAGATTATCCTTAACAATCCCTTGTGAGGATCACACTCAAACATACAGAGTGCAGGGGAAGAGGTTAGCTGATCTTCCGTCCGTCAGAAAGTAAGACTATCGTTCGAAAGTAAGATAGTACATTCCAGACTCAAAGGCAGCAATTTCCTCAGATGGAATATTGCGAGCACCAGAATCTAAAGCAGGCTTTGGTAGTCTTGGAGGCAGTCAGTCTTTTAGTAACTATCATGACCAACACAACGTGATCCATATTACTTCCATCTTGACAGAAATGATATTCAAGTACAGGCCCCCACAATAAGGTGGTGAGGACATTCAGATAGTGGCAATGTCTTTTTGATGCCCAAAGGAATGATAGTGAGTTTTCTTACCATATACATTGGTCAAATCAAGCAGTATGCCGGAAGACGTCTTTTTTTTCTTCTTTTATCTCGGCAATGCAGAGAAAATCTGTTGTGAAACACTGCCACTGCTGGTCATTCAGTATAATCTGCAGATGGAAAAGTCCACTGTTAGTGCATTTACTATAACAATTAGAAACAATCTTGATTTTAATAAAGCTTAAACAGATAAGTACTATGGAGTCTGTATTGTGAAAATCAAAAGCTCATTAGAAATTAAAATCTCAATTTGAGTTTTTAACCTCGCATACTTCTCTGAATCCCATGCCTCACTTGCTAACACTGTAAACTATAGCACGCACATTAGGACAGAGATAAATTGATCTTTTGGCCAGCCAAGTGCAGGATACCCTTCTCACTTCATTTGTTTTAGGATATGGTACACCAGTAGCAATTATGTCAGCTGACAAGTTGAGAGAGGAAGGGTTATGCTACAGTTAGTGGGAATAATAAAATCTATGAATAGCATATTCACCATCTTCATTTTAGCCAATTCCCACCAGTTCAGCAATAGTAAAGTCAAAACTCTTATGCTCAAACGTACGTTGATACACATTTAGAAGTCTAAAAAAATGCCCTAATTTCTTTCATTTCACAATCTTAGTTTTCAGCTGGGCATCCTGCCTACCCTTCTACACATTTCAATACCAAGATAAATGAATTCCATTGCTTGCTAGGCAACCGAGTGGCCCTCATGTCAGACGACATCTTGCTTAAGCTTTATGATGTCAGGGCACCACTGGACAAAATGCCCTGGTTGAAGGTGACACAGGAGGATGAGAGATCAGCAATTATGCAGTGGGTTACTATCTCTATTCATGATTGCAAGGCAACTAGGAGGTGGAATGGTAAAGGACTGAGCCAGTAAAAGCACTGGGGCCTTTTTGAAAGCGGGATGGAGATACCAAAACAGAGATTATCCTTAACAATCCCTTGTGAGGATCACACTCAAACATACAGAGTGCAGGGGAAGAGGTTAGCTGATCTTCCGTCCGTCAGAAAGTAAGACTATCGTTCGAAAGTAAGATAGTACATTCCAGACTCAAAGGCAGCAATTTCCTCAGATGGAATATTGCGAGCACCAGAATCTAAAGCAGGCTTTGGTAGTCTTGGAGGCAGTCAGTCTTTTAGTAACTATCATGACCAACACAACGTGATCCATATTACTTCCATCTTGACAGAAATGATATTCAAGTACAGGGCCCCACAATAAGGTGGTGAGGACATTCAGATAGTGGCAATGTCTTTTTGATGCCCAAAGGAATGATAGTGAGTTTTCTTACCCTATACATTGGTCAAATCAAGCAGTATGCCGGAAGACGTCTTTTTTTTCTTCTTTCATCTCGGCAATGCAGAGAAAATCTGTTGTGAAACACTGCCACTGCTGGTCATTCAGTATAATCTGCAGATGGAAAAGTCCACTGTTAGTGCATTTACTATAACAATTAGAAACAATCTTGATTTTAATAAAGCTTAAACAGATAAGTACTGTGGAGTCTGTATTGTGAAAATCAAAAGCTCATTAGAAATTAAAATCTCAATTTGAGTTTTTAACCTCGCATACTTCTCTGAATCCCATGCCTCACTTGCTAACACTGTAAACTATAGCACGCACATTAGGACAGAGATAAATTGATCTTTTGGCCAGCCAAGTGCAGGATACCCTTCTCACTTCATTTGTTTTAGGATATGGTACACCAGTAGCAATTATGTCAGCTGACAAGTTGAGAGAGGAAGGGTTATGCTACAGTTAGTGGCAATAATAAAATCTATGAATAGCATATTCACCATCTTCATTTTAGCCAATTCCCACCAGTTCAGCAATAGTAAAGTCAAAACTCTTATGCTCAAACATACGTTGATACAAATTTAGAAGTCTAAAAAAATGCCCTAATTTCTTTCATTTCACAATCTTAGTTTTCAGCTGGGCATCCTGCCTACCCTTCTACACATTTCAATACCAAGATAAATGAATTCCATTGCTTGCTAGGCAACCGAGTGGCCCTCATGTCAGACGACATCTTGCTTAAGCTTTATGATGTCAGGGCACCACTGGACAAAATGTCCTGGTTGAAGGTGACACAGGAGGATGAGAGATCAGCAATTATGCAGTGGGTTACTATCTCTATTCATGATTGCAAGGCAACTAGGAGGTGGAATGGTAAAGGACTGAGCCAGTAAAAGCACTGGGGCCTTTTTGAAAGCGGGATGGAGATACCAAAACAGAGATTATCCTTAACAATCCCTTGTGAGGATCACACTCAAACATACAGAGTGCAGGGGAAGAGGTTAGCTGATCTTCCGTCCGTCAGAAAGTAAGACTAACGTTCGAAAGTAAGATAGTACATTCCAGACTCAAAGGCAGCAATTTCCTCAGATGGAATATTGCGAGCACCAGAATCTAAAGCAGGCTTTGGTAGTCTTGGAGGCAGTCAGTCTTTTAGTAACTATCATGACCAACACAACGTGATCCATATTACTTCCATCTTGACAGAAATGATATTCAAGTACAGGGCCCCACAATAAGGTGGTGAGGACATTCAGATAGTGGCAATGTCTTTTTGATGCCCAAAGGAATGATAGTGAGTTTTCTTACCATATACATTGGTCAAATCAAGCAGTATGCCGGAAGACGTCTTTTTTTTCTTCTTTCATCTCGGCAATGCAGAGAAAATCTGTTGTGAAACACTGCCACTGCTGGTCATTCAGTATAATCTGCAGATGGAAAAGTCCACTGTTAGTGCATTTACTATAACAATTAGAAACAATCTTGATTTTAATAAAGCTTAAACAGATAAGTACTATGGAGTCTGTATTGTGAAAATCAACAGCTCATTAGAAATGAAAATCTCAATTTGAGTTTTTAACCTCGCATAGTTCTCTGAATCCCATGCCTCACTTGCTAACACTGTAAACTATAGCACGCACATTAGGACAGAGATAAATTGATCTTTTGGCCAGCCAAGTGCAGGATACCCTTCTCACTTCATTTGTTTTAGGATATGGTACACCAGTAGCAATTATGTCAGCTGACAAGTTGAGAGAGGAAGGGTTATGCTACAGTTAGTGGGAATAATAAAATCTATGAATAGCATATTCACCATCTTCATTTTAGCCAATTCCCACCAGTTCAGCAATAGTAAAGTCAAAACTCTTATGCTCAAACTTACGTTCATACAAATTTAGAAGTCTAAAAAAATGCCCTAATTTCTTTCATCTTACGATCTTAGTTTTCAGCTGGGCATCCTGCCTAACCTTCTACTCATTTCCATACCAAGATAAATGAATTCCATTGCTTGCCAGGCAACCGAGTGGCCCTCATGTCAGACGACATCTTGCTTAAGCTTTATGATGTCAGGGCACCACTGGACAAAATGTCCTGGTTGAAGGTGACACAGGAGGATGAGAGATCAGCAATTATGCAGTGGGTTACTATCTCTATTCATGATTGCAAGGCAACTAGGAGGTGGAATGGTAAAGGACTGAACCAGTAAAAGCACTGGGGCCTTTTTGAAAGCGGGATGGAGATACCAAAACAGAGATTATCCTTAACAATCCCTTGTGAGGATCACACTCAAACATACAGAGTGCAGGGGAAGAGGTTAGCTGATCTTCCGTCCGTCAGAAAGTAAGACTATCGTTCGAAAGTAAGATAGTACATTCCAGACTCAAAGGCAGCAATTTCCTCAGATGGAATATTGCGAGCACCAGAATCTAAAGCAGGCTTTGGTAGTCTTGGAGGCAGTCAGTCTTTTAGTAACTATCATGACCAACACAACGTGATCCATATTACTTCCATCTTGACAGAAATGATATTCAAGTACAGGGCCCCACAATAAGGTGGTGAGGACATTCAGATAGTGGCAATGTCTTTTTGATGCCCAAAGGAATGATAGTGAGTTTTCTTACCATATACATTGGTCAAATCAAGCAGTATGCCGGAAGACGTCTTTTTTTTCTTCTTTCATCTCGGCAATGCAGAGAAAATCTGTTGTGAAACACTGCCACTGCTGGTCATTCAGTATAATCTGCAGATGGAAAAGTCCACTGTTAGTGCATTTACTATAACAATTAGAAACAATCTTGATTTTAATAAAGCTTAAACAGATAAGTACTATGGAGTCTGTATTGTGAAAATCAACAGCTCATTAGAAATGAAAATCTCAATTTGAGTTTTTAACCTCGCATACTTCTCTGAATCCCATGCCTCACTTGCTAACACTGTAAACTATAGCACGCACATTAGGACAGAGATAAATTGATCTTTTGGCCAGCCAAGTGCAGGATACCCTTCTCACTTCATTTGTTTTAGGATATGGTACACCAGTAGCAATTATGTCAGCTGACAAGTTGAGAGAGGAAGGGATATGCTACAGTTAGTGGGAATAATAAAATCTATGAATAGCATATTCACCATCTTCATTTTAGCCAATTCCCACCAGTTCAGCAATAGTAAAGTCAAAACTCTTATGCTCAAACTTACGTTCATACAAATTTAGAAGTCTAAAAAAATGCCCTAATTTCTTTCATCTTACGATCTTAGTTTTCAGCTGGGCATCCTGCCTACCCTTCTACTCATTTCAATACCAAGATAAATGAATTCCATTGCTTGCCAGGCAACCGAGTGGCCCTCATGTCAGACGACATCTTGCTTAAGCTTTATGATGTCAGGGCACCACTGGACAAAATGTCCTGGTTGAAGGTGACACAGGAGGATGAGAGATCAGCAATTATGCAGTGGGTTACTATCTCTATTCATGATTGCAAGGCAACTAGGAGGTGGAATGGTAAAGGACTGAACCAGTAAAAGCACTGGGGCCTTTTTGAAAGCGGGATGGAGATACCAAAACAGAGATTATCCTTAACAATCCCTTGTGAGGATCACACTCAAACATACAGAGTGCAGGGGAAGAGGTTAGCTGATCTTCCGTCCGTCAGAAAGTAAGACTATCGTTCGAAAGTAAGATAGTACATTCCAGACTCAAAGGCAGCAATTTCCTCAGATGGAATATTGCGAGCACCAGAATCTAAAGCAGGCTTTGGTAGTCTTGGAGGCAGTCAGTCTTTTAGTAACTATCATGACCAACACAACGTGATCCATATTACTTCCATCTTGACAGAAATGATATTCAAGTACAGGGCCCCACAATAAGGTGGTGAGGACATTCAGATAGTGGCAATGTCTTTTTGATGCCCAAAGGAATGATAGTGAGTTTTCTTACCATATACATTGGTCAAATCAAGCAGTATGCCGGAAGACGTCTTTTTTTATCTCGGCAATGCAGAGAAAATCTGTTGTGAAACACTGCCACTGCTGGTCATTCAGTATAATCTGCAGATGGAAAAGTCCACTGTTAGTGCATTTACTATAACAATTAGAAACAATCTTGATTTTAATAAAGCTTAAACAGATAAGTACTATGGAGTCTGTATTGTGAAAATCAAAAGCTCATTAGAAATTAAAATCTCAATTTGAGTTTTTAACCTCGCATACTTCTCTGAATCCCATGCCTCACTTGCTAACACTGTAAACTATAGCACGCACATTAGGACAGAGATAAATTGATCTTTTGGCCAGCCAAGTGCAGGATACCCTTCTCACTTCATTTGTTTTAGGATATGGTACACCAGTAGCAATTATGTCAGCTGACAAGTTGAGAGAGGAAGGGTTATGCTACAGTTAGTGGGAATAATAAAATCTATGAATAGCATATTCACCATCTTCATTTTAGCCAATTCCCACCAGTTCAGCAATAGTAAAGTCAAAACTCTTATGCTCAAACTTACGTTCATACAAATTTAGAAGTCTAAAAAAATGCCCTAATTTCTTTCATCTTACGATCTTAGTTTTCAGCTGGGCATCCTGCCTACCCTTCTACTCATTTCAATACCAAGATAAATGAATTCCATTGCTTGCTAGGCAACCGAGTGGCCCTCATGTCAGACGACATCTTGCTTAAGCTTTATGATGTCAGGGCACCACTGGACAAAATGTCCTGGTTGAAGGTGACACAGGAGGATGAGAGATCAGCAATTATGCAGTGGGTTACTATCTCTATTCATGATTGCAAGGCAACTAGGAGGTGGAATGGTAAAGGACTGAACCAGTAAAAGCACTGGGGCCTTTTTGAAAGCGGGATGGAGATACCAAAACAGAGATTATCCTTAACAATCCCTTGTGAGGATCACACTCAAACATACAGAGTGCAGGGGAAGAGGTTAGCTGATCTTCCGTCCGTCAGAAAGTAAGACTATCGTTCGAAAGTAAGATAGTACATTCCAGACTCAAAGGCAGCAATTTCCTCAGATGGAATATTGCGAGCACCAGAATCTAAAGCAGGCTTTGGTAGTCTTGGAGGCAGTCAGTCTTTTAGTAACTATCATGACCAACACAACGTGATCCATATTACTTCCATCTTGACAGAAATGATATTCAAGTACAGGGCCCCACAATAAGGTGGTGAGGACATTCAGATAGTGGCAATGTCTTTTTGATGCCCAAAGGAATGATAGTGAGTTTTCTTACCATATACATTGGTCAAATCAAGCAGTATGCCGGAAGACGTCTTTTTTTTCTTCTTTCATCTCGGCAATGCAGAGAAAATCTGTTGTGAAACACTGCCACTGCTGGTCATTCAGTATAATCTGCAGATGGAAAAGTCCACTGTTAGTGCATTTACTATAACAATTAGAAACAATCTTGATTTTAATAAAGCTTAAACAGATAAGTACTATGGAGTCTGTATTGTGAAAATCAACAGCTCATTAGAAATTAAAATCTCAATTTGAGTTTTTAACCTCGCATACTTCTCTGAATCCCATGCCTCACTTGCTAACACTGTAAACTATAGCACGCACATTAGGACATAGATACATTGATCTTTTTGCCAGCCAAGTGCAGGATACCCTTCTCACTTCCTTTGTTTTAGGATATGGTACACCAGTAGCAATTATGTCAGCTGACAAGTTGAGAGAGGAAGGGTTATGCTACAGTTAGTGGGAATAATAAAATCTATGAATAGCATATTCACCATCTTCATTTTAGCCAATTCCCACCAGTTCAGCAATAGTAAAGTCAAAACTCTTATGCTCAAACTTACGTTCATACAAATTTAGAAGTCTAAAAAAATGCCCTAATTTCTTTCATCTTACGATCTTAGTTTTCAGCTGGGCATCCTGCCTACCCTTCTACTCATTTCAATACCAAGATAAATGAATTCCATTGCTTGCTAGGCAACCGAGTGGCCCTCATGTCAGACGACATCTTGCTTAAGCTTTATGATGTCAGGGCACCACTGGACAAAATGTCCTGGTTGAAGGTGACACAGGAGGATGAGAGATCAGCAATTATGCAGTGGGTTACTATCTCTATTCATGATTGCAAGGCAACTAGGAGGTGGAATGGTAAAGGACTGAACCAGTAAAAGCACTGGGGCCTTTTTGAAAGCGGGATGGAGATACCAAAACAGAGATTATCCTTAACAATCCCTTGTGAGGATCACACTCAAACATACAGAGTGCAGGGGAAGAGGTTAGCTGATCTTCCGTCCGTCAGAAAGTAAGACTATCGTTCGAAAGTAAGATAGTACATTCCAGACTCAAAGGCAGCAATTTCCTCAGATGGAATATTGCGAGCACCAGAATCTAAAGCAGGCTTTGGTAGTCTTGGAGGCAGTCAGTCTTTTAGTAACTATCATGACCAACACAACGTGATCCATATTACTTCCATCTTGACAGAAATGATATTCAAGTACAGGCCCCCACAATAAGGTGGTGAGGACATTCAGATAGTGGCAATGTCTTTTTGATGCCCAAAGGAATGATAGTGAGTTTTCTTACCATATACATTGGTCAAATCAAGCAGTATGCCGGAAGACGTCTTTTTTTCTTCTTTTATCTCGGCAATGCAGAGAAAATCTGTTGTGAAACACTGCCACTGCTGGTCATTCAGTATAATCTGCAGATGGAAAAGTCCACTGTTAGTGCATTTACTATAACAATTAGAAACAATCTTGATTTTAATAAAGCTTAAACAGATAAGTACTATGGAGTCTGTATTGTGAAAATCAACAGCTCATTAGAAATTAAAATCTCAATTTGAGTTTTTAACCTCGCATACTTCTCTGAATCCCATGCCTCACTTGCTAACACTGTAAACTATAGCACGCACATTAGGACATAGATACATTGATCTTTTTGCCAGCCAAGTGCAGGATACCCTTCTCACTTCCTTTGTTTTAGGATATGGTACACCAGTAGCAATTATGTCAGCTGACAAGTTGAGAGAGGAAGGGTTATGCTACAGTTAGTGGGAATAATAAAATCTATGAATAGCATATTCACCATCTTCATTTTAGCCAATTCCCACCAGTTCAGCAATAGTAAAGTCAAAACTCTTATGCTCAAACTTACGTTCATACAAATTTAGAAGTCTAAAAAAATGCCCTAATTTCTTTCATCTTACGATCTTAGTTTTCAGCTGGGCATCCTGCCTACCCTTCTACTCATTTCAATACCAAGATAAATGAATTCCATTGCTTGCTAGGCAACCGAGTGGCCCTCATGTCAGACGACATCTTGCTTAAGCTTTATGATGTCAGGGCACCACTGGACAAAATGTCCTGGTTGAAGGTGACACAGGAGGATGAGAGATCAGCAATTATGCAGTGGGTTACTATCTCTATTCATGATTGCAAGGCAACTAGGAGGTGGAATGGTAAAGGACTGAACCAGTAAAAGCACTGGGGCCTTTTTGAAAGCGGGATGGAGATACCAAAACAGAGATTATCCTTAACAATCCCTTGTGAGGATCACACTCAAACATACAGAGTGCAGGGGAAGAGGTTAGCTGATCTTCCGTCCGTCAGAAAGTAAGACTATCGTTCGAAAGTAAGATAGTACATTCCAGACTCAAAGGCAGCAATTTCCTCAGATGGAATATTGCGAGCACCAGAATCTAAAGCAGGCTTTGGTAGTCTTGGAGGCAGTCAGTCTTTTAGTAACTATCATGACCAACACAACGTGATCCATATTACTTCCATCTTGACAGAAATGATATTCAAGTACAGGCCCCCACAATAAGGTGGTGAGGACATTCAGATAGTGGCAATGTCTTTTTGATGCCCAAAGGAATGATAGTGAGTTTTCTTACCATATACATTGGTCAAATCAAGCAGTATGCCGGAAGACGTCTTTTTTTTCTTCTTTTATCTCGGCAATGCAGAGAAAATTTGTTGTGAAACACTGCCACTGCTGGTCATTCAGTATAATCTGCAGATGGAAAAGTCCACTGTTAGTGCATTTACTATAACAATTAGAAACAATCTTGATTTTAATAAAGCTTAAACAGATAAGTACTATGGAGTCTGTATTGTGAAAATCAACAGCTCATTAGAAATTAAAATCTCAATTTGAGTTTTTAACCTCGCATACTTCTCTGAATCCCATGCCTCACTTGCTAACACTGTAAACTATAGCACGCACATTAGGACATAGATACATTGATCTTTTTGCCAGCCAAGTGCAGGATACCCTTCTCACTTCCTTTGTTTTAGGATATGGTACACCAGTAGCAATTATGTCAGCTGACAAGTTGAGAGAGGAAGGGTTATGTTACAGTTAGTGGGAATAATAAAATCTATGAATAGCATATTCACCATCTTCATTTTAGCCAATTCCCACCAGTTCAGCAATAGTAAAGTCAAAACTCTTATGCTCAAACGTACGTTCATACAAATTTAGAAGTCTAAAAAAATGCCCTAATTTCTTTCATCTTACGATCTTAGTTTTCAGCTGGGCATCCTGCCTACCCTTCTACTCATTTCAATACCAAGATAAATGAATTCCATTGCTTGCTAGGCAACCGAGTGGCCCTCATGTCAGACGACATCTTGCTTAAGCTTTATGATGTCAGGGCACCACTGGACAAAATGTCCTGGTTGAAGGTGACACAGGAGGATGAGAGATCAGCAATTATGCAGTGGGTTACTATCTCTATTCATGATTGCAAGGCAACTAGGAGGTGGAATGGTAAAGGACTGAACCAGTAAAAGCACTGGGGCCTTTTTGAAAGCGGGATGGAGATACCAAAACAGAGATTATCCTTAACAATCCCTTGTGAGGATCACACTCAAACATACAGAGTGCAGGGGAAGAGGTTAGCTGATCTTCCGTCCGTCAGAAAGTAAGACTATCGTTCGAAAGTAAGATAGTACATTCCAGACTCAAAGGCAGCAATTTCCTCAGATGGAATATTGCGAGCACCAGAATCTAAAGCAGGCTTTGGTAGTCTTGGAGGCAGTCAGTCTTTTAGTAACTATCATGACCAACACAACGTGATCCATATTACTTCCATCTTGACAGAAATGATATTCAAGTACAGGCCCCCACAATAAGGTGGTGAGGACATTCAGATAGTGGCAATGTCTTTTTGATGCCCAAAGGAATGATAGTGAGTTTTCTTACCATATACATTGGTCAAATCAAGCAGTATGCCGGAAGACGTCTTTTTTTCTTCTTTTATCTCGGCAATGCAGAGAAAATCTGTTGTGAAACACTGCCACTGCTGGTCATTCAGTATAATCTGCAGATGGAAAAGTCCACTGTTAGTGCATTTACTATAACAATTAGAAACAATCTTGATTTTAATAAAGCTTAAACAGATAAGTACTATGGAGTCTGTATTGTGAAAATCAACAGCTCATTAGAAATTAAAATCTCAATTTGAGTTTTTAACCTCGCATACTTCTCTGAATCCCATGCCTCACTTGCTAACACTGTAAACTATAGCACGCACATTAGGACATAGATACATTGATCTTTTTGCCAGCCAAGTGCAGGATACCCTTCTCACTTCCTTTGTTTTAGGATATGGTACACCAGTAGCAATTATGTCAGCTGACAAGTTGAGAGAGGAAGGGTTATGCTACAGTTAGTGGGAATAATAAAATCTATGAATAGCATATTCACCATCTTCATTTTAGCCAATTCCCACCAGTTCAGCAATAGTAAAGTCAAAACTCTTATGCTCAAACTTACGTTCATACAAATTTAGAAGTCTAAAAAAATGCCTTAATTTCTTTCATCTTACGATCTTAGTTTTCAGCTGGGCATCCTGCCTACCCTTCTACTCATTTCAATACCAAGATAAATGAATTCCATTGCTTGCTAGGCAACCGAGTGGCCCTCATGTCAGACGACATCTTGCTTAAGCTTTATGATGTCAGGGCACCACTGGACAAAATGTCCTGGTTGAAGGTGACACAGGAGGATGAGAGATCAGCAATTATGCAGTGGGTTACTATCTCTATTCATGATTGCAAGGCAACTAGGAGGTGGAATGGTAAAGGACTGAACCAGTAAAAGCACTGGGGCCTTTTTGAAAGCGGGATGGAGATACCAAAACAGAGATTATCCTTAACAATCCCTTGTGAGGATCACACTCAAACATACAGAGTGCAGGGGAAGAGGTTAGCTGATCTTCCGTCCGTCAGAAAGTAAGACTATCGTTCGAAAGTAAGATAGTACATTCCAGACTCAAAGGCAGCAATTTCCTCAGATGGAATATTGCGAGCACCAGAATCTAAAGCAGGCTTTGGTAGTCTTGGAGGCAGTCAGTCTTTTAGTAACTATCATGACCAACACAACGTGATCCATATTACTTCCATCTTGACAGAAATGATATTCAAGTACAGGCCCCCACAATAAGGTGGTGAGGACATTCAGATAGTGGCAATGTCTTTTTGATGCCCAAAGGAATGATAGTGAGTTTTCTTACCATATACATTGGTCAAATCAAGCAGTATGCCGGAAGACGTCTTTTTTTCTTCTTTTATCTCGGCAATGCAGAGAAAATCTGTTGTGAAACACTGCCACTGCTGGTCATTCAGTATAATCTGCAGATGGAAAAGTCCACTGTTAGTGCATTTACTATAACAATTAGAAACAATCTTGATTTTAATAAAGCTTAAACAGATAAGTACTATGGGGTCTGTATTGTGAAAATCAACAGCTCATTAGAAATTAAAATCTCAATTTGAGTTTTTAACCTCGCATACTTCTCTGAATCCCATGCCTCACTTGCTAACACTGTAAACTATAGCACGCACATTAGGACATAGATACATTGATCTTTTTGCCAGCCAAGTGCAGGATACCCTTCTCACTTCCTTTGTTTTAGGATATGGTACACCAGTAGCAATTATGTCAGCTGACAAGTTGAGAGAGGAAGGGTTATGCTACAGTTAGTGGGAATAATAAAATCTATGAATAGCATATTCACCATCTTCATTTTAGCCAATTCCCACCAGTTCAGCAATAGTAAAGTCAAAACTCTTATGCTCAAACTTACGTTCATACAAATTTAGAAGTCTAAAAAAATGCCCTAATTTCTTTCATCTTACGATCTTAGTTTTCAGCTGGGCATCCTGCCTACCCTTCTACTCATTTCAATACCAAGATAAATGAATTCCATTGCTTGCTAGGCAACCGAGTGGCCCTCATGTCAGACGACATCTTGCTTAAGCTTTATGATGTCAGGGCACCACTGGACAAAATGTCCTGGTTGAAGGTGACACAGGAGGATGAGAGATCAGCAATTATGCAGTGGGTTACTATCTCTATTCATGATTGCAAGGCAACTAGGAGGTGGAATGGTAAAGGACTGAACCAGTAAAAGCACTGGGGCCTTTTTGAAAGCGGGATGGAGATACCAAAACAGAGATTATCCTTAACAATCCCTTGTGAGGATCACACTCAAACATACAGAGTGCAGGGGAAGAGGTTAGCTGATCTTCCGTCCGTCAGAAAGTAAGACTATCGTTCGAAAGTAAGATAGTACATTCCAGACTCAAAGGCAGCAATTTCCTCAGATGGAATATTGCGAGCACCAGAATCTAAAGCAGGCTTTGGTAGTCTTGGAGGCAGTCAGTCTTTTAGTAACTATCATGACCAACACAACGTGATCCATATTACTTCCATCTTGACAGAAATGATATTCAAGTACAGGCCCCCACAATAAGGTGGTGAGGACATTCAGATAGTGGCAATGTCTTTTTGATGCCCAAAGGAATGATAGTGAGTTTTCTTACCATATACATTGGTCAAATCAAGCAGTATGCCGGAAGACGTCTTTTTTTTCTTCTTTTATCTCGGCAATGCAGAGAAAATTTGTTGTGAAACACTGCCACTGCTGGTCATTCAGTATAATCTGCAGATGGAAAAGTCCACTGTTAGTGCATTTACTATAACAATTAGAAACAATCTTGATTTTAATAAAGCTTAAACAGATAAGTACTATGGAGTCTGTATTGTGAAAATCAACAGCTCATTAGAAATTAAAATCTCAATTTGAGTTTTTAACCTCGCATACTTCTCTGAATCCCATGCCTCACTTGCTAACACTGTAAACTATAGCACGCACATTAGGACATAGATACATTGATCTTTTTGCCAGCCAAGTGCAGGATACCCTTCTCACTTCCTTTGTTTTAGGATATGGTACACCAGTAGCAATTATGTCAGCTGACAAGTTGAGAGAGGAAGGGTTATGTTACAGTTAGTGGGAATAATAAAATCTATGAATAGCATATTCACCATCTTCATTTTAGCCAATTCCCACCAGTTCAGCAATAGTAAAGTCAAAACTCTTATGCTCAAACGTACGTTCATACAAATTTAGAAGTCTAAAAAAATGCCCTAATTTCTTTCATCTTACGATCTTAGTTTTCAGCTGGGCATCCTGCCTACCCTTCTACTCATTTCAATACCAAGATAAATGAATTCCATTGCTTGCTAGGCAACCGAGTGGCCCTCATGTCAGACGACATCTTGCTTAAGCTTTATGATGTCAGGGCACCACTGGACAAAATGTCCTGGTTGAAGGTGACACAGGAGGATGAGAGATCAGCAATTATGCAGTGGGTTACTATCTCTATTCATGATTGCAAGGCAACTAGGAGGTGGAATGGTAAAGGACTGAGCCAGTAAAAGCACTGGGGCCTTTTTGAAAGCGGGATGGAGATACCAAAACAGAGATTATCCTTAACAATCCCTTGTGAGGATCACACTCAAACATACAGAGTGCAGGGGAAGAGGTTAGCTGATCTTCCGTCCGTCAGAAAGTAAGACTATCGTTCGAAAGTAAGATAGTACATTCCAGACTCAAAGGCAGCAATTTCCTCAGATGGAATATTGCGAGCACCAGAATCTAAAGCAGGCTTTGGTAGTCTTGGAGGCAGTCAGTCTTTTAGTAACTATCATGACCAACACAACGTGATCCATATTACTTCCATCTTGACAGAAATGATATTCAAGTACAGGCCCCCACAATAAGGTGGTGAGGACATTCAGATAGTGGCAATGTCTTTTTGATGCCCAAAGGAATGATAGTGAGTTTTCTTACCATATACATTGGTCAAATCAAGCAGTATGCCGGAAGACGTCTTTTTTTTCTTCTTTTATCTCGGCAATGCAGAGAAAATCTGTTGTGAAACACTGCCACTGCTGGTCATTCAGTATAATCTGCAGATGGAAAAGTCCACTGTTAGTGCATTTACTATAACAATTAGAAACAATCTTGATTTTAATAAAGCTTAAACAGATAAGTACTATGGAGTCTGTATTGTGAAAATCAACAGCTCATTAGAAATTAAAATCTCAATTTGAGTTTTTAACCTCGCATACTTCTCTGAATCCCATGCCTCACTTGCTAACACTGTAAACTATAGCACGCACATTAGGACATAGATACATTGATCTTTTTGCCAGCCAAGTGCAGGATACCCTTCTCACTTCCTTTGTTTTAGGATATGGTACACCAGTAGCAATTATGTCAGCTGACAAGTTGAGAGAGGAAGGGTTATGGTACAGTTAGTGGCAATAATAAAATCTATGAATAGCATATTCACCATCTTCATTTTAGCCAATTCCCACCAGTTCAGCAATAGTAAAGTCAAAACTCTTATGCTCAAACTTACGTTCATACAAATTTAGAAGTCTAAAAAAATGCCCTAATTTCTTTCATCTTACGATCTTAGTTTTCAGCTGGGCATCCTGCCTACCCTTCTACTCATTTCAATACCAAGATAAATGAATTCCATTGCTTGCTAGGCAACCGAGTGGCCCTCATGTCAGACGACATCTTGCTTAAGCTTTATGATGTCAGGGCACCACTGGACAAAATGTCCTGGTTGAAGGTGACACAGGAGGATGAGAGATCAGCAATTATGCAGTGGGTTACTATCTCTATTCATGATTGCAAGGCAACTAGGAGGTGGAATGGTAAAGGACTGAACCAGTAAAAGCACTGGGGCCTTTTTGAAAGCGGGATGGAGATACCAAAACCGAGATTATCCTTAACAATCCCTTGTGAGGATCACACTCAAACATACAGAGTGCAGGGGAAGAGGTTAGCTGATCTTCCGTCCGTCAGAAAGTAAGACTATCGTTCGAAAGTAAGATAGTACATTCCAGACTCAAAGGCAGCAATTTCCTCAGATGGAATATTGCGAGCACCAGAATCTAAAGCAGGCTTTGGTAGTCTTGGAGGCAGTCAGTCTTTTAGTAACTATCATGACCAACACAACGTGATCCATATTACTTCCATCTTGACAGAAATGATATTCAAGTACAGGCCCCCACAATAAGGTGGTGAGGACATTCAGATAGTGGCAATGTCTTTTTGATGCCCAAAGGAATGATAGTGAGTTTTCTTACCATATACATTGGTCAAATCAAGCAGTATGCCGGAAGACGTCTTTTTTTTTTCTTCTTTTATCTCGGCAATGCAGAGAAAATCTGTTGTGAAACACTGCCACTGCTGGTCATTCAGTATAATCTGCAGATGGAAAAGTCCACTGTTAGTGCATTTACTATAACAATTAGAAACAATCTTGATTTTAATAAAGCTTAAACAGATAAGTACTATGGAGTCTGTATTGTGAAAATCAACAGCTCATTAGAAATTAAAATCTCAATTTGAGTTTTTAACCTCGCATACTTCTCTGAATCCCATGCCTCACTTGCTAACACTGTAAACTATAGCACGCACATTAGGACATAGATACATTGATCTTTTTGCCAGCCAAGTGCAGGATACCCTTCTCACTTCCTTTGTTTTAGGATATGGTACACCAGTAGCAATTATGTCAGCTGACAAGTTGAGAGAGGAAGGGTTATGCTACAGTTAGTGGGAATAATAAAATCTATGAATAGCATATTCACCATCTTCATTTTAGCCAATTCCCACCAGTTCAGCAATAGTAAAGTCAAAACTCTTATGCTCAAACTTACGTTCATACAAATTTAGAAGTCTAAAAAAATGCCCTAATTTCTTTCATCTTACGATCTTAGTTTTCAGCTGGGCATCCTGCCTACCCTTCTACTCATTTCAATACCAAGATAAATGAATTCCATTGCTTGCTAGGCAACCGAGTGGCCCTCATGTCAGACGACATCTTGCTTAAGCTTTATGATGTCAGGGCACCACTGGACAAAATGTCCTGGTTGAAGGTGACACAGGAGGATGAGAGATCAGCAATTATGCAGTGGGTTACTATCTCTATTCATGATTGCAAGGCAACTAGGAGGTGGAATGGTAAAGGACTGAACCAGTAAAAGCACTGGGGCCTTTTTGAAAGCGGGATGGAGATACCAAAACAGAGATTATCCTTAACAATCCCTTGTGAGGATCACACTCAAACATACAGAGTGCAGGGGAAGAGGTTAGCTGATCTTCCGTCCGTCAGAAAGTAAGACTATCGTTCGAAAGTAAGATAGTACATTCCAGACTCAAAGGCAGCAATTTCCTCAGATGGAATATTGCGAGCACCAGAATCTAAAGCAGGCTTTGGTAGTCTTGGAGGCAGTCAGTCTTTTAGTAACTATCATGACCAACACAACGTGATCCATATTACTTCCATCTTGACAGAAATGATATTCAAGTACAGGCCCCCACAATAAGGTGGTGAGGACATTCAGATAGTGGCAATGTCTTTTTGATGCCCAAAGGAATGATAGTGAGTTTTCTTACCATATACATTGGTCAAATCAAGCAGTATGCCGGAAGACGTCTTTTTTTCTTCTTTTATCTCGGCAATGCAGAGAAAATCTGTTGTGAAACACTGCCACTGCTGGTCATTCAGTATAATCTGCAGATGGAAAAGTCCACTGTTAGTGCATTTACTATAACAATTAGAAACAATCTTGATTTTAATAAAGCTTAAACAGATAAGTACTATGGAGTCTGTATTGTGAAAATCAACAGCTCATTAGAAATTAAAATCTCAATTTGAGTTTTTAACCTCGCATACTTCTCTGAATCCCATGCCTCACTTGCTAACACTGTAAACTATAGCACGCACATTAGGACATAGATACATTGATCTTTTTGCCAGCCAAGTGCAGGATACCCTTCTCACTTCCTTTGTTTTAGGATATGGTACACCAGTAGCAATTATGTCAGCTGACAAGTTGAGAGAGGAAGGGTTATGCTACAGTTAGTGGGAATAATAAAATCTATGAATAGCATATTCACCATCTTCATTTTAGCCAATTCCCACCAGTTCAGCAATAGTAAAGTCAAAACTCTTATGCTCAAACTTACGTTCATACAAATTTAGAAGTCTAAAAAAATGCCCTAATTTCTTTCATCTTACGATCTTAGTTTTCAGCTGGGCATCCTGCCTACCCTTCTACTCATTTCAATACCAAGATAAATGAATTCCATTGCTTGCTAGGCAACCGAGTGGCCCTCATGTCAGACGACATCTTGCTTAAGCTTTATGATGTCAGGGCACCACTGGACAAAATGTCCTGGTTGAAGGTGACACAGGAGGATGAGAGATCAGCAATTATGCAGTGGGTTACTATCTCTATTCATGATTGCAAGGCAACTAGGAGGTGGAATGGTAAAGGACTGAACCAGTAAAAGCACTGGGGCCTTTTTGAAAGCGGGATGGAGATACCAAAACAGAGATTATCCTTAACAATCCCTTGTGAGGATCACACTCAAACATACAGAGTGCAGGGGAAGAGGTTAGCTGATCTTCCGTCCGTCAGAAAGTAAGACTATCGTTCGAAAGTAAGATAGTACATTCCAGACTCAAAGGCAGCAATTTCCTCAGATGGAATATTGCGAGCACCAGAATCTAAAGCAGGCTTTGGTAGTCTTGGAGGCAGTCAGTCTTTTAGTAACTATCATGACCAACACAACGTGATCCATATTACTTCCATCTTGACAGAAATGATATTCAAGTACAGGCCCCCACAATAAGGTGGTGAGGACATTCAGATAGTGGCAATGTCTTTTTGATGCCCAAAGGAATGATAGTGAGTTTTCTTACCATATACATTGGTCAAATCAAGCAGTATGCCGGAAGACGTCTTTTTTTTCTTCTTTTATCTCGGCAATGCAGAGAAAATTTGTTGTGAAACACTGCCACTGCTGGTCATTCAGTATAATCTGCAGATGGAAAAGTCCACTGTTAGTGCATTTACTATAACAATTAGAAACAATCTTGATTTTAATAAAGCTTAAACAGATAAGTACTATGGAGTCTGTATTGTGAAAATCAACAGCTCATTAGAAATGAAAATCTCAATTTGAGTTTTTAACCTCGCATACTTCTCTGAATCCCATGCCTCACTTGCTAACACTGTAAACTATAGCACGCACATTAGGACAGAGATAAATTGATCTTTTGGCCAGCCAAGTGCAGGATACCCTTCTCACTTCATTTGTTTTAGGATATGGTACACCAGTAGCAATTATGTCAGCTGACAAGTTGAGAGAGGAAGGGTTATGCTACAGTTAGTGGGAATAATAAAATCTATGAATAGCATATTCACCATCTTCATTTTAGCCAATTCCCACCAGTTCAGCAATAGTAAAGTCAAAACTCTTATGCTCAAACTTACGTTCATACAAATTTAGAAGTCTAAAAAAATGCCCTAATTTCTTTCATCTTACGATCTTAGTTTTCAGCTGGGCATCCTGCCTACCCTTCTACTCATTTCAATACCAAGATAAATGAATTCCATTGCTTGCTAGGCAACCGAGTGGCCCTCATGTCAGACGACATCTTGCTTAAGCTTTATGATGTCAGGGCACCACTGGACAAAATGTCCTGTTTGAAGGTGACACAGGAGGATGAGAGATCAGCAATTATGCAGTGGGTTACTATCTCTATTCATGATTGCAAGGCAACTAGGAGGTGGAATGGTAAAGGACTGAACCAGTAAAAGCACTGGGGCCTTTTTGAAAGCGGGATGGAGATACCAAAACAGAGATTATCCTTAACAATCCCTTGTGAGGATCACACTCAAACATACAGAGTGCAGGGGAAGAGGTTAGCTGATCTTCCGTCCGTCAGAAAGTAAGACTATCGTTCGAAAGTAAGATAGTACATTCCAGACTCAAAGGCAGCAATTTCCTCAGATGGAATATTGCGAGCACCAGAATCTAAAGCAGGCTTTGGTAGTCTTGGAGGCAGTCAGTCTTTTAGTAACTATCATGACCAACACAACGTGATCCATATTACTTCCATCTTGACAGAAATGATATTCAAGTACAGGCCCCCACAATAAGGTGGTGAGGACATTCAGATAGTGGCAATGTCTTTTTGATGCCCAAAGGAATGATAGTGAGTTTTCTTACCATATACATTGGTCAAATCAAGCAGTATGCCGGAAGACGTCTTTTTTTTCTTCTTTTATCTCGGCAATGCAGAGAAAATCTGTTGTGAAACACTGCCACTGCTGGTCATTCAGTATAATCTGCAGATGGAAAAGTCCACTGTTAGTGCATTTACTATAACAATTAGAAACAATCTTGATTTTAATAAAGCTTAAACAGATAAGTACTATGGAGTCTGTATTGTGAAAATCAACAGCTCATTAGAAATTAAAATCTCAATTTGAGTTTTTAACCTCGCATACTTCTCTGAATCCCATGCCTCACTTGCTAACACTGTAAACTATAGCACGCACATTAGGACATAGATACATTGATCTTTTTGCCAGCCAAGTGCAGGATACCCTTCTCACTTCCTTTGTTTTAGGATATGGTACACCAGTAGCAATTATGTCAGCTGACAAGTTGAGAGAGGAAGGGTTATGCTACAGTTAGTGGGAATAATAAAATCTATGAATAGCATATTCACCATCTTCATTTTAGCCAATTCCCACCAGTTCAGCAATAGTAAAGTCAAAACTCTTATGCTCAAACTTACGTTCATACAAATTTAGAAGTCTAAAAAAATGCCCTAATTTCTTTCATCTTACGATCTTAGTTTTCAGCTGGGCATCCTGCCTACCCTTCTACTCATTTCAATACCAAGATAAATGAATTCCATTGCTTGCTAGGCAACCGAGTGGCCCTCATGTCAGACGACATCTTGCTTAAGCTTTATGATGTCAGGGCACCACTGGACAAAATGTCCTGGTTGAAGGTGACACAGGAGGATGAGAGATCAGCAATTATGCAGTGGGTTACTATCTCTATTCATGATTGCAAGGCAACTAGGAGGTGGAATGGTAAAGGACTGAACCAGTAAAAGCACTGGGGCCTTTTTGAAAGCGGGATGGAGATACCAAAACAGAGATTATCCTTAACAATCCCTTGTGAGGATCACACTCAAACATACAGAGTGCAGGGGAAGAGGTTAGCTGATCTTCCGTCCGTCAGAAAGTAAGACTATCGTTCGAAAGTAAGATAGTACATTCCAGACTCAAAGGCAGCAATTTCCTCAGATGGAATATTGCGAGCACCAGAATCTAAAGCAGGCTTTGGTAGTCTTGGAGGCAGTCAGTCTTTTAGTAACTATCATGACCAACACAACGTGATCCATATTACTTCCATCTTGACAGAAATGATATTCAAGTACAGGCCCCCACAATAAGGTGGTGAGGACATTCAGATAGTGGCAATGTCTTTTTGATGCCCAAAGGAATGATAGTGAGTTTTCTTACCATATACATTGGTCAAATCAAGCAGTATGCCGGAAGACGTCTTTTTTTTCTTCTTTTATCTCGGCAATGCAGAGAAAATCTGTTGTGAAACACTGCCACTGCTGGTCATTCAGTATAATCTGCAGATGGAAAAGTCCACTGTTAGTGCATTTACTATAACAATTAGAAACAATCTTGATTTTAATAAAGCTTAAACAGATAAGTACTATGGAGTCTGTATTGTGAAAATCAACAGCTCATTAGAAATTAAAATCTCAATTTGAGTTTTTAACCTCGCATACTTCTCTGAATCCCATGCCTCACTTGCTAACACTGTAAACAATAGCACGCACATTAGGACATAGATACATTGATCTTTTTGCCAGCCAAGTGCAGGATACCCTTCTCACTTCCTTTGTTTTAGGATATGGTACACCAGTAGCAATTATGTCAGCTGACAAGTTGAGAGAGGAAGGGTTATGCTACAGTTAGTGGGAATAATAAAATCTATGAATAGCATATTCACCATCTTCATTTTAGCCAATTCCCACCAGTTCAGCAATAGTAAAGTCAAAACTCTTATGCTCAAACTTACGTTCATACAAATTTAGAAGTCTAAAAAAATGCCCTAATTTCTTTCATCTTACGATCTTAGTTTTCAGCTGGGCATCCTGCCTACCCTTCTACTCATTTCAATACCAAGATAAATGAATTCCATTGCTTGCTAGGCAACCGAGTGGCCCTCATGTCAGACGACATCTTGCTTAAGCTTTATGATGTCAGGGCACCACTGGACAAAATGTCCTGGTTGAAGGTGACACAGGAGGATGAGAGATCAGCAATTATGCAGTGGGTTACTATCTCTATTCATGATTGCAAGGCAACTAGGAGGTGGAATGGTAAAGGACTGAACCAGTAAAAGCACTGGGGCCTTTTTGAAAGCGGGATGGAGATACCAAAACAGAGATTATCCTTAACAATCCCTTGTGAGGATCACACTCAAACATACAGAGTGCAGGGGAAGAGGTTAGCTGATCTTCCGTCCGTCAGAAAGTAAGACTATCGTTCGAAAGTAAGATAGTACATTCCAGACTCAAAGGCAGCAATTTCCTCAGATGGAATATTGCGAGCACCAGAATCTAAAGCAGGCTTTGGTAGTCTTGGAGGCAGTCAGTCTTTTAGTAACTATCATGACCAACACAACGTGATCCATATTACTTCCATCTTGACAGAAATGATATTCAAGTACAGGCCCCCACAATAAGGTGGTGAGGACATTCAGATAGTGGCAATGTCTTTTTGATGCCCAAAGGAATGATAGTGAGTTTTCTTACCATATACATTGGTCAAATCAAGCAGTATGCCGGAAGACGTCTTTTTTTTCTTCTTTTATCTCGGCAATGCAGAGAAAATCTGTTGTGAAACACTGCCACTGCTGGTCATTCAGTATAATCTGCAGATGGAAAAGTCCACTGTTAGTGCATTTACTATAACAATTAGAAACAATCTTGATTTTAATAAAGCTTAAACAGATAAGTACTATGGAGTCTGTATTGTGAAAATCAACAGCTCATTAGAAATTAAAATCTCAATTTGAGTTTTTAACCTCGCATACTTCTCTGAATCCCATGCCTCACTTGCTAACACTGTAAACTATAGCACGCACATTAGGACATAGATACATTGATCTTTTGGCCAGCCAAGTGCAGGATACCCTTCTCACTTCCTTTGTTTTAGGATATGGTACACCAGTAGCAATTATGTCAGCTGACAAGTTGAGAGAGGAAGGGTTATGCTACAGTTAGTGGGAATAATAAAATCTATGAATAGCATATTCACCATCTTCATTTTAGCCAATTCCCACCAGTTCAGCAATAGTAAAGTCAAAACTCTTATGCTCAAACTTACGTTCATACAAATTTAGAAGTCTAAAAAAATGCCCTAATTTCTTTCATCTTACGATCTTAGTTTTCAGCTGGGCATCCTGCCTACCCTTCTACTCATTTCAATACCAAGATAAATGAATTCCATTGCTTGCCAGGCAACCGAGTGGCCCTCATGTCAGACGACATCTTGCTTAAGCTTTATGATGTCAGGGCACCACTGGACAAAATGTCCTGGTTGAAGGTGACACAGGAGGATGAGAGATCAGCAATTATGCAGTGGGTTACTATCTCTATTCATGATTGCAAGGCAACTAGGAGGTGGAATGGTAAAGGACTGAGCCAGTAAAAGCACTGGGGCCTTTTTGAAAGCGGGATGGAGATACCAAAACAGAGATTATCCTTAACAATCCCTTGTGAGGATCACACTCAAACATACAGAGTGCAGGGGAAGAGGTTAGCTGATCTTCCGTCCGTCAGAAAGTAAGACTATCGTTCGAAAGTAAGATAGTACATTCCAGACTCAAAGGCAGCAATTTCCTCAGATGGAATATTGCGAGCACCAGAATCTAAAGCAGGCTTTGGTAGTCTTGGAGGCAGTCAGTCTTTTAGTAACTATCATGACCAACACAACGTGATCCATATTACTTCCATCTTGACAGAAATGATATTCAAGTACAGGGCACCACAATAAGGTGGTGAGGACATTCAGATAGTGGCAATGTCTTTTTGATGCCCAAAGGAATGATAGTGAGTTTTCTTACCATATACATTGGTCAAATCAAGCAGTATGCCGGAAGACGTCTTTTTTTTCTTCTTTCATCTCGGCAATGCAGAGAAAATCTGTTGTGAAACACTGCCACTGCTGGTCATTCAGTATAATCTGCAGATGGAAAAGTCCACTGTTAGTGCATTTACTATAACAATTAGAAACAATCTTGATTTTAATAAAGCTTAAACAGATAAGTACTATGGAGTCTGTATTGTGAAAATCAACAGCTCATTAGAAATGAAAATCTCAATTTGAGTTTTTAACCTCGCATACTTCTCTGAATCCCATGCCTCACTTGCTAACACTGTAAACTATAGCACGCACATTAGGACATAGATACATTGATCTTTTTGCCAGCCAAGTGCAGGATACCCTTCTCACTTCCTTTGTTTTAGGATATGGTACACCAGTAGCAATTATGTCAGCTGACAAGTTGAGAGAGGAAGGGTTATGGTACAGTTAGTGGCAATAATAAAATCTATGAATAGCATATTCACCATCTTCATTTTAGCCAATTCCCACCAGTTCAGCAATAGTAAAGTCAAAACTCTTATGCTCAAACTTACGTTCATACAAATTTAGAAGTCTAAAAAAATGCCCTAATTTCTTTCATCTTACGATCTTAGTTTTCAGCTGGGCATCCTGCCTACCCTTCTACTCATTTCAATACCAAGATAAATGAATTCCATTGCTTGCTAGGCAACCGAGTGGCCCTCATGTCAGACGACATCTTGCTTAAGCTTTATGATGTCAGGGCACCACTGGACAAAATGTCCTGGTTGAAGGTGACACAGGAGGATGAGAGATCAGCAATTATGCAGTGGGTTACTATCTCTATTCATGATTGCAAGGCAACTAGGAGGTGGAATGGTAAAGGACTGAACCAGTAAAAGCACTGGGGCCTTTTTGAAAGCGGGATGGAGATACCAAAACAGAGATTATCCTTAACAATCCCTTGTGAGGATCACACTCAAACATACAGAGTGCAGGGGAAGAGGTTAGCTGATCTTCCGTCCGTCAGAAAGTAAGACTATCGTTCGAAAGTAAGATAGTACATTCCAGACTCAAAGGCAGCAATTTCCTCAGATGGAATATTGCGAGCACCAGAATCTAAAGCAGGCTTTGGTAGTCTTGGAGGCAGTCAGTCTTTTAGTAACTATCATGACCAACACAACGTGATCCATATTACTTCCATCTTGACAGAAATGATATTCAAGTACAGGCCCCCACAATAAGGTGGTGAGGACATTCAGATAGTGGCAATGTCTTTTTGATGCCCAAAGGAATGATAGTGAGTTTTCTTACCATATACATTGGTCAAATCAAGCAGTATGCCGGAAGACGTCTTTTTTTTCTTCTTTTATCTCGGCAATGCAGAGAAAATCTGTTGTGAAACACTGCCACTGCTGGTCATTCAGTATAATCTGCAGATGGAAAAGTCCACTGTTAGTGCATTTACTTGAACAATTAGAAACAATCTTGATTTTAATAAAGCTTAAACAGATAAGTACTATGGAGTCTGTATTGTGAAAATCAACAGCTCATTAGAAATGAAAATCTCAATTTGAGTTTTTAACCTCGCATACTTCTCTGAATCCCATGCCTCACTTGCTAACACTGTAAACTATAGCACGCACATTAGGACATAGATACATTGATCTTTTTGCCAGCCAAGTGCAGGATACCCTTCTCACTTCCTTTGTTTTAGGATATGGTACACCAGTAGCAATTATGTCAGCTGACAAGTTGAGAGAGGAAGGGTTATGCTACAGTTAGTGGGAATAATAAAATCTATGAATAGCATATTCACCATCTTCATTTTAGCCAATTCCCACCAGTTCAGCAATAGTAAAGTCAAAACTCTTATGCTCAAACTTACGTTCATACAAATTTAGAAGTCTAAAAAAATGCCCTAATTTCTTTCATCTTACGATCTTAGTTTTCAGCTGGGCATCCTGCCTACCCTTCTACTCATTTCAATACCAAGATAAATGAATTCCATTGCTTGCTAGGCAACCGAGTGGCCCTCATGTCAGACGACATCTTGCTTAAGCTTTATGATGTCAGGGCACCACTGGACAAAATGTCCTGGTTGAAGGTGACACAGGAGGATGAGAGATCAGCAATTATGCAGTGGGTTACTATCTCTATTCATGATTGCAAGGCAACTAGGAGGTGGAATGGTAAAGGACTGAACCAGTAAAAGCACTGGGGCCTTTTTGAAAGCGGGATGGAGATACCAAAACAGAGATTATCCTTAACAATCCCTTGTGAGGATCACACTCAAACATACAGAGTGCAGGGGAAGAGGTTAGCTGATCTTCCGTCCGTCAGAAAGTAAGACTATCGTTCGAAAGTAAGATAGTACATTCCAGACTCAAAGGCAGCAATTTCCTCAGATGGAATATTGCGAGCACCAGAATCTAAAGCAGGCTTTGGTAGTCTTGGAGGCAGTCAGTCTTTTAGTAACTATCATGACCAACACAACGTGATCCATATTACTTCCATCTTGACAGAAATGATATTCAAGTACAGGCCCCCACAATAAGGTGGTGAGGACATTCAGATAGTGGCAATGTCTTTTTGATGCCCAAAGGAATGATAGTGAGTTTTCTTATCATATACATTGGTCAAATCAAGCAGTATGCCGGAAGACGTCTTTTTTTTCTTCTTTTATCTCGGCAATGCAGAGAAAATCTGTTGTGAAACACTGCCACTGCTGGTCATTCAGTATAATCTGCAGATGGAAAAGTCCACTGTTAGTGCATTTACTTGAACAATTAGAAACAATCTTGATTTTAATAAAGCTTAAACAGATAAGTACTATGGAGTCTGTATTGTGAAAATCAACAGCTCATTAGAAATGAAAATCTCAATTTGAGTTTTTAACCTCGCATACTTCTCTGAATCCCATGCCTCACTTGCTAACACTGTAAACTATAGCACGCACATTAGGACATAGATACATTGATCTTTTTGCCAGCCAAGTGCAGGATACCCTTCTCACTTCCTTTGTTTTAGGATATGGTACACCAGTAGCAATTATGTCAGCTGACAAGTTGAGAGAGGAAGGGTTATGCTACAGTTAGTGGGAATAATAAAATCTATGAATAGCATATTCACCATCTTCATTTTAGCCAATTCCCACCAGTTCAGCAATAGTAAAGTCAAAACTCTTATGCTCAAACTTACGTTCATACAAATTTAGAAGTCTAAAAAAATGCCCTAATTTCTTTCATCTTACGATCTTAGTTTTCAGCTGGGCATCCTGCCTACCCTTCTACTCATTTCAATACCAAGATAAATGAATTCCATTGCTTGCTAGGCAACCGAGTGGCCCTCATGTCAGACGACATCTTGCTTAAGCTTTATGATGTCAGGGCACCACTGGACAAAATGTCCTGGTTGAAGGTGACACAGGAGGATGAGAGATCAGCAATTATGCAGTGGGTTACTATCTCTATTCATGATTGCAAGGCAACTAGGAGGTGGAATGGTAAAGGACTGAACCAGTAAAAGCACTGGGGCCTTTTTGAAAGCGGGATGGAGATACCAAAACAGAGATTATCCTTAACAATCCCTTGTGAGGATCACACTCAAACATACAGAGTGCAGGGGAAGAGGTTAGCTGATCTTCCGTCCGTCAGAAAGTAAGACTATCGTTCGAAAGTAAGATAGTACATTCCAGACTCAAAGGCAGCAATTTCCTCAGATGGAATATTGCGAGCACCAGAATCTAAAGCAGGCTTTGGTAGTCTTGGAGGCAGTCAGTCTTTTAGTAACTATCATGACCAACACAACGTGATCCATATTACTTCCATCTTGACAGAAATGATATTCAAGTACAGGCCCCCACAATAAGGTGGTGAGGACATTCAGATAGTGGCAATGTCTTTTTGATGCCCAAAGGAATGATAGTGAGTTTTCTTACCATATACATTGGTCAAATCAAGCAGTATGCCGGAAGACGTCTTTTTTTTCTTCTTTTATCTCGGCAATGCAGAGAAAATCTGTTGTGAAACACTGCCACTGCTGGTCATTCAGTATAATCTGCAGATGGAAAAGTCCACTGTTAGTGCATTTACTTGAACAATTAGAAACAATCTTGATTTTAATAAAGCTTAAACAGATAAGTACTATGGAGTCTGTATTGTGAAAATCAACAGCTCATTAGAAATTAAAATCTCAATTTGAGTTTTTAACCTCGCATACTTCTCTGAATCCCATGCCTCACTTGCTAACACTGTAAACTATAGCACGCACATTAGGACATAGATACATTGATCTTTTTGCCAGCCAAGTGCAGGATACCCTTCTCACTTCCTTTGTTTTAGGATATGGTACACCAGTAGCAATTATGTCAGCTGACAAGTTGAGAGAGGAAGGGTTATGCTACAGTTAGTGGGAATAATAAAATCTATGAATAGCATATTCACCATCTTCATTTTAGCCAATTCCCACCAGTTCAGCAATAGTAAAGTCAAAACTCTTATGCTCAAACTTACGTTCATACAAATTTAGAAGTCTAAAAAAATGCCCTAATTTCTTTCATCTTACGATCTTAGTTTTCAGCTGGGCATCCTGCCTACCCTTCTACTCATTTCAATACCAAGATAAATGAATTCCATTGCTTGCTAGGCAACCGAGTGGCCCTCATGTCAGACGACATCTTGCTTAAGCTTTATGATGTCAGGGCACCACTGGACAAAATGTCCTGGTTGAAGGTGACACAGGAGGATGAGAGATCAGCAATTATGCAGTGGGTTACTATCTCTATTCATGATTGCAAGGCAACTAGGAGGTGGAATGGTAAAGGACTGAACCAGTAAAAGCACTGGGGCCTTTTTGAAAGCGGGATGGAGATACCAAAACAGAGATTATCCTTAACAATCCCTTGTGAGGATCACACTCAAACATACAGAGTGCAGGGGAAGAGGTTAGCTGATCTTCCGTCCGTCAGAAAGTAAGACTATCGTTCGAAAGTAAGATAGTACATTCCAGACTCAAAGGCAGCAATTTCCTCAGATGGAATATTGCGAGCACCAGAATCTAAAGCAGGCTTTGGTAGTCTTGGAGGCAGTCAGTCTTTTAGTAACTATCATGACCAACACAACGTGATCCATATTACTTCCATCTTGACAGAAATGATATTCAAGTACAGGCCCCCACAATAAGGTGGTGAGGACATTCAGATAGTGGCAATGTCTTTTTGATGCCCAAAGGAATGATAGTGAGTTTTCTTACCATATACATTGGTCAAATCAAGCAGTATGCCGGAAGACGTCTTTTTTTTCTTCTTTTATCTCGGCAATGCAGAGAAAATCTGTTGTGAAACACTGCCACTGCTGGTCATTCAGTATAATCTGCAGATGGAAAAGTCCACTGTTAGTGCATTTACTTGAACAATTAGAAACAATCTTGATTTTAATAAAGCTTAAACAGATAAGTACTATGGAGTCTGTATTGTGAAAATCAACAGCTCATTAGAAATGAAAATCTCAATTTGAGTTTTTAACCTCGCATACTTCTCTGAATCCCATGCCTCACTTGCTAACACTGTAAACTATAGCACGCACATTAGGACATAGATACATTGATCTTTTTGCCAGCCAAGTGCAGGATACCCTTCTCACTTCCTTTGTTTTAGGATATGGTACACCAGTAGCAATTATGTCAGCTGACAAGTTGAGAGAGGAAGGGTTATGCTACAGTTAGTGGGAATAATAAAATCTATGAATAGCATATTCACCATCTTCATTTTAGCCAATTCCCACCAGTTCAGCAATAGTAAAGTCAAAACTCTTATGCTCAAACTTACGTTCATACAAATTTAGAAGTCTAAAAAAATGCCCTAATTTCTTTCATCTTACGATCTTAGTTTTCAGCTGGGCATCCTGCCTACCCTTCTACTCATTTCAATACCAAGATAAATGAATTCCATTGCTTGCTAGGCAACCGAGTGGCCCTCATGTCAGACGACATCTTGCTTAAGCTTTATGATGTCAGGGCACCACTGGACAAAATGTCCTGGTTGAAGGTGACACAGGAGGATGAGAGATCAGCAATTATGCAGTGGGTTACTATCTCTATTCATGATTGCAAGGCAACTAGGAGGTGGAATGGTAAAGGACTGAACCAGTAAAAGCACTGGGGCCTTTTTGAAAGCGGGATGGAGATACCAAAACAGAGATTATCCTTAACAATCCCTTGTGAGGATCACACTCAAACATACAGAGTGCAGGGGAAGAGGTTAGCTGATCTTCCGTCCGTCAGAAAGTAAGACTATCGTTCGAAAGTAAGATAGTACATTCCAGACTCAAAGGCAGCAATTTCCTCAGATGGAATATTGCGAGCACCAGAATCTAAAGCAGGCTTTGGTAGTCTTGGAGGCAGTCAGTCTTTTAGTAACTATCATGACCAACACAACGTGATCCATATTACTTCCATCTTGACAGAAATGATATTCAAGTACAGGCCCCCACAATAAGGTGGTGAGGACATTCAGATAGTGGCAATGTCTTTTTGATGCCCAAAGGAATGATAGTGAGTTTTCTTACCATATACATTGGTCAAATCAAGCAGTATGCCGGAAGACGTCTTTTTTTTCTTCTTTTATCTCGGCAATGCAGAGAAAATCTGTTGTGAAACACTGCCACTGCTGGTCATTCAGTATAATCTGCAGATGGAAAAGTCCACTGTTAGTGCATTTACTATAACAATTAGAAACAATCTTGATTTTAATAAAGCTTAAACAGATAAGTACTATGGAGTCTGTATTGTGAAAATCAACAGCTCATTAGAAATGAAAATCTCAATTTGAGTTTTTAACCTCGCATACTTCTCTGAATCCCATGCCTCACTTGCTAACACTGTAAACTATAGCACGCACATTAGGACATAGATACATTGATCTTTTTGCCAGCCAAGTGCAGGATACCCTTCTCACTTCCTTTGTTTTAGGATATGGTACACCAGTAGCAATTATGTCAGCTGACAAGTTGAGAGAGGAAGGGTTATGCTACAGTTAGTGGGAATAATAAAATCTATGAATAGCATATTCACCATCTTCATTTTAGCCAATTCCCACCAGTTCAGCAATAGTAAAGTCAAAACTCTTATGCTCAAACTTACGTTCATACAAATTTAGAAGTCTAAAAAAATGCCCTAATTTCTTTCATCTTACGATCTTAGTTTTCAGCTGGGCATCCTGCCTACCCTTCTACTCATTTCAATACCAAGATAAATGAATTCCATTGCTTGCTAGGCAACCGAGTGGCCCTCATGTCAGACGACATCTTGCTTAAGCTTTATGATGTCAGGGCACCACTGGACAAAATGTCCTGGTTGAAGGTGACACAGGAGGATGAGAGATCAGCAATTATGCAGTGGGTTACTATCTCTATTCATGATTGCAAGGCAACTAGGAGGTGGAATGGTAAAGGACTGAACCAGTAAAAGCACTGGGGCCTTTTTGAAAGCGGGATGGAGATACCAAAACAGAGATTATCCTTAACAATCCCTTGTGAGGATCACACTCAAACATACAGAGTGCAGGGGAAGAGGTTAGCTGATCTTCCGTCCGTCAGAAAGTAAGACTATCGTTCGAAAGTAAGATAGTACATTCCAGACTCAAAGGCAGCAATTTCCTCAGATGGAATATTGCGAGCACCAGAATCTAAAGCAGGCTTTGGTAGTCTTGGAGGCAGTCAGTCTTTTAGTAACTATCATGACCAACACAACGTGATCCATATTACTTCCATCTTGACAGAAATGATATTCAAGTACAGGCCCCCACAATAAGGTGGTGAGGACATTCAGATAGTGGCAATGTCTTTTTGATGCCCAAAGGAATGATAGTGAGTTTTCTTACCATATACATTGGTCAAATCAAGCAGTATGCCGGAAGACGTCTTTTTTTTCTTCTTTTATCTCGGCAATGCAGAGAAAATCTGTTGTGAAACACTGCCACTGCTGGTCATTCAGTATAATCTGCAGATGGAAAAGTCCACTGTTAGTGCATTTACTTGAACAATTAGAAACAATCTTGATTTTAATAAAGCTTAAACAGATAAGTACTATGGAGTCTGTATTGTGAAAATCAACAGCTCATTAGAAATGAAAATCTCAATTTGAGTTTTTAACCTCGCATACTTCTCTGAATCCCATGCCTCACTTGCTAACACTGTAAACTATAGCACGCACATTAGGACAGAGATAAATTGATCTTTTGGCCAGCCAAGTGCAGGATACCCTTCTCACTTCATTTGTTTTAGGATATGGTACACCAGTAGCAATTATGTCAGCTGACAAGTTGAGAGAGGAAGGGTTATGCTACAGTTAGTGGGAATAATAAAATCTATGAATAGCATATTCACCATCTTCATTTTAGCCAATTCCCACCAGTTCAGCAATAGTAAAGTCAAAACTCTTATGCTCAAACGTACGTTGATACAAATTTAGAAGTCTAAAAAAATGCCCTAATTTCTTTCATTTCACAATCTTAGTTTTCAGCTGGGCATCCTGCCTACCCTTCTACACATTTCAATACCAAGATAAATGAATTCCATTGCTTGCTAGGCAACCGAGTGGCCCTCATGTCAGACGACATCTTGCTTAAGCTTTATGATGTCAGGGCACCACTGGACAAAATGTCCTGGTTGAAGGTGACACAGGAGGATGAGAGATCAGCAATTATGCAGTGGGTTACTATCTCTATTCATGATTGCAAGGCAACTAGGAGGTGGAATGGTAAAGGACTGAACCAGTAAAAGCACTGGGGCCTTTTTGAAAGCGGGATGGAGATACCAAAACAGAGATTATCCTTAACAATCCCTTGTGAGGATCACACTCAAACATACAGAGTGCAGGGGAAGAGGTTAGCTGATCTTCCGTCCGTCAGAAAGTAAGACTATCGTTCGAAAGTAAGATAGTACATTCCAGACTCAAAGGCAGCAATTTCCTCAGATGGAATATTGCGAGCACCAGAATCTAAAGCAGGCTTTGGTAGTCTTGGAGGCAGTCAGTCTTTTAGTAACTATCATGACCAACACAACGTGATCCATATTACTTCCATCTTGACAGAAATGATATTCAAGTACAGGCCCCCACAATAAGGTGGTGAGGACATTCAGATAGTGGCAATGTCTTTTTGATGCCCAAAGGAATGATAGTGAGTTTTCTTACCATATACATTGGTCAAATCAAGCAGTATGCCGGAAGACGTCTTTTTTTTCTTCTTTTATCTCGGCAATGCAGAGAAAATCTGTTGTGAAACACTGCCACTGCTGGTCATTCAGTATAATCTGCAGATGGAAAAGTCCACTGTTAGTGCATTTACTATAACAATTAGAAACAATCTTGATTTTAATAAAGCTTAAACAGATAAGTACTATGGAGTCTGTATTGTGAAAATCAACAGCTCATTAGAAATGAAAATCTCAATTTGAGTTTTTAACCTCGCATACTTCTCTGAATCCCATGCCTCACTTGCTAACACTGTAAACTATAGCACGCACATTAGGACATAGATACATTGATCTTTTTGCCAGCCAAGTGCAGGATACCCTTCTCACTTCCTTTGTTTTAGGATATGGTACACCAGTAGCAATTATGTCAGCTGACAAGTTGAGAGAGGAAGGGTTATGCTACAGTTAGTGGGAATAATAAAATCTATGAATAGCATATTCACCATCTTCATTTTAGCCAATTCCCACCAGTTCAGCAATAGTAAAGTCAAAACTCTTATGCTCAAACTTACGTTCATACAAATTTAGAAGTCTAAAAAAATGCCCTAATTTCTTTCATCTTACGATCTTAGTTTTCAGCTGGGCATCCTGCCTACCCTTCTACTCATTTCAATACCAAGATAAATGAATTCCATTGCTTGCTAGGCAACCGAGTGGCCCTCATGTCAGACGACATCTTGCTTAAGCTTTATGATGTCAGGGCACCACTGGACAAAATGTCCTGGTTGAAGGTGACACAGGAGGATGAGAGATCAGCAATTATGCAGTGGGTTACTATCTCTATTCATGATTGCAAGGCAACTAGGAGGTGGAATGGTAAAGGACTGAACCAGTAAAAGCACTGGGGCCTTTTTGAAAGCGGGATGGAGATACCAAAACAGAGATTATCCTTAACAATCCCTTGTGAGGATCACACTCAAACATACAGAGTGCAGGGGAAGAGGTTAGCTGATCTTCCGTCCGTCAGAAAGTAAGACTATCGTTCGAAAGTAAGATAGTACATTCCAGACTCAAAGGCAGCAATTTCCTCAGATGGAATATTGCGAGCACCAGAATCTAAAGCAGGCTTTGGTAGTCTTGGAGGCAGTCAGTCTTTTAGTAACTATCATGACCAACACAACGTGATCCATATTACTTCCATCTTGACAGAAATGATATTCAAGTACAGGCCCCCACAATAAGGTGGTGAGGACATTCAGATAGTGGCAATGTCTTTTTGATGCCCAAAGGAATGATAGTGAGTTTTCTTACCATATACATTGGTCAAATCAAGCAGTATGCCGGAAGACGTCTTTTTTTTCTTCTTTTATCTCGGCAATGCAGAGAAAATCTGTTGTGAAACACTGCCACTGCTGGTCATTCAGTATAATCTGCAGATGGAAAAGTCCACTGTTAGTGCATTTACTATAACAATTAGAAACAATCTTGATTTTAATAAAGCTTAAACAGATAAGTACTATGGAGTCTGTATTGTGAAAATCAACAGCTCATTAGAAATGAAAATCTCAATTTGAGTTTTTAACCTCGCATACTTCTCTGAATCCCATGCCTCACTTGCTAACACTGTAAACTATAGCACGCACATTAGGACATAGATACATTGATCTTTTTGCCAGCCAAGTGCAGGATACCCTTCTCACTTCCTTTGTTTTAGGATATGGTACACCAGTAGCAATTATGTCAGCTGACAAGTTGAGAGAGGAAGGGTTATGCTACAGTTAGTGGGAATAATAAAATCTATGAATAGCATATTCACCATCTTCATTTTAGCCAATTCCCACCAGTTCAGCAATAGTAAAGTCAAAACTCTTATGCTCAAACTTACGTTCATACAAATTTAGAAGTCTAAAAAAATGCCCTAATTTCTTTCATCTTACGATCTTAGTTTTCAGCTGGGCATCCTGCCTACCCTTCTACTCATTTCAATACCAAGATAAATGAATTCCATTGCTTGCTAGGCAACCGAGTGGCCCTCATGTCAGACGACATCTTGCTTAAGCTTTATGATGTCAGGGCACCACTGGACAAAATGTCCTGGTTGAAGGTGACACAGGAGGATGAGAGATCAGCAATTATGCAGTGGGTTACTATCTCTATTCATGATTGCAAGGCAACTAGGAGGTGGAATGGTAAAGGACTGAACCAGTAAAAGCACTGGGGCCTTTTTGAAAGCGGGATGGAGATACCAAAACAGAGATTATCCTTAACAATCCCTTGTGAGGATCACACTCAAACATACAGAGTGCAGGGGAAGAGGTTAGCTGATCTTCCGTCCGTCAGAAAGTAAGACTATCGTTCGAAAGTAAGATAGTACATTCCAGACTCAAAGGCAGCAATTTCCTCAGATGGAATATTGCGAGCACCAGAATCTAAAGCAGGCTTTGGTAGTCTTGGAGGCAGTCAGTCTTTTAGTAACTATCATGACCAACACAACGTGATCCATATTACTTCCATCTTGACAGAAATGATATTCAAGTACAGGCCCCCACAATAAGGTGGTGAGGACATTCAGATAGTGGCAATGTCTTTTTGATGCCCAAAGGAATGATAGTGAGTTTTCTTACCATATACATTGGTCAAATCAAGCAGTATGCCGGAAGACGTCTTTTTTTTCTTCTTTTATCTCGGCAATGCAGAGAAAATCTGTTGTGAAACACTGCCACTGCTGGTCATTCAGTATAATCTGCAGATGGAAAAGTCCACTGTTAGTGCATTTACTTGAACAATTAGAAACAATCTTGATTTTAATAAAGCTTAAACAGATAAGTACTATGGAGTCTGTATTGTGAAAATCAACAGCTCATTAGAAATGAAAATCTCAATTTGAGTTTTTAACCTCGCATACTTCTCTGAATCCCATGCCTCACTTGCTAACACTGTAAACTATAGCACGCACATTAGGACATAGATACATTGATCTTTTTGCCAGCCAAGTGCAGGATACCCTTCTCACTTCCTTTGTTTTAGGATATGGTACACCAGTAGCAATTATGTCAGCTGACAAGTTGAGAGAGGAAGGGTTATGCTACAGTTAGTGGGAATAATAAAATCTATGAATAGCATATTCACCATCTTCATTTTAGCCAATTCCCACCAGTTCAGCAATAGTAAAGTCAAAACTCTTATGCTCAAACTTACGTTCATACAAATTTAGAAGTCTAAAAAAATGCCCTAATTTCTTTCATCTTACGATCTTAGTTTTCAGCTGGGCATCCTGCCTACCCTTCTACTCATTTCAATACCAAGATAAATGAATTCCATTGCTTGCCAGGCAACCGAGTGGCCCTCATGTCAGACGACATCTTGCTTAAGCTTTATGATGTCAGGGCACCACTGGACAAAATGTCCTGGTTGAAGGTGACACAGGAGGATGAGAGATCAGCAATTATGCAGTGGGTTACTATCTCTATTCATGATTGCAAGGCAACTAGGAGGTGGAATGGTAAAGGACTGAACCAGTAAAAGCACTGGGGCCTTTTTGAAAGCGGGATGGAGATACCAAAACAGAGATTATCCTTAACAATCCCTTGTGAGGATCACACTCAAACATACAGAGTGCAGGGGAAGAGGTTAACTGATCTTCCGTCCGTCAGAAAGTAAGACTATCGTTCGAAAGTAAGATAGTACATTCCAAACTCAAAGGCAGCAATTTCCTCAGATGGAATATTGCGAGCACCAGAATCTAAAGCAGGCTTTGGTAGTCTTGGAGGCAGTCAGTCTTTTAGTAACTATCATGACCAACACAACGTGATCCATATTACTTCCATCTTGACAGAAATGATATTCAAGTACAGGGCCCCACAATAAGGTGGTGAGGACATTCAGATAGTGGCAATGTCTTTTTGATGCCCAAAGGAATGATAGTGAGTTTTCTTACCATATACATTAGTCAAATCAAGCAGTATGCCGGAAGACGTCTTTTTTTTCTTCTTTCATCTCGGCAATGCAGAGAAAATCTGTTGTGAAACACTGCCACTGCTGGTCATTCAGTATAATCTGCAGATGGAAAAGTCCACTGTTAGTGCATTTACTATAACAATTAGAAACAATCTTGATTTTAATAAAGCTTAAACAGATAAGTACTATGGAGTCTGTATTGTGAAAATCAACAGCTCATTAGAAATGAAAATCTCAATTTGAGTTTTTAACCTCGCATACTTCTCTGAATCCCATGCCTCACTTGCTAACACTGTAAACTATAGCACGCACATTAGGACAGAGATAAATTGATCTTTTGGCCAGCCAAGTGCAGGATACCCTTCTCACTTCATTTGTTTTAGGATATGGTACACCAGTAGCAATTATGTCAGCTGACAAGTTGAGAGAGGAAGGGTTATGCTACAGTTAGTGGGAATAATAAAATCTATGAATAGCATATTCACCATCTTCATTTTAGCCAATTCCCACCAGTTCAGCAATAGTAAAGTCAAAACTCTTATGCTCAAACGTACGTTGATACAAATTTAGAAGTCTAAAAAAATGCCCTAATTTCTTTCATTTCACAATCTTAGTTTTCAGCTGGGCATCCTGCCTACCCTTCTACACATTTCAATACCAAGATAAATGAATTCCATTGCTTGCTAGGCAACCGAGTGGCCCTCATGTCAGACGACATCTTGCTTAAGCTTTATGATGTCAGGGCACCACTGGACAAAATGTCCTGGTTGAAGGTGACACAGGAGGATGAGAGATCAGCAATTATGCAGTGGGTTACTATCTCTATTCATGATTGCAAGGCAACTAGGAGGTGGAATGGTAAAGGACTGAACCAGTAAAAGCACTGGGGCCTTTTTGAAAGCGGGATGGAGATACCAAAACAGAGATTATCCTTAACAATCCCTTGTGAGGATCACACTCAAACATACAGAGTGCAGGGGAAGAGGTTAGCTGATCTTCCGTCCGTCAGAAAGTAAGACTATCGTTCGAAAGTAAGATAGTACATTCCAGACTCAAAGGCAGCAATTTCCTCAGATGGAATATTGCGAGCACCAGAATCTAAAGCAGGCTTTGGTAGTCTTGGAGGCAGTCAGTCTTTTAGTAACTATCATGACCAACACAACGTGATCCATATTACTTCCATCTTGACAGAAATGATATTCAAGTACAGGGCCCCACAATAAGGTGGTGAGGACATTCAGATAGTGGCAATGTCTTTTTGATGCCCAAAGGAATGATAGTGAGTTTTCTTACCATATACATTGGTCAAATCAAGCAGTATGCCGGAAGACGTCTTTTTTTTCTTCTTTCATCTCGGCAATGCAGAGAAAATCTGTTGTGAAACACTGCCACTGCTGGTCATTCAGTATAATCTGCAGATGGAAAAGTCCACTGTTAGTGCATTTACTATAACAATTAGAAACAATCTTGATTTTAATAAAGCTTAAACAGATAAGTACTATGGAGTCTGTATTGTGAAAATCAACAGCTCATTAGAAATGAAAATCTCAATTTGAGTTTTTAACCTCGCATACTTCTCTGAATCCCATGCCTCACTTGCTAACACTGTAAACTATAGCACGCACATTAGGACAGAGATAAATTGATCTTTTGGCCAGCCAAGTGCAGGATACCCTTCTCACTTCATTTGTTTTAGGATATGGTACACCAGTAGCAATTATGTCAGCTGACAAGTTGAGAGAGGAAGGGTTATGCTACAGTTAGTGGGAATAATAAAATCTATGAATAGCATATTCACCATCTTCATTTTAGCCAATTCCCACCAGTTCAGCAATAGTAAAGTCAAAACTCTTATGCTCAAACGTACGTTGATACAAATTTAGAAGTCTAAAAAAATGCCCTAATTTCTTTCATTTCACAATCTTAGTTTTCAGCTGGGCATCCTGCCTACCCTTCTACACATTTCAATACCAAGATAAATGAATTCCATTGCTTGCTAGGCAACCGAGTGGCCCTCATGTCAGACGACATCTTGCTTAAGCTTTATGATGTCAGGGCACCACTGGACAAAATGTCCTGGTTGAAGGTGACACAGGAGGATGAGAGATCAGCAATTATGCAGTGGGTTACTATCTCTATTCATGATTGCAAGGCAACTAGGAGGTGGAATGGTAAAGGACTGAACCAGTAAAAGCACTGGGGCCTTTTTGAAAGCGGGATGGAGATACCAAAACAGAGATTATCCTTAACAATCCCTTGTGAGGATCACACTCAAACATACAGAGTGCAGGGGAAGAGGTTAGCTGATCTTCCGTCCGTCAGAAAGTAAGACTATCGTTCGGAAGTAAGATAGTACATTCCAGACTCAAAGGCAGCAATTTCCTCAGATGGAATATTGCGAGCACCAGAATCTAAAGCAGGCTTTGGTAGTCTTGGAGGCAGTCAGTCTTTTAGTAACTATCATGACCAACACAACGTGATCCATATTACTTCCATCTTGACAGAAATGATATTCAAGTACAGGGCCCCACAATAAGGTGGTGAGGACATTCAGATAGTGGCAATGTCTTTTTGATGCCCAAAGGAATGATAGTGAGTTTTCTTACCATATACATTGGTCAAATCAAGCAGTATGCCGGAAGACGTCTTTTTTTTCTTCTTTCATCTCGGCAATGCAGAGAAAATCTGTTGTGAAACACTGCCACTGCTGGTCATTCAGTATAATCTGCAGATGGAAAAGTCCACTGTTAGTGCATTTACTATAACAATTAGAAACAATCTTGATTTTAATAAAGCTTAAACAGATAAGTACTATGGAGTCTGTATTGTGAAAATCAACAGCTCATTAGAAATGAAAATCTCAATTTGAGTTTTTAACCTCGCATACTTCTCTGAATCCCATGCCTCACTTGCTAACACTGTAAACTATAGCACGCACATTAGGACAGAGATAAATTGATCTTTTGGCCAGCCAAGTGCAGGATACCCTTCTCACTTCCTTTGTTTTCGGATATGGTACACCAGTAGCAATTATGTCAGCTGACAAGTTGAGAGAGGAAGGGTTATGCTACAGTTAGTGGGAATAATAAAATCTATGAATAGCATATTCACCATCTTCATTTTAGCCAATTCCCACCAGTTCAGCAATAGTAAAGTCAAAACTCTTATGCTCAAACTTACGTTCATACAAATTTAGAAGTCTAAAAAAATGCCCTAATTTCTTTCATCTTACGATCTTAGTTTTCAGCTGGGCATCCTGCCTACCCTTCTACTCATTTCAATACCAAGATAAATGAATTCCATTGCTTGCTAGGCAACCGAGTGGCCCTCATGTCAGACGACATCTTGCTTAAGCTTTATGATGTCAGGGCACCACTGGACAAAATGTCCTGGTTGAAGGTGACACAGGAGGATGAGATCAGCAATTATGCAGTGGGTTACTATCTCTATTCATGATTGCAAGGCAACTAGGAGGTGGAATGGTAAAGGACTGAACCAGTAAAAGCACTGGGGCCTTTTTGAAAGCGGGATGGAGATACCAAAACAGAGATTATCCTTAACAATCCCTTGTGAGGATCACACTCAAACATACAGAGTGCAGGGGAAGAGGTTAGCTGATCTTCCGTCCGTCAGAAAGTAAGACTATCGTTCGAAAGTAAGATAGTACATTCCAGACTCAAAGGCAGCAATTTCCTCAGATGGAATATTGCGAGCACCAGAATCTAAAGCAGGCTTTGGTAGTCTTGGAGGCAGTCAGTCTTTTAGTAACTATCATGACCAACACAACGTGATCCATATTACTTCCATCTTGACAGAAATGATATTCAAGTACAGGGCCCCACAATAAGGTGGTGAGGACATTCAGATAGTGGCAATGTCTTTTTGATGCCCAAAGGAATGATAGTGAGTTTTCTTACCATATACATTAGTCAAATCAAGCAGTATGCCGGAAGACGTCTTTTTTTTCTTATTTCATCTCGGCAATGCAGAGAAAATCTGTTGTGAAACACTGCCACTGCTGGTCATTCAGTATAATCTGCAGATGGAAAAGTCCACTGTTAGTGCATTTACTATAACAATTAGAAACAATCTTGATTTTAATAAAGCTTAAACAGATAAGTACTATGGAGTCTGTATTGTGAAAATCAACAGCTCATTAGAAATGAAAATCTCAATTTGAGTATTTAACCTCGCATACTTCTCTGAATCCCATGCCTCACTTGCTAACACTGTAAACTATAGCACGCACATTAGGACAGAGATAAATTGATCTTTTGGCCAGCCAAGTGCAGGATACCCTTCTCACTTCATTTGTTTTAGGATATGGTACACCAGTAGCAATTATGTCAGCTGACAAGTTGAGAGAGGAAGGGTTATGCTACAGTTAGTGGGAATAATAAAATCTATGAATAGCATATTCACCATCTTCATTTTAGCCAATTCCCACCAGTTCAGCAATAGTAAAGTCAAAACTCTTATGCTCAAACGTACGTTGATACAAATTTAGAAGTCTAAAAAAATGCCCTAATTTCTTTCATTTCACAATCTTAGTTTTCAGCTGGGCATCCTGCCTACCCTTCTACACATTTCAATACCAAGATAAATGAATTCCATTGCTTGCTAGGCAACCGAGTGGCCCTCATGTCAGACGACATCTTGCTTAAGCTTTATGATGTCAGGGCACCACTGGACAAAATGTCCTGGTTGAAGGTGACACAGGAGGATGAGAGATCAGCAATTATGCAGTGGGTTACTATCTCTATTCATGATTGCAAGGCAACTAGGAGGTGGAATGGTAAAGGACTGAACCAGTAAAAGCACTGGGGCCTTTTTGAAAGCGGGATGGAGATACCAAAACAGAGATTATCCTTAACAATCCCTTGTGAGGATCACACTCAAACATACAGAGTGCAGGGGAAGAGGTTAACTGATCTTCCGTCCGTCAGAAAGTAAGACTATCGTTCGAAAGTAAGATAGTACATTCCAGACTCAAAGGCAGCAATTTCCTCAGATGGAATATTGCGAGCACCAGAATCTAAAGCAGGCTTTGGTAGTCTTGGAGGCAGTCAGTATTTTAGTAACTATCATGACCAACACAACGTGATCCATATTACTTCCATCTTGACAGAAATGATATTCAAGTACAGGGCCCCACAATAAGGTGGTGAGGACATTCAGATAGTGGCAATGTCTTTTTGATGCCCAAAGGAATGATAGTGAGTTTTCTTACCATATACATTGGTCAAATCAAGCAGTATGCCAGAAGACGTCTTTTTTTTCTTCTTTCATCTCGGCAATGCAGAGAAAATCTGTTGTGAAACACTGCCACTGCTGGTCATTCAGTATAATCTGCAGATGGAAAAGTCCACTGTTAGTGCATTTACTATAACAATTAGAAACAATCTTGATTTTATTAAAGCTTAAACAGATAAGTACTATGGAGTCTGTATTGTGAAAATCAACAGCTCATTAGAAATGAAAATCTCAATTTGAGTTTTTAACCTCGCATACTTCTCTGAATCCCATGCCTCACTTGCTAACACTGTAAACTATAGCACGCACATTAGGACATAGATACATTGATCTTTTTGCCAGCCAAGTGCAGGATACCCTTCTCACTTCCTTTGTTTTAGGATATGGTACACCAGTAGCAATTATGTCAGCTGACAAGTTGAGAGAGGAAGGGTTATGCTACAGTTAGTGGGAATAATAAAATCTATGAATAGCATATTCACCATCTTCATTTTAGCCAATTCCCACCAGTTCAGCAATAGTAAAGTCAAAACTCTTATGCTCAAACTTACGTTCATACAAATTTAGAAGTCTAAAAAAATGCCCTAATTTCTTTCATCTTACGATCTTAGTTTTCAGCTGGGCATCCTGCCTACCCTTCTACTCATTTCAATACCAAGATAAATGAATTCCATTGCTTGCCAGGCAACCGAGTGGCCCTCATGTCAGACGACATCTTGCTTAAGCTTTATGATGTCAGGGCACCACTGGACAAAATGTCCTGGTTGAAGGTGACACAGGAGGATGAGAGATCAGCAATTATGCAGTGGGTTACTATCTCTATTCATGATTGCAAGGCAACTAGGAGGTGGAATGGTAAAGGACTGAACCAGTAAAAGCACTGGGGCCTTTTTGAAAGCGGGATGGAGATACCAAAACAGAGATTATCCTTAACAATCCCTTGTGAGGATCACACTCAAACATACAGAGTGCAGGGGAAGAGGTTAACTGATCTTCCGTCCGTCAGAAAGTAAGACTATCGTTCGAAAGTAAGATAGTACATTCCAGACTCAAAGGCAGCAATTTCCTCAGATGGAATATTGCGAGCACCAGAATCTAAAGCAGGCTTTGGTAGTCTTGGAGGCAGTCAGTCTTTTAGTAACTATCATGACCAACACAACGTGATCCATATTACTTCCATCTTGACAGAAATGATATTCAAGTACAGGGCCCCACAATAAGGTGGTGAGGACATTCAGATAGTGGCAATGTCTTTTTGATGCCCAAAGGAATGATAGTGAGTTTTCTTACCATATACATTGGTCAAATCAAGTAGTATGCCGGAAGACGTCTTTTTTTTCTTCTTTCATCTCGGCAATGCAGAGAAAATCTGTTGTGAAACACTGCCACTGCTGGTCATTCAGTATAATCTGCAGATGGAAAAGTCCACTGTTAGTGCATTTACTATAACAATTAGAAACAATCTTGATTTTAATAAAGCTTAAACAGATAAGTACTATGGAGTCTGTATTGTGAAAATCAACAGCTCATTAGAAATTAAAATCTCAATTTGAGTTTTTAACCTCGCATACTTCTCTGAATCCCATGCCTCACTTGCTAACACTGTAAACTATAGCACGCACATTAGGACATAGATACATTGATCTTTTGGCCAGCCAAGTGCAGGATACCCTTCTCACTTCATTTGTTTTAGGATATGGTACACCAGTAGCAATTATGTCAGCTGACAAGTTGAGAGAGGAAGGGTTATGCTACAGTTAGTGGGAATAATAAAATCTATGAATAGCATATTCACCATCTTCATTTTAGCCAATTCCCACCAGTTCAGCAATAGTAAAGTCAAAACTCTTATGCTCAAACGTACGTTGATACAAATTTAGAAGTCTAAAAAAATGCCCTAATTTCTTTCATTTCACAATCTTAGTTTTCAGCTGGGCATCCTGCCTACCCTTCTACACATTTCAATACCAAGATAAATGAATTCCATTGCTTGCTAGGCAACCGAGTGGCCCTCATGTCAGACGACATCTTGCTTAAGCTTTATGATGTCAGGGCACCACTGGACAAAATGTCCTGGTTGAAGGTGACACAGGAGGATGAGAGATCAGCAATTATGCAGTGGGTTACTATCTCTATTCATGATTGCAAGGCAACTAGGAGGTGGAATGGTAAAGGACTGAGCCAGTAAAAGCACTGGGGCCTTTTTGAAAGCGGGATGGAGATACCAAAACAGAGATTATCCTTAACAATCCCTTGTGAGGATCACACTCAAACATACAGAGTGCAGGGGAAGAGGTTAGCTGATCTTCCGTCCGTCAGAAAGTAAGACTATCGTTCGAAAGTAAGATAGTACATTCCAGACTCAAAGGCAGCAATTTCCTCAGATGGAATATTGCGAGCACCAGAATCTAAAGCAGGCTTTGGTAGTCTTGGAGGCAGTCAGTCTTTTAGTAACTATCATGACCAACACAACGTGATCCATATTACTTCCATCTTGACAGAAATGATATTCAAGTACAGGGCCCCACAATAAGGTGGTGAGGACATTCAGATAGTGGCAATGTCTTTTTGATGCCCAAAGGAATGATAGTGAGTTTTCTTACCATATACATTAGTCAAATCAAGCAGTATGCCGGAAGACGTCTTTTTTTTCTTACTTCATCTCGGCAATGCAGAGAAAATCTGTTGTGAAACACTGCCACTGCTGGTCATTCAGTATAATCTGCAGATGGAAAAGTCCACTGTTAGTGCATTTACTATAACAATTAGAAACAATCTTGATTTTAATAAAGCTTAAACAGATAAGTACTATGGAGTCTGTATTGTGAAAATCAACAGCTCATTAGAAATGAAAATCTCAATTTGAGTTTTTAACCTCGCATACTTCTCTGAATCCCATGCCTCACTTGCTAACACTGTAAACTATAGCACGCACATTAGGACAGAGATAAATTGATCTTTTGGCCAGCCAAGTGCAGGATACCCTTCTCACTTCATTTGTTTTCGGATATGGTACACCAGTAGCAATTATGTCAGCTGACAAGTTGAGAGAGGAAGGGTTATGCTACAGTTAGTGGGAATAATAAAATCTATGAATAGCATATTCACCATCTTCATTTTAGCCAATTCCCACCAGTTCAGCAATAGTAAAGTCAAAACTCTTATGCTCAAACTTACGTTCATACAAATTTAGAAGTCTAAAAAAATGCCCTAATTTCTTTCATCTTACGATCTTAGTTTTCAGCTGGGCATCCTGCCTACCCTTCTACTCATTTCAATACCAAGATAAATGAATTCCATTGCTTGCTAGGCAACCGAGTGGCCCTCATGTCAGACGACATCTTGCTTAAGCTTTATGATGTCAGGGCACCACTGGACAAAATGTCCTGGTTGAAGGTGACACAGGAGGATGAGATCAGCAATTATGCAGTGGGTTACTATCTCTATTCATGATTGCAAGGCAACTAGGAGGTGGAATGGTAAAGGACTGAACCAGTAAAAGCACTGGGGCCTTTTTGAAAGCGGGATGGAGATACCAAAACAGAGATTATCCTTAACAATCCCTTGTGAGGATCACACTCAAACATACAGAGTGCAGGGGAAGAGGTTAGCTGATCTTCCGTCCGTCAGAAAGTAAGACTATCGTTCGAAAGTAAGATAGTACATTCCAGACTCAAAGGCAGCAATTTCCTCAGATGGAATATTGCGAGCACCAGAATCTAAAGCAGGCTTTGGTAGTCTTGGAGGCAGTCAGTCTTTTAGTAACTATCATGACCAACACAACGTGATCCATATTACTTCCATCTTGACAGAAATGATATTCAAGTACAGGGCCCCACAATAAGGTGGTGAGGACATTCAGATAGTGGCAATGTCTTTTTGATGCCCAAAGGAATGATAGTGAGTTTTCTTACCATATACATTAGTCAAATCAAGCAGTATGCCGGAAGACGTCTTTTTTTTCTTATTTCATCTCGGCAATGCAGAGAAAATCTGTTGTGAAACACTGCCACTGCTGGTCATTCAGTATAATCTGCAGATGGAAAAGTCCACTGTTAGTGCATTTACTATAACAATTAGAAACAATCTTGATTTTAATAAAGCTTAAACAGATAAGTACTATGGAGTCTGTATTGTGAAAATCAACAGCTCATTAGAAATGAAAATCTCAATTTGAGTTTTTAACCTCGCATACTTCTCTGAATCCCATGCCTCACTTGCTAACACTGTAAACTATAGCACGCACATTAGGACAGAGATAAATTGATCTTTTGGCCAGCCAAGTGCAGGATACCCTTCTCACTTCATTTGTTTTAGGATATGGTACACCAGTAGCAATTATGTCAGCTGACAAGTTGAGAGAGGAAGGGTTATGCTACAGTTAGTGGGAATAATAAAATCTATGAATAGCATATTCACCATCTTCATTTTAGCCAATTCCCACCAGTTCAGCAATAGTAAAGTCAAAACTCTTATGCTCAAACGTACGTTGATACAAATTTAGAAGTCTAAAAAAATGCCCTAATTTCTTTCATTTCACAATCTTAGTTTTCAGCTGGGCATCCTGCCTACCCTTCTACACATTTCAATACCAAGATAAATGAATTCCATTGCTTGCTAGGCAACCGAGTGGCCCTCATGTCAGACGACATCTTGCTTAAGCTTTATGATGTCAGGGCACCACTGGACAAAATGTCCTGGTTGAAGGTGACACAGGAGGATGAGAGATCAGCAATTATGCAGTGGGTTACTATCTCTATTCATGATTGCAAGGCAACTAGGAGGTGGAATGGTAAAGGACTGAACCAGTAAAAGCACTGGGGCCTTTTTGAAAGCGGGATGGAGATACCAAAACAGAGATTATCCTTAACAATCCCTTGTGAGGATCACACTCAAACATACAGAGTGCAGGGGAAGAGGTTAACTGATCTTCCGTCCGTCAGAAAGTAAGACTATCGTTCGAAAGTAAGATAGTACATTCCAGACTCAAAGGCAGCAATTTCCTCAGATGGAATATTGCGAGCACCAGAATCTAAAGCAGGCTTTGGTAGTCTTGGAGGCAGTCAGTATTTTAGTAACTATCATGACCAACACAACGTGATCCATATTACTTCCATCTTGACAGAAATGATATTCAAGTACAGGGCCCCACAATAAGGTGGTGAGGACATTCAGATAGTGGCAATGTCTTTTTGATGCCCAAAGGAATGATAGTGAGTTTTCTTACCATATACATTGGTCAAATCAAGCAGTATGCCAGAAGACGTCTTTTTTTTCTTCTTTCATCTCGGCAACGCAGAGAAAATCTGTTGTGAAACACTGCCACTGCTGGTCATTCAGTATAATCTGCAGATGGAAAAGTCCACTGTTAGTGCATTTACTATAACAATTAGAAACAATCTTGATTTTATTAAAGCTTAAACAGATAAGTACTATGGAGTCTGTATTGTGAAAATCAACAGCTCATTAGAAATGAAAATCTCAATTTGAGTTTTTAACCTCGCATACTTCTCTGAATCCCATGCCTCACTTGCTAACACTGTAAACTATAGCACGCACATTAGGACATAGATACATTGATCTTTTTGCCAGCCAAGTGCAGGATACCCTTCTCACTTCCTTTGTTTTAGGATATGGTACACCAGTAGCAATTATGTCAGCTGACAAGTTGAGAGAGGAAGGGTTATGCTACAGTTAGTGGGAATAATAAAATCTATGAATAGCATATTCACCATCTTCATTTTAGCCAATTCCCACCAGTTCAGCAATAGTAAAGTCAAAACTCTTATGCTCAAACTTACGTTCATACAAATTTAGAAGTCTAAAAAAATGCCCTAATTTCTTTCATCTTACGATCTTAGTTTTCAGCTGGGCATCCTGCCTACCCTTCTACTCATTTCAATACCAAGATAAATGAATTCCATTGCTTGCCAGGCAACCGAGTGGCCCTCATGTCAGACGACATCTTGCTTAAGCTTTATGATGTCAGGGCACCACTGGACAAAATGTCCTGGTTGAAGGTGACACAGGAGGATGAGAGATCAGCAATTATGCAGTGGGTTACTATCTCTATTCATGATTGCAAGGCAACTAGGAGGTGGAATGGTAAAGGACTGAACCAGTAAAAGCACTGGGGCCTTTTTGAAAGCGGGATGGAGATACCAAAACAGAGATTATCCTTAACAATCCCTTGTGAGGATCACACTCAAACATACAGAGTGCAGGGGAAGAGGTTAACTGATCTTCCGTCCGTCAGAAAGTAAGACTATCGTTCGAAAGTAAGATAGTACATTCCAGACTCAAAGGCAGCAATTTCCTCAGATGGAATATTGCGAGCACCAGAATCTAAAGCAGGCTTTGGTAGTCTTGGAGGCAGTCAGTCTTTTAGTAACTATCATGACCAACACAACGTGATCCATATTACTTCCATCTTGACAGAAATGATATTCAAGTACAGGGCCCCACAATAAGGTGGTGAGGACATTCAGATAGTGGCAATGTCTTTTTGATGCCCAAAGGAATGATAGTGAGTTTTCTTACCATATACATTGGTCAAATCAAGCAGTATGCCGGAAGACGTCTTTTTTTTCTTCTTTCATCTCGGCAATGCAGAGAAAATCTGTTGTGAAACACTGCCACTGCTGGTCATTCAGTATAATCTGCAGATGGAAAAGTCCACTGTTAGTGCATTTACTTGAACAATTAGAAACAATCTTGATTTTAATAAAGCTTAAACAGATAAGTACTATGGAGTCTGTATTGTGAAAATCAACAGCTCATTAGAAATTAAAATCTCAATTTGAGTTTTTAACCTCGCATACTTCTCTGAATCCCATGCCTCACTTGCTAACACTGTAAACTATAGCACGCACATTAGGACATAGATACATTGATCTTTTGGCCAGCCAAGTGCAGGATACCCTTCTCACTTCATTTGTTTTAGGATATGGTACACCAGTAGCAATTATGTCAGCTGACAAGTTGAGAGAGGAAGGGTTATGCTACAGTTAGTGGGAATAATAAAATCTATGAATAGCATATTCACCATCTTCATTTTAGCCAATTCCCACCAGTTCAGCAATAGTAAAGTCAAAACTCTTATGCTCAAACGTACGTTGATACAAATTTAGAAGTCTAAAAAAATGCCCTAATTTCTTTCATTTCACAATCTTAGTTTTCAGCTGGGCATCCTGCCTACCCTTCTACACATTTCAATACCAAGATAAATGAATTCCATTGCTTGCTAGGCAACCGAGTGGCCCTCATGTCAGACGACATCTTGCTTAAGCTTTATGATGTCAGGGCACCACTGGACAAAATGTCCTGGTTGAAGGTGACACAGGAGGATGAGAGATCAGCAATTATGCAGTGGGTTACTATCTCTATTCATGATTGCAAGGCAACTAGGAGGTGGAATGGTAAAGGACTGAACCAGTAAAAGCACTGGGGCCTTTTTGAAAGCGGGATGGAGATACCAAAACAGAGATTATCCTTAACAATCCCTTGTGAGGATCACACTCAAACATACAGAGTGCAGGGGAAGAGGTTAGCTGATCTTCCGTCCGTCAGAAAGTAAGACTATCGTTCGAAAGTAAGATAGTACATTCCAGACTCAAAGGCAGCAATTTCCTCAGATGGAATATTGCGAGCACCAGAATCTAAAGCAGGCTTTGGTAGTCTTGGAGGCAGTCAGTCTTTTAGTAACTATCATGACCAACACAACGTGATCCATATTACTTCCATCTTGACAGAAATGATATTCAAGTACAGGGCCCCACAATAAGGTGGTGAGGACATTCAGATAGTGGCAATGTCTTTTTGATGCCCAAAGGAATGATAGTGAGTTTTCTTACCATATACATTAGTCAAATCAAGCAGTATGCCGGAAGACGTCTTTTTTTTCTTATTTCATCTCGGCAATGCAGAGAAAATCTGTTGTGAAACACTGCCACTGCTGGTCATTCAGTATAATCTGCAGATGGAAAAGTCCACTGTTAGTGCATTTACTATAACAATTAGAAACAATCTTGATTTTAATAAAGCTTAAACAGATAAGTACTATGGAGTCTGTATTGTGAAAATCAACAGCTCATTAGAAATGAAAATCTCAATTTGAGTTTTTAACCTCGCATACTTCTCTGAATCCCATGCCTCACTTGCTAACACTGTAAACTATAGCACGCACATTAGGACAGAGATAAATTGATCTTTTGGCCAGCCAAGTGCAGGATACCCTTCTCACTTCATTTGTTTTCGGATATGGTACACCAGTAGCAATTATGTCAGCTGACAAGTTGAGAGAGGAAGGGTTATGCTACAGTTAGTGGGAATAATAAAATCTATGAATAGCATATTCACCATCTTCATTTTAGCCAATTCCCACCAGTTCAGCAATAGTAAAGTCAAAACTCTTATGCTCAAACTTACGTTGATACAAATTTAGAAGTCTAAAAAAATGCCCTAATTTCTTTCATTTCACAATCTTAGTTTTCAGCTGGGCATCCTGCCTACCCTTCTACACATTTCAATACCAAGATAAATGAATTCCATTGCTTGCTAGGCAACCGAGTGGCCCTCATGTCAGACGACATCTTGCTTAAGCTTTATGATGTCAGGGCACCACTGGACAAAATGTCCTGGTTGAAGGTGACACAGGAGGATGAGAGATCAGCAATTATGCAGTGGGTTACTATCTCTATTCATGATTGCAAGGCAACTAGGAGGTGGAATGGTAAAGGACTGAACCAGTAAAAGCACTGGGGCCTTTTTGAAAGCGGGATGGAGATACCAAAACAGAGATTATCCTTAACAATCCCTTGTGAGGATCACACTCAAACATACAGAGTGCAGGGGAAGAGGTTAACTGATCTTCCGTCCGTCAGAAAGTAAGACTATCGTTCGAAAGTAAGATAGTACATTCCAGACTCAAAGGCAGCAATTTCCTCAGATGGAATATTGCGAGCACCAGAATCTAAAGCAGGCTTTGGTAGTCTTGGAGGCAGTCAGTATTTTAGTAACTATCATGACCAACACAACGTGATCCATATTACTTCCATCTTGACAGAAATGATATTCAAGTACAGGGCCCCACAATAAGGTGGTGAGGACATTCAGATAGTGGCAATGTCTTTTTGATGCCCAAAGGAATGATAGTGAGTTTTCTTACCATATACATTGGTCAAATCAAGCAGTATGCCAGAAGACGTCTTTTTTTTCTTCTTTCATCTCGGCAATGCAGAGAAAATCTGTTGTGAAACACTGCCACTGCTGGTCATTCAGTATAATCTGCAGATGGAAAAGTCCACTGTTAGTGCATTTACTATAACAATTAGAAACAATCTTGATTTTATTAAAGCTTAAACAGATAAGTACTATGGAGTCTGTATTGTGAAAATCAACAGCTCATTAGAAATGAAAATCTCAATTTGAGTTTTTAACCTCGCATACTTCTCTGAATCCCATGCCTCACTTGCTAACACTGTAAACTATAGCACGCACATTAGGACATAGATACATTGATCTTTTTGCCAGCCAAGTGCAGGATACCCTTCTCACTTCCTTTGTTTTAGGATATGGTACACCAGTAGCAATTATGTCAGCTGACAAGTTGAGAGAGGAAGGGTTATGCTACAGTTAGTGGGAATAATAAAATCTATGAATAGCATATTCACCATCTTCATTTTAGCCAATTCCCACCAGTTCAGCAATAGTAAAGTCAAAACTCTTATGCTCAAACTTACGTTCATACAAATTTAGAAGTCTAAAAAAATGCCCTAATTTCTTTCATCTTACGATCTTAGTTTTCAGCTGGGCATCCTGCCTACCCTTCTACTCATTTCAATACCAAGATAAATGAATTCCATTGCTTGCCAGGCAACCGAGTGGCCCTCATGTCAGACGACATCTTGCTTAAGCTTTATGATGTCAGGGCACCACTGGACAAAATGTCCTGGTTGAAGGTGACACAGGAGGATGAGAGATCAGCAATTATGCAGTGGGTTACTATCTCTATTCATGATTGCAAGGCAACTAGGAGGTGGAATGGTAAAGGACTGAACCAGTAAAAGCACTGGGGCCTTTTTGAAAGCGGGATGGAGATACCAAAACAGAGATTATCCTTAACAATCCCTTGTGAGGATCACACTCAAACATACAGAGTGCAGGGGAAGAGGTTAACTGATCTTCCGTCCGTCAGAAAGTAAGACTATCGTTCGAAAGTAAGATAGTACATTCCAGACTCAAAGGCAGCAATTTCCTCAGATGGAATATTGCGAGCACCAGAATCTAAAGCAGGCTTTGGTAGTCTTGGAGGCAGTCAGTCTTTTAGTAACTATCATGACCAACACAACGTGATCCATATTACTTCCATCTTGACAGAAATGATATTCAAGTACAGGGCCCCACAATAAGGTGGTGAGGACATTCAGATAGTGGCAATGTCTTTTTGATGCCCAAAGGAATGATAGTGAGTTTTCTTACCATATACATTGGTCAAATCAAGCAGTATGCCGGAAGACGTCTTTTTTTTCTTCTTTCATCTCGGCAATGCAGAGAAAATCTGTTGTGAAACACTGCCACTGCTGGTCATTCAGTATAATCTGCAGATGGAAAAGTCCACTGTTAGTGCATTTACTATAACAATTAGAAACAATCTTGATTTTAATAAAGCTTAAACAGATAAGTACTATGGAGTCTGTATTGTGAAAATCAACAGCTCATTAGAAATGAAAATCTCAATTTGAGTTTTTAACCTCGCATACTTCTCTGAATCCCATGCCTCACTTGCTAACACTGTAAACTATAGCACGCACATTAGGACAGAGATAAATTGATCTTTTGGCCAGCCAAGTGCAGGATACCCTTCTCACTTCCTTTGTTTTCGGATATGGTACACCAGTAGCAATTATGTCAGCTGACAAGTTGAGAGAGGAAGGGTTATGCTACAGTTAGTGGGAATAATAAAATCTATGAATAGCATATTCACCATCTTCATTTTAGCCAATTCCCACCAGTTCAGCAATAGTAAAGTCAAAACTCTTATGCTCAAACGTACGTTGATACAAATTTAGAAGTCTAAAAAAATGCCCTAATTTCTTTCATTTCACAATCTTAGTTTTCAGCTGGGCATCCTGCCTACCCTTCTACACATTTCAATACCAAGATAAATGAATTCCATTGCTTGCTAGGCAACCGAGTGGCCCTCATGTCAGACGACATCTTGCTTAAGCTTTATGATGTCAGGGCACCACTGGACAAAATGTCCTGGTTGAAGGTGACACAGGAGGATGAGAGATCAGCAATTATGCAGTGGGTTACTATCTCTATTCATGATTGCAAGGCAACTAGGAGGTGGAATGGTAAAGGACTGAGCCAGTAAAAGCACTGGGGCCTTTTTGAAAGCGGGATGGAGATACCAAAACAGAGATTATCCTTAACAATCCCTTGTGAGGATCACACTCAAACATACAGAGTGCAGGGGAAGAGGTTAGCTGATCTTCCGTCCGTCAGAAAGTAAGACTATCGTTCGAAAGTAAGATAGTACATTCCAGACTCAAAGGCAGCAATTTCCTCAGATGGAATATTGCGAGCACCAGAATCTAAAGCAGGCTTTGGTAGTCTTGGAGGCAGTCAGTCTTTTAGTAACTATCATGACCAACACAACGTGATCCATATTACTTCCATCTTGACAGAAATGATATTCAAGTACAGGGCCCCACAATAAGGTGGTGAGGACATTCAGATAGTGGCAATGTCTTTTTGATGCCCAAAGGAATGATAGTGAGTTTTCTTACCATATACATTGGTCAAATCAAGCAGTATGCCGGAAGACGTCTTTTTTTCTTCTTTCGTCTCGGCAATGCAGAGAAAATCTGTTGTGAAACACTGCCACTGCTGGTCATTCAGTATAATCTGCAGATGGAAAAGTCCACTGTTAGTGTATTTACTTGAACAATTAGAAACAATCTTGATTTTAATAAAGCTTAAACAGATAAGTACTATGGAGTCTGTATTGTGAAAATCAACAGCTCATTAGAAATGAAAATCTCAATTTGAGTTTTTAACCTCGCATACTTCTCTGAATCCCATGCCTCACTTGCTAACACTGTAAACTATAGCACGCACATTAGGACATAGATACATTGATCTTTTTGCCAGCCAAGTGCAGGATACCCTTCTCACTTCATTTGTTTTCGGATATGGTACACCAGTAGCAATTATGTCAGCTGACAAGTTGAGAGAGGAAGGGTTATGCTACAGTTAGTGGGAATAATAAAATCTATGAATAGCATATTCACCATCTTCATTTTAGCCAATTCCCACCAGTTCAGCAATAGTAAAGTCAAAACTCTTATGCTCAAACTTACGTTCATACAAATTTAGAAGTCTAAAAAAATGCCCTAATTTCTTTCATCTTACGATCTTAGTTTTCAGCTGGGCATCCTGCCTACCCTTCTACTCATTTCAATACCAAGATAAATGAATTCCATTGCTTGCTAGGCAACCGAGTGGCCCTCATGTCAGCCGACATCTTGCTTAAGCTTTATGATGTCAGGGCACCACTGGACAAAATGTCCTGGTTGAAGGTGACACAGGAGGATGAGAGATCAGCAATTATGCAGTGGGTTACTATCTCTATTCATGATTGCAAGGCAACTAGGAGGTGGAATGGTAAAGGACTGAACCAGTAAAAGCACTGGGGCCTTTTTGAAAGCGGGCTGGAGATACCAAAACAGAGATTATCCTTAACAATCCCTTGTGAGGATCACACTCAAACATACAGAGTGCAGGGGAAGAGGTTAGCTGATCTTCCGTCCGTCAGAAAGTAAGACTATCGTTCGAAAGTAAGATAGTACATTCCAGACTCAAAGGCAGCAATTTCCTCAGATGGAATATTGCGAGCACCAGAATCTAAAGCAGGCTTTGGTAGTCTTGGAGGCAGTCAGTCTTTTAGTAACTATCATGACCAACACAACGTGATCCATATTACTTCCATCTTGACAGAAATTATATTCAAGTACAGGCCCCCACAATAAGGTGGTGAGGACATTCAGATAGTGGCAATGTCTTTTTGATGCCCAAAGGAATGATAGTGAGTTTTCTTACCATATACATTGGTCAAATCAAGCAGTATGCCGGAAGACGTCTTTTTTTTCTTCTTTCATCTCGGCAATGCAGAGAAAATCTGTTGTGAAACACTGCCACTGCTGGTCATTCAGTATAATCTGCAGATGGAAAAGTCCACTGTTAGTGCATTTACTTGAACAATTAGAAACAATCTTGATTTTAATAAAGCTTAAACAGATAAGTACTATGGAGTCTGTATTGTGAAAATCAAAAGCTCATTAGAAATGAAAATCTCAATTTGAGTTTTTAACCTCGCATACTTCTCTGAATCCCATGCCTCACTTGCTAACACTGTAAACTATAGCACGCACATTAGGACAGAGATAAATTGATCTTTTGGCCAGCCAAGTGCAGGATACCCTTCTCACTTCATTTGTTTTAGGATATGGTACACCAGTAGCAATTATGTCAGCTGACAAGTTGAGAGAGGAAGGGTTATGCTACAGTTAGTGGGAATAATAAAATCTATGAATAGCATATTCACCATCTTCATTTTAGCCAATTCCCACCAGTTCAGCAATAGTAAAGTCAAAACTCTTATGCTCAAACTTACGTTCATACAAATTTAGAAGTCTAAAAAAATGCCCTAATTTCTTTCATCTTACGATCTTAGTTTTCAGCTGGGCATCCTGCCTACCCTTCTACTCATTTCAATACCAAGATAAATGAATTCCATTGCTTGCTAGGCAACCGAGTGGCCCTCATGTCAGACGACATCTTGCTTAAGCTTTATGATGTCAGGGCACCACTGGACAAAATGTCCTGGTTGAAGGTGACACAGGAGGATGAGATCAGCAATTATGCAGTGGGTTACTATCTCTATTCATGATTGCAAGGCAACTAGGAGGTGGAATGGTAAAGGACTGAACCAGTAAAAGCACTGGGGCCTTTTTGAAAGCGGGATGGAGATACCAAAACAGAGATTATCCTTAACAATCCCTTGTGAGGATCACACTCAAACATACAGAGTGCAGGGGAAGAGGTTAACTGATCTTCCGTCCGTCAGAAAGTAAGACTATCGTTCGAAAGTAAGATAGTACATTCCAAACTCAAAGGAAGCAATTTCCTCAGATGGAATATTGCGAGCACCAGAATCTAAAGCAGGCTTTGGTAGTCTTGGAGGCAGTCAGTCTTTTAGTAACTATCATGACCAACACAACGTGATCCATATTACTTCCATCTTGACAGAAATGATATTCAAGTACAGGGCCCCACAATAAGGTGGTGAGGACATTCAGATAGTGGCAATGTCTTTTTGATGCCCAAAGGAATGATAGTGAGTTTTCTTACCATATACATTGGTCAAATCAAGCAGTATGCCGGAAGACGTCTTTTTTTTCTTCTTTCATCTCGGCAATGCAGAGAAAATCTGTTGTGAAACACTGCCACTGCTGGTCATTCAGTATAATCTGCAGATGGAAAAGTCCACTGTTAGTGCATTTACTTGAACAATTAGAAACAATCTTGATTTTAATAAAGCTTAAACAGATAAGTACTATGGAGTCTGTATTGTGAAAATCAACAGCTCATTAGAAATGAAAATCTCAATTTGAGTTTTTAACCTCGCATACTTCTCTGAATCCCATGCCTCACTTGCTAACACTGTAAACTATAGCACGCACATTAGGACATAGATACATTGATCTTTTTGCCAGCCAAGTGCAGGATACCCTTCTCACTTCCTTTGTTTTAGGATATGGTACACCAGTAGCAATTATGTCAGCTGACAAGTTGAGAGAGGAAGGGTTATGCTACAGTTAGTGGGAATAATAAAATCTATGAATAGCATATTCACCATCTTCATTTTAGCCAATTCCCACCAGTTCAGCAATAGTAAAGTCAAAACTCTTATGCTCAAACTTACGTTCATACAAATTTAGAAGTCTAAAAAAATGCCCTAATTTCTTTCATCTTACGATCTTAGTTTTCAGCTGGGCATCCTGCCTACCCTTCTACTCATTTCAATACCAAGATAAATGAATTCCATTGCTTGCCAGGCAACCGAGTGGCCCTCATGTCAGACGACATCTTGCTTAAGCTTTATGATGTCAGGGCACCACTGGACAAAATGTCCTGGTTGAAGGTGACACAGGAGGATGAGAGATCAGCAATTATGCAGTGGGTTACTATCTCTATTCATGATTGCAAGGCAACTAGGAGGTGGAACGGTAAAGGACTGAACCAGTAAAAGCACTGGGGCCTTTTTGAAAGCGGGATGGAGATACCAAAACAGAGATTATCCTTAACAATCCCTTGTGAGGATCACACTCAAACATACAGAGTGCAGGGGAAGAGGTTAACTGATCTTCCGTCCGTCAGAAAGTAAGACTATCGTTCGAAAGTAAGATAGTACATTCCAAACTCAAAGGCAGCAATTTCCTCAGATGGAATATTGCGAGCACCAGAATCTAAAGCAGGCTTTGGTAGTCTTGGAGGCAGTCAGTCTTTTAGTAACTATCATGACCAACACAACGTGATCCATATTACTTCCATCTTGACAGAAATGATATTCAAGTACAGGGCCCCACAATAAGGTGGTGAGGACATTCAGATAGTGGCAATGTCTTTTTGATGCCCAAAGGAATGATAGTGAGTTTTCTTACCATATACATTGGTCAAATCAAGCAGTATGCCGGAAGACGTCTTTTTTTTCTTCTTTCATCTCGGCAATGCAGAGAAAATCTGTTGTGAAACACTGCCACTGCTGGTCATTCAGTATAATCTGCAGATGGAAAAGTCCACTGTTAGTGCATTTACTTGAACAATTAGAAACAATCTTGATTTTAATAAAGCTTAAACAGATAAGTACTATGGAGTCTGTATTGTGAAAATCAACAGCTCATTAGAAATGAAAATCTCAATTTGAGTTTTTAACCTCGCATACTTCTCTGAATCCCATGCCTCACTTGCTAACACTGTAAACTATAGCACGCACATTAGGACATAGATACATTGATCTTTTTGCCAGCCAAGTGCAGGATACCCTTCTCACTTCCTTTGTTTTAGGATATGGTACACCAGTAGCAATTATGTCAGCTGACAAGTTGAGAGGAAGGGTTATGCTACAGTTAGTGGGAATAATAAAATCTATGAATAGCATATTCACCATCTTCATTTTAGCCAATTCCCACCAGTTCAGCAATAGTAAAGTCAAAACTCTTATGCTCAAACTTACGTTCATACAAATTTAGAAGTCTAAAAAAATGCCCTAATTTCTTTCATCTTACGATCTTAGTTTTCAGCTGGGCATCCTGCCTGCCCTTCTACTCATTTCAATACCAAGATAAATGAATTCCATTGCTTGCCAGGCAACCGAGTGGCCCTCATGTCAGACGACATCTTGCTTAAGCTTTATGATGTCAGGGCACCACTGGACAAAATGTCCTGGTTGAAGGTGACACAGGAGGATGAGAGATCAGCAATTATGCAGTGGGTTACTATCTCTATTCATGATTGCAAGGCAACTAGGAGGTGGAATGGTAAAGGACTGAACCAGTAAAAGCACTGGGGCCTTTTTGAAAGCGGGATGGAGATACCAAAACAGAGATTATCCTTAACAATCCCTTGTGAGGATCACACTCAAACATACAGAGTGCAGGGGAAGAGGTTAACTGATCTTCCGTCCGTCAGAAAGTAAGACTATCGTTCGAAAGTAAGATAGTACATTCCAAACTCAAAGGCAGCAATTTCCTCAGATGGAATATTGCGAGCACCAGAATCTAAAGCAGGCTTTGGTAGTCTTGGAGGCAGTCAGTCTTTTAGTAACTATCATGACCAACACAACGTGATCCATATTACTTCCATCTTGACAGAAATGATATTCAAGTACAGGGCCCCACAATAAGGTGGTGAGGACATTCAGATAGTGGCAATGTCTTTTTGATGCCCAAAGGAATGATAGTGAGTTTTCTTACCATATACATTGGTCAAATCAAGCAGTATGCCGGAAGACGTCTTTTTTTTCTTCTTTCGTCTCGGCAATGCAGAGAAAATCTGTTGTGAAACACTGCCACTGCTGGTCATTCAGTATAATCTGCAGATGGAAAAGTCCACTGTTAGTGCATTTACTTGAACAATTAGAAACAATCTTGATTTTAATAAAGCTTAAACAGATAAGTACTATGGAGTCTGTATTGTGAAAATCAACAGTTCATTAGAAATGAAAATCTCAATTTGAGTTTTTAACCTCGCATACTTCTCTGAATCCCATGCCTCACTTGCTAACACTGTAAACTATAGCACGCACATTAGGACATAGATACATTGATCTTTTTGCCAGCCAAGTGCAGGATACCCTTCTCACTTCCTTTGTTTTAGGATATGGTACACCAGTAGCAATTATGTCAGCTGACAAGTTGAGAGAGGAAGGGTTATGCTACAGTTAGTGGGAATAATAAAATCTATGAATAGCATATTCACCATCTTCATTTTAGCCAATTCCCACCAGTTCAGCAATAGTAAAGTCAAAACTCTTATGCTCAAACTTACGTTCATACAAATTTAGAAGTCTAAAAAAATGCCCTAATTTCTTTCATCTTACGATCTTAGTTTTCAGCTGGGCATCCTGCCTACCCTTCTACTCATTTCAATACCAAGATAAATGAATTCCATTGCTTGCCAGGCAACCGAGTGGCCCTCATGTCAGACGACATCTTGCTTAAGCTTTATGATGTCAGGGCACCACTGGACAAAATGTCCTGGTTGAAGGTGACACAGGAGGATGAGAGATCAGCAATTATGCAGTGGGTTACTCTCTCTATTCATGATTGCAAGGCAACTAGGAGGTGGAATGGTAAAGGACTGAACCAGTAAAAGCACTGGGGCCTTTTTGAAAGCGGGATGGAGATACCAAAACAGAGATTATCCTTAACAATCCCTTGTGAGGATCACACTCAAACATACAGAGTGCAGGGGAAGAGGTTAGCTGATCTTCCGTCCGTCAGAAAGTAAGACTATCGTTCGAAAGTAAGATAGTACATTCCAGACTCAAAGGCAGCAATTTCCTCAGATGGAATATTGCGAGCACCAGAATCTAAAGCAGGCTTTGGTAGTCTTGGAGGCAGTCAGTCTTTTAGTAACTATCATGACCAACACAACGCGATCCATATTACTTCCATCTTGACAGAAATGATATTCAAGTACAGGGCCCCACAATAAGGTGGTGAGGACATTCAGATAGTGGCAATGTCTTTTTGATGCCCAAAGGAATGATAGTGAGTTTTCTTACCATATACATTGGTCAAATCAAGCAGTATGCCGGAAGACGTCTTTTTTTTCTTCTTTCATCTCGGCAATGCAGAGAAAATCTGTTGTGAAACACTGCCACTGCTGGTCATTCAGTATAATCTGCAGATGGAAAAGTCCACTGTTAGTGCATTTACTATAACAATTAGAAACAATCTTGATTTTAATAAAGCTTAAACAGATAAGTACTATGGAGTCTGTATTGTGAAAATCAACAGCTCATTAGAAATGAAAATCTCAATTTGAGTTTTTAACCTCGCATACTTCTCTGAATCCCATGCCTCACTTGCTAACACTGTAAACTATAGCACGCACATTAGGACAGAGATAAATTGATCTTTTGGCCAGCCAAGTGCAGGATACCCTTCTCACTTCATTTGTTTTAGGATATGGTACACCAGTAGCAATTATGTCAGCTGACAAGTTGAGAGAGGAAGGGTTATGCTACAGTTAGTGGGAATAATAAAATCTATGAATAGCATATTCACCATCTTCATTTTAGCCAATTCCCACCAGTTCAGCAATAGTAAAGTCAAAACTCTTATGCTCAAACGTACGTTGATACAAATTTAGAAGTCTAAAAAAATGCCCTAATTTCTTTCATTTCACAATCTTAGTTTTCAGCTGGGCATCCTGCCTACCCTTCTACACATTTCAATACCAAGATAAATGAATTCCATTGCTTGCTAGGCAACCGAGTGGCCCTCATGTCAGACGACATCTTGCTTAAGCTTTATGATGTCAGGGCACCACTGGACAAAATGTCCTGGTTGAAGGTGACACAGGAGGATGAGAGATCAGCAATTATGCAGTGGGTTACTATCTCTATTCATGATTGCAAGGCAACTAGGAGGTGGAATGGTAAAGGACTGAACCAGTAAAAGCACTGGGGCCTTTTTGAAAGCGGGATGGAGATACCAAAACAGAGATTATCCTTAATCCCTCGTGAGGATCACAGTCAAACATACAGAGTGCAGGGGAAGAGGTTAACTGATCTTCCGTCCGTCAGAAAGTAAGACTATCGTTCGAAAGTAAGATAGTACATTCCAGACTCAAAGGCAGCAATTTCCTCAGATGGAATATTGCGAGCACCAGAATCTAAAGCAGGCTTTGGTAGTCTTGGAGGCAGTCAGTCTTTTAGTAACTATCATGACCAACACAACGTGATCCATATTACTTCCATCTTGACAGAAATGATATTCAAGTACAGGCCCCCACAATAAGGTGGTGAGGACATTCAGATAGTGGCAATGTCTTTTTGATGCCCAAAGGAATGATAGTGAGTTTTCTTACCATATACATTGGTCAAATCAAGCAGTATGCCGGAAGACGTCTTTTTTTTCTTCTTTCATCTCGGCAATGCAGAGAAAATCTGTTGTGAAACACTGCCACTGCTGGTCATTCAGTATAATCTGCAGATGGAAAAGTCCACTGTTAGTGCATTTACTATAACAATTAGAAACAATCTTGATTTTAATAAAGCTTAAACAGATAAGTACTATGGAGTCTGTATTGTGAAAATCAACAGCTCATTAGAAATGAAAATCTCAATTTGAGTTTTTAACTTCGCATACTTCTCTGAATCCCATGCCTCACTTGCTAACACTGTAAACTATAGCACGCACATTAGGACAGAGATAAATTGATCTTTTTGCCAGCCAAGTGCAGGATACCCTTCTCACTTCATTTGTTTTAGGATATGGTACACCAGTAGCAATTATGTCAGCTGACAAGTTGAGAGAGGAAGGGTTATGCTACAGTTAGTGGGAATAATAAAATCTATGAATAGCATATTCACCATCTTCATTTTAGCCAATTCCCACCAGTTCAGCAATAGTAAAGTCAAAACTCTTATGCTCAAACTTACGTTCATACAAATTTAGAAGTCTAAAAAAATGCCCTAATTTCTTTCATCTTACGATCTTAGTTTTCAGCTGGGCATCCTGCCTACCCTTCTACTCATTTCAATACCAAGATAAATGAATTCCATTGCTTGCCAGGCAACCGAGTGGCCCTCATGTCAGACGACATCTTGCTTAAGCTTTATGATGTCAGGGCACCACTGGACAAAATGTCCTGGTTGAAGGTGACACAGGAGGATGAGAGATCAGCAATTATGCAGTGGGTTACTATCTCTATTCATGATTGCAAGGCAACTAGGAGGTGGAATGGTAAAGGACTGAACCAGTAAAAGCACTGGGGCCTTTTTGAAAGCGGGATGGAGATACCAAAACAGAGATTATCCTTAATCCCTCGTGAGGATCACAGTCAAACATACAGAGTGCAGGGGAAGAGGTTAACTGATCTTCCGTCCGTCAGAAAGTAAGACTATCGTTCGAAAGTAAGATAGTACATTCCAGACTCAAAGGCAGCAATTTCCTCAGATGGAATATTGCGAGCACCAGAATCTAAAGCAGGCTTTGGTAGTCTTGGAGGCAGTCAGTCTTTTAGTAACTATCATGACCAACACAACGTGATCCATATTACTTCCATCTTGACAGAAATGATATTCAAGTACAGGGCCCCACAATAAGGTGGTGAGGACATTCAGATAGTGGCAATGTCTTTTTGATGCCCAAAGGAATGATAGTGAGTTTTCTTACCATATACATTGGTCAAATCAAGCAGTATGCCGGAAGACGTCTTTTTTTCTTCTTTCGTCTCGGCAATGCAGAGAAAATCTGTTGTGAAACACTGCCACTGCTGGTCATTCAGTATAATCTGCAGATGGAAAAGTCCACTGTTAGTGCATTTACTTGAACAATTAGAAACAATCTTGATTTTAATAAAGCTTAAACAGATAAGTACTATGGAGTCTGTATTGTGAAAATCAACAGCTCATTAGAAATGAAAATCTCAATTTGAGTTTTTAACCTCGCATACTTCTCTGAATCCCATGCCTCACTTGCTAACACTGTAAACTATAGCACGCACATTAGGACAGAGATAAATTGATCTTTTGGCCAGCCAAGTGCAGGATACCCTTCTCACTTCATTTGTTTTAGGATATGGTACACCAGTAGCAATTATGTCAGCTGACAAGTTGAGAGAGGAAGGGTTATGCTACAGTTAGTGGGAATAATAAAATCTATGAATAGCATATTCACCATCTTCATTTTAGCCAATTCCCACCAGTTCAGCAATAGTAAAGTCAAAACTCTTATGCTCAAACGTACGTTGATACAAATTTAGAAGTCTAAAAAAATGCCCTAATTTCTTTCATTTCACAATCTTAGTTTTCAGCTGGGCATCCTGCCTACCCTTCTACACATTTCAATACCAAGATAAATGAATTCCATTGCTTGCTAGGCAACCGAGTGGCCCTCATGTCAGACGACATCTTGCTTAAGCTTTATGATGTCAGGGCACCACTGGACAAAATGTCCTGGTTGAAGGTGACACAGGAGGATGAGAGATCAGCAATTATGCAGTGGGTTACTATCTCTATTCATGATTGCAAGGCAACTAGGAGGTGGAATGGTAAAGGACTGAACCAGTAAAAGCACTGGGGCCTTTTTGAAAGCGGGATGGAGATACCAAAACAGAGATTATCCTTAACAATCCCTCGTGAGGATCACACTCAAACATACAGAGTGCAGGGGAAGAGGTTAGCTGATCTTCCGTCCGTCAGAAAGTAAGACTATCGTTCGAAAGTAAGATAGTACATTCCAGACTCAAAGGCAGCAATTTCCTCAGATGGAATATTGCGAGCACCAGAATCTAAAGCAGGCTTTGGTAGTCTTGGAGGCAGTCAGTCTTTTAGTAACTATCATGACCAACACAACGTGATCCATATTACTTCCATCTTGACAGAAATTATATTCAAGTACAGGCCCCCACAATAAGGTGGTGAGGACATTCAGATAGTGGCAATGTCTTTTTGATGCCCAAAGGAATGATAGTGAGTTTTCTTACCATATACATTGGTCAAATCAAGCAGTATGCCGGAAGACGTCTTTTTTTTCTTCTTTCATCTCGGCAATGCAGAGAAAATCTGTTGTGAAACACTGCCACTGCTGGTCATTCAGTATAATCTGCAGATGGAAAAGTCCACTGTTAGTGCATTTACTTGAACAATTAGAAACAATCTTGATTTTAATAAAGCTTAAACAGATAAGTACTATGGAGTCTGTATTGTGAAAATCAAAAGCTCATTAGAAATTAAAATCTCAATTTGAGTTTTTAACCTCGCATACTTCTCTGAATCCCATGCCTCACTTGCTAACACTGTAAACTATAGCACGCACATTAGGACAGAGATAAATTGATCTTTTGGCCAGCCAAGTGCAGGATACCCTTCTCACTTCATTTGTTTTAGGATATGGTACACCAGTAGCAATTATGTCAGCTGACAAGTTGAGAGAGGAAGGGTTATGCTACAGTTAGTGGGAATAATAAAATCTATGAATAGCATACTTACCATCTTCATTTTAGCCAATTCCCACCAGTTCAGCAATAGTAAAGTCAAAACTCTTATGCTCAAACTTACGTTCATACAAATTTAGAAGTCTAAAAAAATGCCCTAATTTCTTTCATCTTACGATCTTAGTTTTCAGCTGGGCATCCTGCCTACCCTTCTACTCATTTCAATACCAAGATAAATGAATTCCATTGCTTGCCAGGCAACCGAGTGGCCCTCATGTCAGACGACATCTTGCTTAAGCTTTATGATGTCAGGGCACCACTGGACAAAATGTCCTGGTTGAAGGTGACACAGGAGGATGAGAGATCAGCAATTATGCAGTGGGTTACTATCTCTATTCATGATTGCAAGGCAACTAGGAGGTGGAATGGTAAAGGACTGAACCAGTAAAAGCACTGGGGCCTTTTTGAAAGCGGGATGGAGATACCAAAACAGAGATTATCCTTAACAATCCCTTGTGAGGATCACACTCAAACATACAGAGTGCAGGGGAAGAGGTTAACTGATCTTCCGTCCGTCAGAAAGTAAGACTATCGTTCGAAAGTAAGATAGTACATTCCAAACTCAAAGGCAGCAATTTCCTCAGATGGAATATTGCGAGCACCAGAATCTAAAGCAGGCTTTGGTAGTCTTGGAGGCAGTCAGTCTTTTAGTAACTATCATGACCAACACAACGTGATCCATATTACTTCCATCTTGACAGAAATGATATTCAAGTACAGGGCCCCACAATAAGGTGGTGAGGACATTCAGATAGTGGCAATGTCTTTTTGATGCCCAAAGGAATGATAGTGAGTTTTCTTACCATATACATTGGTCAAATCAAGCAGTATGCCGGAAGACATCTTTTTTTTCTTCTTTCGTCTCGGCAATGCAGAGAAAATCTGTTGTGAAACACTGCCACTGCTGGTCATTCAGTATAATCTGCAGATGGAAAAGTCCACTGTTAGTGCATTTACTTGAACAATTAGAAACAATCTTGATTTTAATAAAGCTTAAACAGATAAGTACTATGGAGTCTGTATTGTGAAAATCAACAGCTCATTAGAAATGAAAATCTCAATTTGAGTTTTTAACCTCGCATACTTCTCTGAATCCCATGCCTCACTTGCTAACACTGTAAACTATAGCACGCACATTAGGACATAGATACATTGATCTTTTTGCCAGCCAAGTGCAGGATACCCTTCTCACTTCCTTTGTTTTAGGATATGGTACACCAGTAGCAATTATGTCAGCTGACAAGTTGAGAGAGGAAGGGTTATGCTACAGTTAGTGGGAATAATAAAATCTATGAATAGCATATTCACCATCTTCATTTTAGCCAATTCCCACCAGTTCAGCAATAGTAAAGTCAAAACTCTTATGCTCAAACTTACGTTCATACAAATTTAGAAGTCTAAAAAAATGCCCTAATTTCTTTCATCTTACGATCTTAGTTTTCAGCTGGGCATCCTGCCTACCCTTCTACTCATTTCAATACCAAGATAAATGAATTCCATTGCTTGCTAGGCAACCGAGTGGCCCTCATGTCAGACGACATCTTGCTTAAGCTTTATGATGTCAGGGCACCACTGGACAAAATGTCCTGGTTGAAGGTGACACAGGAGGATGAGAGATCAGCAATTATGCAGTGGGTTACTATCTCTATTCATGATTGCAAGGCAACTAGGAGGTGGAATGGTAAAGGACTGAACCAGTAAAAGCACTGGGGCCTTTTTGAAAGCGGGATGGAGATACCAAAACAGAGATTATCCTTAACAATCCCTTGTGAGGATCACACTCAAACATACAGAGTGCAGGGGAAGAGGTTAGCTGATCTTCCGTCCGTCAGAAAGTAAGACTATCGTTCGAAAGTAAGATAGTACATTCCAGACTCAAAGGCAGCAATTTCCTCAGATGGAATATTGCGAGCACCAGAATCTAAAGCAGGCTTTGGTAGTCTTGGAGGCAGTCAGTCTTTTAGTAACTATCATGACCAACACAACGTGATCCATATTACTTCCATCTTGACAGAAATTATATTCAAGTACAGGCCCCCACAATAAGGTGGTGAGGACATTCAGATAGTGGCAATGTCTTTTTGATGCCCAAAGGAATGATAGTGAGTTTTCTTACCATATACATTGGTCAAATCAAGCAGTATGCCGGAAGACGTCTTTTTTTTCTTCTTTCATCTCGGCAATGCAGAGAAAATCTGTTGTGAAACACTGCCACTGCTGGTCATTCAGTATAATCTGCAGATGGAAAAGTCCACTGTTAGTGCATTTACTTGAACAATTAGAAACAATCTTGATTTTAATAAAGCTTAAACAGATAAGTACTATGGAGTCTGTATTGTGAAAATCAAAAGCTCATTAGAAATTAAAATCTCAATTTGAGTTTTTAACCTCGCATACTTCTCTGAATCCCATGCCTCACTTGCTAACACTGTAAACTATAGCACGCACATTAGGACAGAGATAAATTGATCTTTTGGCCAGCCAAGTGCAGGATACCCTTCTCACTTCATTTGTTTTAGGATATGGTACACCAGTAGCAATTATGTCAGCTGACAAGTTGAGAGAGGAAGGGTTATGCTACAGTTAGTGGGAATAATAAAATCTATGAATAGCATACTTACCATCTTCATTTTAGCCAATTCCCACCAGTTCAGCAATAGTAAAGTCAAAACTCTTATGCTCAAACTTACGTTCATACAAATTTAGAAGTCTAAAAAAATGCCCTAATTTCTTTCATCTTACGATCTTAGTTTTCAGCTGGGCATCCTGCCTACCCTTCTACTCATTTCAATACCAAGATAAATGAATTCCATTGCTTGCCAGGCAACCGAGTGGCCCTCATGTCAGACGACATCTTGCTTAAGCTTTATGATGTCAGGGCACCACTGGACAAAATGTCCTGGTTGAAGGTGACACAGGAGGATGAGAGATCAGCAATTATGCAGTGGGTTACTATCTCTATTCATGATTGCAAGGCAACTAGGAGGTGGAATGGTAAAGGACTGAACCAGTAAAAGCACTGGGGCCTTTTTGAAAGCGGGATGGAGATACCAAAACAGAGATTATCCTTAACAATCCCTTGTGAGGATCACACTCAAACATACAGAGTGCAGGGGAAGAGGTTAACTGATCTTCCGTCCGTCAGAAAGTAAGACTATCGTTCGAAAGTAAGATAGTACATTCCAAACTCAAAGGCAGCAATTTCCTCAGATGGAATATTGCGAGCACCAGAATCTAAAGCAGGCTTTGGTAGTCTTGGAGGCAGTCAGTCTTTTAGTAACTATCATGACCAACACAACGTGATCCATATTACTTCCATCTTGACAGAAATGATATTCAAGTACAGGGCCCCACAATAAGGTGGTGAGGACATTCAGATAGTGGCAATGTCTTTTTGATGCCCAAAGGAATGATAGTGAGTTTTCTTACCATATACATTGGTCAAATCAAGCAGTATGCCGGAAGACGTCTTTTTTTTCTTCTTTCGTCTCGGCAATGCAGAGAAAATCTGTTGTGAAACACTGCCACTGCTGGTCATTCAGTATAATCTGCAGATGGAAAAGTCCACTGTTAGTGCATTTACTTGAACAATTAGAAACAATCTTGATTTTAATAAAGCTTAAACAGATAAGTACTATGGAGTCTGTATTGTGAAAATCAAAAGCTCATTAGAAATTAAAATCTCAATTTGAGTTTTTAACCTCGCATACTTCTCTGAATCCCATGCCTCACTTGCTAACACTGTAAACTATAGCACGCACATTAGGACAGAGATAAATTGATCTTTTGGCCAGCCAAGTGCAGGATACCCTTCTCACTTCATTTGTTTTAGGATATGGTACACCAGTAGCAATTATGTCAGCTGACAAGTTGAGAGAGGAAGGGTTATGCTACAGTTAGTGGGAATAATAAAATCTATGAATAGCATACTTACCATCTTCATTTTAGCCAATTCCCACCAGTTCAGCAATAGTAAAGTCAAAACTCTTATGCTCAAACTTACGTTCATACAAATTTAGAAGTCAAAAAAAATGCCCTAATTTCTTTCATCTTACGATCTTAGTTTTCAGCTGGGCATCCTGCCTACCCTTCTACTCATTTCAATACCAAGATAAATGAATTCCATTGCTTGCCAGGCAACCGAGTGGCCCTCATGTCAGACGACATCTTGCTTAAGCTTTATGATGTCAGGGCACCACTGGACAAAATGTCCTGGTTGAAGGTGACACAGGAGGATGAGAGATCAGCAATTATGCAGTGGGTTACTATCTCTATTCATGATTGCAAGGCAACTAGGAGGTGGAATGGTAAAGGACTGAACCAGTAAAAGCACTGGGGCCTTTTTGAAAGCGGGATGGAGATACCAAAACAGAGATTATCCTTAACAATCCCTTGTGAGGATCACACTCAAACATACAGAGTGCAGGGGAAGAGGTTAACTGATCTTCCGTCCGTCAGAAAGTAAGACTATCGTTCGAAAGTAAGATAGTACATTCCAAACTCAAAGGCAGCAATTTCCTCAGATGGAATATTGCGAGCACCAGAATCTAAAGCAGGCTTTGGTAGTCTTGGAGGCAGTCAGTCTTTTAGTAACTATCATGACCAACACAACGTGATCCATATTACTTCCATCTTGACAGAAATGATATTCAAGTACAGGGCCCCACAATAAGGTGGTGAGGACATTCAGATAGTGGCAATGTCTTTTTGATGCCCAAAGGAATGATAGTGAGTTTTCTTACCATATACATTGGTCAAATCAAGCAGTATGCCGGAAGACGTCTTTTTTTTCTTCTTTCGTCTCGGCAATGCAGAGAAAATCTGTTGTGAAACACTGCCACTGCTGGTCATTCAGTATAATCTGCAGATGGAAAAGTCCACTGTTAGTGCATTTACTTGAACAATTAGAAACAATCTTGATTTTAATAAAGCTTAAACAGATAAGTACTATGGAGTCTGTATTGTGAAAATCAACAGCTCATTAGAAATGAAAATCTCAATTTGAGTTTTTAACCTCGCATACTTCTCTGAATCCCATGCCTCACTTGCTAACACTGTAAACTATAGCACGCACATTAGGACAGAGATAAATTGATCTTTTTGCCAGCCAAGTGCAGGATACCCTTCTCACTTCATTTGTTTTCGGATATGGTACACCAGTAGCAATTATGTCAGCTGACAAGTTGAGAGAGGAAGGGTTATGCTACAGTTAGTGGGAATAATAAAATCTATGAATAGCATATTCACCATCTTCATTTTAGCCAATTCCCACCAGTTCAGCAATAGTAAAGTCAAAACTCTTATGCTCAAACTTACGTTCATACAAATTTAGAAGTCTAAAAAAATGCCCTAATTTCTTTCATCTTACGATCTTAGTTTTCAGCTGGGCATCCTGCCTACCCTTCTACTCATTTCAATACCAAGATAAATGAATTCCATTGCTTGCTAGGCAACCGAGTGGCCCTCATGTCAGACGACATCTTGCTTAAGCTTTATGATGTCAGGGCACCACTGGACAAAATGTCCTGGTTGAAGGTGACACAGGAGGATGAGAGATCAGCAATTATGCAGTGGGTTACTATCTCTATTCATGATTGCAAGGCAACTAGGAGGTGGAATGGTAAAGGACTGAACCAGTAAAAGCACTGGGGCCTTTTTGAAAGCGGGATGGAGATACCAAAACAGAGATTATCCTTAACAATCCCTTGTGAGGATCACACTCAAACATACAGAGTGCAGGGGAAGAGGTTAGCTGATCTTCCGTCCGTCAGAAAGTAAGACTATCGTTCGAAAGTAAGATAGTACATTCCAGACTCAAAGGCAGCAATTTCCTCAGATGGAATATTGCGAGCACCAGAATCTAAAGCAGGCTTTGGTAGTCTTGGAGGCAGTCAGTCTTTTAGTAACTATCATGACCAACACAACGTGATCCATATTACTTCCATCTTGACAGAAATTATATTCAAGTACAGGCCCCCACAATAAGGTGGTGAGGACATTCAGATAGTGGCAATGTCTTTTTGATGCCCAAAGGAATGATAGTGAGTTTTCTTACCATATACATTGGTCAAATCAAGCAGTATGCCGGAAGACGTCTTTTTTTTCTTCTTTCATCTCGGCAATGCAGAGAAAATCTGTTGTGAAACACTGCCACTGCTGGTCATTCAGTATAATCTGCAGATGGAAAAGTCCACTGTTAGTGCATTTACTTGAACAATTAGAAACAATCTTGATTTTAATAAAGCTTAAACAGATAAGTACTATGGAGTCTGTATTGTGAAAATCAAAAGCTCATTAGAAATTAAAATCTCAATTTGAGTTTTTAACCTCGCATACTTCTCTGAATCCCATGCCTCACTTGCTAACACTGTAAACTATAGCACGCACATTAGGTCAGAGATAAATTGATCTTTTTGCCAGCCAAGTGCAGGATACCCTTCTCACTTCATTTGTTTTCGGATATGGTACACCAGTAGCAATTATGTCAGCTGACAAGTTGAGAGAGGAAGGGTTATGCTACAGTTAGTGGGAATAATAAAATCTATGAATAGCATACTTACCATCTTCATTTTAGCCAATTCCCACCAGTTCAGCAATAGTAAAGTCAAAACTCTTATGCTCAAACTTACGTTCATACAAATTTAGAAGTCTAAAAAAATGCCCTAATTTCTTTCATCTTACGATCTTAGTTTTCAGCTGGGCATCCTGCCTACCCTTCTACTCATTTCAATACCAAGATAAATGAATTCCATTGCTTGCCAGGCAACCGAGTGGCCCTCATGTCAGACGACATCTTGCTTAAGCTTTATGATGTCAGGGCACCACTGGACAAAATGTCCTGGTTGAAGGTGACACAGGAGGATGAGAGATCAGCAATTATGCAGTGGGTTACTATCTCTATTCATGATTGCAAGGCAACTAGGAGGTGGAATGGTAAAGGACTGAACCAGTAAAAGCACTGGGGCCTTTTTGAAAGCGGGATGGAGATACCAAAACAGAGATTATCCTTAACAATCCCTTGTGAGGATCACACTCAAACATACAGAGTGCAGGGGAAGAGGTTAACTGATCTTCCGTCCGTCAGAAAGTAAGACTATCGTTCGAAAGTAAGATAGTACATTCCAAACTCAAAGGCAGCAATTTCCTCAGATGGAATATTGCGAGCACCAGAATCTAAAGCAGGCTTTGGTAGTCTTGGAGGCAGTCAGTCTTTTAGTAACTATCATGACCAACACAACGTGATCCATATTACTTCCATCTTGACAGAAATGATATTCAAGTACAGGGCCCCACAATAAGGTGGTGAGGACATTCAGATAGTGGCAATGTCTTTTTGATGCCCAAAGGAATGATAGTGAGTTTTCTTACCATATACATTGGTCAAATCAAGCAGTATGCCGGAAGACGTCTTTTTTTTCTTCTTTCGTCTCGGCAATGCAGAGAAAATCTGTTGTGAAACACTGCCACTGCTGGTCATTCAGTATAATCTGCAGATGGAAAAGTCCACTGTTAGTGCATTTACTTGAACAATTAGAAACAATCTTGATTTTAATAAAGCTTAAACAGATAAGTACTATGGAGTCTGTATTGTGAAAATCAACAGCTCATTAGAAATGAAAATCTCAATTTGAGTTTTTAACCTCGCATACTTCTCTGAATCCCATGCCTCACTTGCTAACACTGTAAACTATAGCACGCACATTAGGACATAGATACATTGATCTTTTTGCCAGCCAAGTGCAGGATACCCTTCTCACTTCCTTTGTTTTAGGATATGGTACACCAGTAGCAATTATGTCAGCTGACAAGTTGAGAGAGGAAGGGTTATGCTACAGTTAGTGGGAATAATAAAATCTATGAATAGCATATTCACCATCTTCATTTTAGCCAATTCCCACCAGTTCAGCAATAGTAAAGTCAAAACTCTTATGCTCAAACTTACGTTCATACAAATTTAGAAGTCTAAAAAAATGCCCTAATTTCTTTCATCTTACGATCTTAGTTTTCAGCTGGGCATCCTGCCTACCCTTCTACTCATTTCAATACCAAGATAAATGAATTCCATTGCTTGCTAGGCAACCGAGTGGCCCTCATGTCAGACGACATCTTGCTTAAGCTTTATGATGTCAGGGCACCACTGGACAAAATGTCCTGGTTGAAGGTGACACAGGAGGATGAGAGATCAGCAATTATGCAGTGGGTTACTATCTCTATTCATGATTGCAAGGCAACTAGGAGGTGGAATGGTAAAGGACTGAACCAGTAAAAGCACTGGGGCCTTTTTGAAAGCGGGATGGAGATACCAAAACAGAGATTATCCTTAACAATCCCTTGTGAGGATCACACTCAAACATACAGAGTGCAGGGGAAGAGGTTAGCTGATCTTCCGTCCGTCAGAAAGTAAGACTATCGTTCGAAAGTAAGATAGTACATTCCAGACTCAAAGGCAGCAATTTCCTCAGATGGAATATTGCGAGCACCAGAATCTAAAGCAGGCTTTGGTAGTCTTGGAGGCAGTCAGTCTTTTAGTAACTATCATGACCAACACAACGTGATCCATATTACTTCCATCTTGACAGAAATTATATTCAAGTACAGGCCCCCACAATAAGGTGGTGAGGACATTCAGATAGTGGCAATGTCTTTTTGATGCCCAAAGGAATGATAGTGAGTTTTCTTACCATATACATTGGTCAAATCAAGCAGTATGCCGGAAGACGTCTTTTTTTTCTTCTTTCATCTCGGCAATGCAGAGAAAATCTGTTGTGAAACACTGCCACTGCTGGTCATTCAGTATAATCTGCAGATGGAAAAGTCCACTGTTAGTGCATTTACTTGAACAATTAGAAACAATCTTGATTTTAATAAAGCTTAAACAGATAAGTACTATGGAGTCTGTATTGTGAAAATCAAAAGCTCATTAGAAATTAAAATCTCAATTTGAGTTTTTAACCTCGCATACTTCTCTGAATCCCATGCCTCACTTGCTAACACTGTAAACTATAGCACGCACATTAGGACAGAGATAAATTGATCTTTTGGCCAGCCAAGTGCAGGATACCCTTCTCACTTCATTTGTTTTAGGATATGGTACACCAGTAGCAATTATGTCAGCTGACAAGTTGAGAGAGGAAGGGTTATGCTACAGTTAGTGGGAATAATAAAATCTATGAATAGCATACTTACCATCTTCATTTTAGCCAATTCCCACCAGTTCAGCAATAGTAAAGTCAAAACTCTTATGCTCAAACTTACGTTCATACAAATTTAGAAGTCTAAAAAAATGCCCTAATTTCTTTCATCTTACGATCTTAGTTTTCAGCTGGGCATCCTGCCTACCCTTCTACTCATTTCAATACCAAGATAAATGAATTCCATTGCTTGCCAGGCAACCGAGTGGCCCTCATGTCAGACGACATCTTGCTTAAGCTTTATGATGTCAGGGCACCACTGGACAAAATGTCCTGGTTGAAGGTGACACAGGAGGATGAGAGATCAGCAATTATGCAGTGGGTTACTATCTCTATTCATGATTGCAAGGCAACTAGGAGGTGGAATGGTAAAGGACTGAACCAGTAAAAGCACTGGGGCCTTTTTGAAAGCGGGATGGAGATACCAAAACAGAGATTATCCTTAACAATCCCTTGTGAGGATCACACTCAAACATACAGAGTGCAGGGGAAGAGGTTAACTGATCTTCCGTCCGTCAGAAAGTAAGACTATCGTTCGAAAGTAAGATAGTACATTCCAAACTCAAAGGCAGCAATTTCCTCAGATGGAATATTGCGAGCACCAGAATCTAAAGCAGGCTTTGGTAGTCTTGGAGGCAGTCAGTCTTTTAGTAACTATCATGACCAACACAACGTGATCCATATTACTTCCATCTTGACAGAAATGATATTCAAGTACAGGGCCCCACAATAAGGTGGTGAGGACATTCAGATAGTGGCAATGTCTTTTTGATGCCCAAAGGAATGATAGTGAGTTTTCTTACCATATACATTGGTCAAATCAAGCAGTATGCCGGAAGACGTCTTTTTTTTCTTCTTTCGTCTCGGCAATGCAGAGAAAATCTGTTGTGAAACACTGCCACTGCTGGTCATTCAGTATAATCTGCAGATGGAAAAGTCCACTGTTAGTGCATTTACTTGAACAATTAGAAACAATCTTGATTTTAATAAAGCTTAAACAGATAAGTACTATGGAGTCTGTATTGTGAAAATCAACAGCTCATTAGAAATGAAAATCTCAATTTGAGTTTTTAACCTCGCATACTTGTCTGAATCCCATGCCTCACTTGCTAACACTGTAAACTATAGCACGCACATTAGGACATAGATACATTGATCTTTTGGCCAGCCAAGTGCAGGATACCCTTCTCACTTCATTTGTTTTAGGATATGGTACACCAGTAGCAATTATGTCAGCTGACAAGTTGAGAGAGGAAGGGTTATGCTACAGTTAGTGGGAATAATAAAATCTATGAATAGCATATTCACCATCTTCATTTTAGCCAATTCCCACCAGTTCAGCAATAGTAAAGTCAAAACGCTTATGCTCAAACGTACGTTGATACAAATTTAGAAGTCTAAAAAAATGCCCTAATTTCTTTCATTTCACAATCTTAGTTTTCAGCTGGGCATCCTGCCTACCCTTCTACACATTTCAATACCAAGATAAATGAATTCCATTGCTTGCTAGGCAACCGAGTGGCCCTCATGTCAGACGACATCTTGCTTAAGCTTTATGATGTCAGGGCACCACTGGACAAAATGTCCTGGTTGAAGGTGACACAGGAGGATGAGAGATCAGCAATTATGCAGTGGGTTACTATCTCTATTCATGATTGCAAGGCAACTAGGAGGTGGAATGGTAAAGGACTGAACCAGTAAAAGCACTGGGGCCTTTTTGAAAGCGGGATGGAGATACCAAAACAGAGATTATCCTTAACAATCCCTTGTGAGGATCACACTCAAACATACAGAGTGCAGGGGAAGAGGTTAACTGATCTTCCGTCCGTCAGAAAGTAAGACTATCGTTCGAAAGTAAGATAGTACATTCCAAACTCAAAGGCAGCAATTTCCTCAGATGGAATATTGCGAGCACCAGAATCTAAAGCAGGCTTTGGTAGTCTTGGAGGCAGTCAGTCTTTTAGTAACTATCATGACCAACACAACGTGATCCATATTACTTCCATCTTGACAGAAATGATATTCAAGTACAGGGCCCCACAATAAGGTGGTGAGGACATTCAGATAGTGGCAATGTCTTTTTGATGCCCAAAGGAATGATAGTGAGTTTTCTTACCATATACATTGGTCAAATCAAGCAGTATGCCGGAAGACGTCTTTTTTTTCTTCTTTCGTCTCGGCAATGCAGAGAAAATCTGTTGTGAAACACTGCCACTGCTGGTCATTCAGTATAATCTGCAGATGGAAAAGTCCACTGTTAGTGCATTTACTTGAACAATTAGAAACAATCTTGATTTTAATAAAGCTTAAACAGATAAGTACTATGGAGTCTGTATTGTGAAAATCAACAGCTCATTAGAAATGAAAATCTCAATTTGAGTTTTTAACCTCGCATACTTCTCTGAATCCCATGCCTCACTTGCTAACACTGTAAACTATAGCACGCACATTAGGACATAGATACATTGATCTTTTTGCCAGCCAAGTGCAGGATACCCTTCTCACTTCCTTTGTTTTAGGATATGGTACACCAGTAGCAATTATGTCAGCTGACAAGTTGAGAGAGGAAGGGTTATGCTACAGTTAGTGGGAATAATAAAATCTATGAATAGCATATTCACCATCTTCATTTTAGCCAATTCCCACCAGTTCAGCAATAGTAAAGTCAAAACTCTTATGCTCAAACTTACGTTCATACAAATTTAGAAGTCTAAAAAAATGCCCTAATTTCTTTCATCTTACGATCTTAGTTTTCAGCTGGGCATCCTGCCTACCCTTCTACTCATTTCAATACCAAGATAAATGAATTCCATTGCTTGCCAGGCAACCGAGTGGCCCTCATGTCAGACGACATCTTGCTTAACCCCTTCCATGCTGCGCAGATTCCGCCGCTGTGCTGACGGAATCTTGCGCGGGCGTGGTCATGACGGAACGGTTCCGTCATGAGCACAGCTGAACCGTGGCTCATGACGGAACCGTTCCGTCATGAGCACCGAAGGGGTTAAGCTTTATGATGTCAGGGCACCACTGGACAAAATGTCCTGGTTGAAGGTGACACAGGAGGATGAGAGATCAGCAATTATGCAGTGGGTTACTATCTCTATTCATGATTGCAAGGCAACTAGGAGGTGGAATGGTAAAGGACTGAACCAGTAAAAGCACTGGGGCCTTTTTGAAAGCGGGATGGAGATACCAAAACAGAGATTATCCTTAACAATCCCTTGTGAGGATCACACTCAAACATACAGAGTGCAGGGGAAGAGGTTAACTGATCTTCCGTCCGTCAGAAAGTAAGACTATCGTTCGAAAGTAAGATAGTACATTCCAAACTCAAAGGCAGCAATTTCCTCAGATGGAATATTGCGAGCACCAGAATCTAAAGCAGGCTTTGGTAGTCTTGGAGGCAGTCAGTCTTTTAGTAACTATCATGACCAACACAACGTGATCCATATTACTTCCATCTTGACAGAAATGATATTCAAGTACAGGGCCCCACAATAAGGTGGTGAGGACATTCAGATAGTGGCAATGTCTTTTTGATGCCCAAAGGAATGATAGTGAGTTTTCTTACCATATACATTGGTCAAATCAAGCAGTATGCCGGAAGAAGTCTTTTTTTTCTTCTTTCGTCTCGGCAATGCAGAGAAAATCTGTTGTGAAACACTGCCACTGCTGGTCATTCAGTATAATCTGCAGATGGAAAAGTCCACTGTTAGTGCATTTACTTGAACAATTAGAAACAATCTTGATTTTAATAAAGCTTAAACAGATAAGTACTATGGAGTCTGTATTGTGAAAATCAACAGCTCATTAGAAATGAAAATCTCAATTTGAGTTTTTAACCTCGCATACTTCTCTGAATCCCATGCCTCACTTGCTAACACTGTAAACTATAGCACGCACATTAGGACATAGATACATTGATCTTTTTGCCAGCCAAGTGCAGGATACCCTTCTCACTTCCTTTGTTTTAGGATATGGTACACCAGTAGCAATTAGGTCAGCTGACAAGGAGAGAGGAAGGGTTATGCTACAGTTAGTGGGAATAATAAAATCTATGAATAGCATATTCACCATCTTCATTTTAGCCAATTCCCACCAGTTCAGCAATAGTAAAGTCAAAACTCTTATGCTCAAACTTACGTTCATACAAATTTAGAAGTCTAAAAAAATGCCCTAATTTCTTTCATCTTACGATCTTAGTTTTCAGCTGGGCATCCTGCCTACCCTTCTACTCATTTCAATACCAAGATAAATGAATTCCATTGCTTGCCAGGCAACCGAGTGGCCCTCATGTCAGACGACATCTTGCTTAAGCTTTATGATGTCAGGGCACCACTGGACAAAATGTCCTGGTTGAAGGTGACACAGGAGGATGAGAGATCAGCAATTATGCAGTGGGTTACTATCTCTATTCATGATTGCAAGGCAACTAGGAGGTGGAATGGTAAAGGACTGAACCAGTAAAAGCACTGGGGCCTTTTTGAAAGCGGGATGGAGATACCAAAACAGAGATTATCCTTAACAATCCCTTGTGAGGATCACACTCAAACATACAGAGTGCAGGGGAAGAGGTTAACTGATCTTCCGTCCGTCAGAAAGTAAGACTATCGTTCGAAAGTAAGATAGTACATTCCAGACTCAAAGGCAGCAATTTCCTCGGATGGAATATTGCGAGCACCAGAATCTAAAGCAGGCTTTGGTAGTCTTTGAGGCAGTAAGTCTTTTAGTAACTATCATGACCAACACAACGTGATCCATATTACTTCCATCTTGACAGAAATGATATTCAAGTACAGGCCCCCACAATAAGGTGGTGAGGACATTCAGATAGTGGCAATGTCTTTTTGATGCCCAAAGGAATGCTAGTGAGTTTTCTTACCATATACATTGGTCAAATCAAGCAGTATGCCGGAAGACGTCTTTTTCTTCTTTCGTCTCGGCAATGCAGAGAAAATCTGTTGTGAAACACTGCCACTGCTGGTCATTCAGTATAATCTGCAGATGGAAAAGTCCACTGTTAGTGCATTTACTTGAACAATTAGAAACAATCTTGATTTTAATAAAGCTTAAACAGATAAGTACTATGGAGTCTGTATTGTGAAAATCAACAGCTCATTAGAAATTAAAATCTCAATTTGAGTTTTTAACCTCGCATACTTCTCTGAATCCCATGCCTCACTTGCTAACACTGTAAACTATAGCACGCACATTAGGACAGAGATAAATTGATCTTTTTGCCAGCCAAGTGCAGGATACCCTTCTCACTTCCTTTGTTTTAGGATATGGTACACCAGTAGCAATTATGTCAGCTGACAAGTTGAGAGAGGAAGGGTTATGCTACAGTTAGTGGGAATAATAAAATCTATGAATAGCATATTCACCATCTTCATTTTAGCCAATTCCCACCAGTTCAGCAATAGTAAAGTCAAAACTCTTATGCTCAAACGTACGTTGATACAAATTTAGAAGTCTAAAAAAATGCCCTAATTTCTTTCATTTCACGATCTTAGTTTTCAGCTGGGCATCCTGCCTACCCTTCTACTCATTTCAATACCAAGATAAATGATTTCCATTGCTTGCCAGGCAACCGAGTGGCCCTCATGTCAGACGACATCTTGCTTAAGCTTTATGATGTCAGGGCACCACTGGACAAAATGTCCTGGTTGAAGGTGACACAGGAGGATGAGAGATCAGCAATTATGCAGTGGGTTACTATCTCTATTCATGATTGCAAGGCAACTAGGAGGTGGAATGGTAAAGGACTGAACCAGTAAAAGCACTGGGGCCTTTTTGAAAGCGGGATGGAGATACCAAAACAGAGATTATCCTTAACAATCCCTTGTGAGGATCACAGTCAAACATACAGAGTGCAGGGGAAGAGGTTAACTGATCTTCCGTCCGTCAGAAAGTAAGACTATCGTTCGAAAGTAAGATAGTACATTCCAAACTCAAAGGCAGCAATTTCCTCAGATGGAATATTGCGAGCACCAGAATCTAAAGCAGGCTTTGGTAGTCTTGGAGGCAGTCAGTCTTTTAGTAACTATCATGACCAACACAACGTGATCCATATTACTTCCATCTTGACAGAAATGATATTCAAGTACAGGGCCCCACAATAAGGTGGTGAGGACATTCAGATAGTGGCAATGTCTTTTTGATGCCCAAAGGAATGATAGTGAGTTTTCTTACCATATACATTGGTCAAATCAAGCAGTATGCCGGAAGACGTCCTTTTTTTCTTCTTTCGTCTCGGCAATGCAGAGAAAATCTGTTGTGAAACACTGCCACTGCTGGTCATTCAGTATAATCTGCAGATGGAAAAGTCCACTGTTAGTGCATTTACTTGAACAATTAGAAACAATCTTGATTTTAATAAAGCTTAAACAGATAAGTACTATGGAGTCTGTATTGTGAAAATCAACAGCTCATTAGAAATGAAAATCTCAATTTGAGTTTTTAACCTCGCATACTTCTCTGAATCCCATGCCTCACTTGCTAACACTGTAAACTATAGCACGCACATTAGGACATAGATACATTGATCTTTTTGCCAGCCAAGTGCAGGATACCCTTCTCACTTCCTTTCTTTTAGGATATGGTACACCAGTAGCAATTATGTCAGCTGACAAGTTGAGAGAGGAAGGGTTATGCTACAGTTAGTGGGAATAATAAAATCTATGAATAGCATATTCACCATCTTCATTTTAGCCAATTCCCACCAGTTCAGCAATAGTAAAGTCAAAACTCTTATGCTCAAACTTACGTTCATACAAATTTAGAAGTCTAAAAAAATGCCCTAATTTCTTTCATCTTACGATCTTAGTTTTCAGCTGGGCATCCTGCCTACCCTTCTACTCATTTCAATACCAAGATAAATGAATTCCATTGCTTGCCAGGCAACCGAGTGGCCCTCATGTCAGACGACATCTTGCTTAAGCTTTATGATGTCAGGGCACCACTGGACAAAATGTCCTGGTTGAAGGTGACACAGGAGGATGAGAGATCAGCAATTATGCAGTGGGTTACTATCTCTATTCATGATTGCAAGGCAACTAGGAGGTGGAATGGTAAAGGACTGAACCAGTAAAAGCACTGGGGCCTTTTTGAAAGCGGGATGGAGATACCAAAACAGAGATTATCCTTAACAATCCCTTGTGAGGATCACACTCAAACATACAGAGTGCAGGGGAAGAGGTTAACTGATCTTCCGTCCGTCAGAAAGTAAGACTATCGTTCGAAAGTAAGATAGTACATTCCAAACTCAAAGGCAGCAATTTCCTCAGATGGAATATTGCGAGCACCAGAATCTAAAGCAGGCTTTGGTAGTCTTGGAGGCAGTCAGTCTTTTAGTAACTATCATGACCAACACAACGTGATCCATATTACTTCCATCTTGACAGAAATGATATTCAAGTACAGGGCCCCACAATAAGGTGGTGAGGACATTCAGATAGTGGCAATGTCTTTTTGATGCCCAAAGGAATGATAGTGAGTTTTCTTACCATATACATTGGTCAAATCAAGCAGTATGCCGGAAGACGTCTTTTTTTTCTTCTTTCGTCTCGGCAATGCAGAGAAAATCTGTTGTGAAACACTGCCACTGCTGGTCATTCAGTATAATCTGCAGATGGAAAAGTCCACTGTTAGTGCATTTACTTGAACAATTAGAAACAATCTTGATTTTAATAAAGCTCAAACAGATAAGTACTATGGAGTCTGTATTGTGAAAATCAACAGCTCATTAGAAATTAAAATCTCAATTTGAGTTTTTAACCTCGCATACTTCTCTGAATCCCATGCCTCACTTGCTAACACTGTAAACTATAGCACGCACATTAGGACATAGATACATTGATCTTTTTGCCAGCCAAGTGCAGGATACCCTTCTCACTTCCTTTGTTTTAGGATATGGTACACCAGTAGCAATTATGTCAGCTGACAAGTTGAGAGAGGAAGGGTTATGCTACAGTTAGTGGGAATAATAAAATCTATGAATAGCATATTCACCATCTTCATTTTAGCCAATTCCCACCAGTTCAGCAATAGTAAAGTCAAAACTCTTATGCTCAAACTTACGTTCATACAAATTTAGAAGTCTAAAAAAATGCCCTAATTTCTTTCATCTTATGATCTTAGTTTTCAGCTGGGCATCCTGCCTACCCTCCTACACATTTCAATACCAAGATAAATGATTTCCATTGCTTGCCAGGCAACCGAGTGGCCCTCATGTCAGACGACATCTTGCTTAAGCTTTATGATGTCAGGGCACCACTGGACAAAATGTCCTGGTTGAAGGTGACACAGGAGGATGAGATCAGCAATTATGCAGTGGGTTACTATATCTATTCATGATTGCAAGGCAACTAGGAGGTGGAATGGTAAAGGACTGAACCAGTAAAAGCACTGGGGCCTTTTTGAAAGCGGGATGGAGATACCAAAACAGAGATTATCCTTAACAATCCCTTGTGAGGATCACACTCAAACATACAGAGTGCAGGGGAAGAGGTTAACTGATCTTCCGTCCGTCAGAAAGTAAGACTATCGTTCGAAAGTAAGATAGTACATTCCAGACTCAAAGGCAGCAATTTCCTCAGATGGAATATTGCGAGCACCAGAATCTAAAGCAGGCTTTGGTAGTCTTGGAGGCAGTCAGTCTTTTAGTAACTATCATGACCAACACAACGTGATCCATATTACTTCCATCTTGACAGAAATGATATTCAAGTACAGGCCCCCACAATAAGGTGGTGAGGACATTCAGATAGTGGCAATGTCTTTTTGATGCCCAAAGGAATGATAGTGAGTTTTCTTACCATATACATTGGTCAAATCAAGCAGTATGCCGGAAGACGTCTTTTTTTTCTTCTTTTATCTCGGCAATGCAGAGAAAATCTGTTGTGAAACACTGCCACTGCTGGTCATTCAGTATAATCTGCAGATGGAAAAGTCCACTGTTAGTGCATTTACTATAACAATTAGAAACAATCTTGATTTTAATAAAGCTTAAACAGATAAGTACTATGGAGTCTGTATTGTGAAAATCAACAGCTCATTAGAAATTAAAATCTCAATTTGAGTTTTTAACCTCGCATACTTCTCTGAATCCCATGCCTCACTTGCTAACACTGTAAACTATAGCACGCACATTAGGACATAGATACATTGATCTTTTTGCCAGCCAAGGGCAGGATACCCTTCTCACTTCATTTGTTTTAGGATATGGTACACCAGTAGCAATTATGTCAGCTGACAAGTTGAGAGAGGAAGGGTTATGCTACAGTTAGTGGGAATAATAAAATCTATGAATAGCATATTCACCATCTTCATTTTAGCCAATTCCCACCAGTTCAGCAATAGTAAAGTCAAAACTCTTATGCTCAAACTTACGTTCATACAAATTTAGAAGTCTAAAAAAATGCCCTAATTTCTTTCATCTTACGATCTTAGTTTTCAGCTGGGCATCCTGCCTACCCTTCTACTCATTTCAATACCAAGATAAATGATTTCCATTGCTTGCCAGGCAACCGAGTGGCCCTCATGTCAGACGACATCTTGCTTAAGCTTTATGATGTCAGGGCACCACTGGACA